>NC_085843.1:130486907-130795998 GCF_035594765.1 Anolis carolinensis
CAATAACTTAATAATAATAATAATAATAATAATAATAATTTGTTATTATTAATAAAATCTTGTTTGCTGTGTCATACAATTATTATTATTAATAATAACTGCAAAAGGCCACCCTGCTGGGATCTGTGCGCATCATCCGAAAATACATCACACAGTCCTAGACACTTGGGAAATGTTCGACTTGTGATTTTGGGATACGACATCCAGCATATCTATCTTGTTTGCTATGTCATACAATAATAATAAAATTATTTATACCCCACCCTATCTCCACATGGGGACTCAGGGCAGCTTCCAACATAGTAACAGGTAAACATTCAATGACTATATAAACAAAAGAAACATAAAAATTTATAGCTAAAGACAATACTAAACATTGTATAGTAAGTTAAAATAAACAGCTGCATTAAATAATTAGCATTAAAAGTAATTTAAAAACCAGCTGAGGTAGAGTGTCATATCAGTTCCCTTTCACTGTCTCTCAGGCTTCTCCTCTTGATGTAGCCTAGAACAGCATTGGCCTTTTCAGCTGCAGCGTCACACTGTTGGCTCGTGTTTGGCTTATGGTCAACTAAGACTCCTTTCATAGAATCCTAGAGTTGGAAGGGACCTCTAAAGACCATCTAGTCCAACCCCCTTCATTCTGCCTTCATGCAGGGAAAGCACAATCAAAACAAACCTAACAGATGGCCATCCAGCCTTAATAATAATAATAATAATAATAATAATAATAATAATGATAATAATAGAGTTGAAAGGGACCTCTAAAGACAATCTAGTCCAAGGACCTTCTGCCTTCGTGCAGCAAAAGCACAATCAAAGCATGCCTGACAGGTGGCCACCGAGCCTCAATAATAATAATAATGAAGGTTGGAAGAGACTCCTTGGGTCATCTAGTCTAACTCCCTTCTGCCTTTGTGCACCAAAAGCACAATCAAAGCACCCTAATAGATGGCCACCCAACAACAACAACATCAATAACAACAACGATGATGATGATGAGGGTTGGAAGATACCCCTTGGGCCATTTTGTCCAACCCCTTGTGCCACATACACTTTCCTTGGTGTCCGAGGAGGGAGCTGCGACAGCAAGGTTGTCCACTGCCTCACTCTCTTTGTCCCTCGCCCTATGCACGCCTGCCTCATCGGTGGTGGGGTTTATCTGCAGCCTCACTCTCCTCCCGGCTCAGAGGAGGGAAAGGTGCACAGGGGGCAAGGGAGGAGGAGAGGTGACGGTCCTGGCAGGAAGGCATGGGAAAGGTCTCTTTTTTCAGCCCTTCGTCTTCTCATCAGGACCCTCACCTGACTATAAGCCGAGGGGAGTTTTTCAGCCTGAAAAAGGGCTGAAAAACTCTGCTTATCGTTGAGTGTATAGAGTATATGTAGCATTTTCTAACCAGCCATTGGTGTTCTAAATAGAAAGAAGTGGTGGAGTGATAAAAAGGCTTAGAAGACATGCAAATGTTTTCTTTTCCAGGGCAGAGCACAGTAAGCATACACTATAAAAGTGAAGTGGCTGACTACATTGAAAGGTTGGATGATTAGACAATAATGCATTAGTTCTACAGTGTAAATACACCCCATTTCTTTCCCTGCTGCAATGGTAACCCTCTCCAAAACCATTTCAGGGTTTAATTGCATTCATTCTAAAATCACCAAAATGGCTGCTTTGTGTTAACAAATTCTGCTTATGAAGTAGTGAATTGGGGTGTTCTTTTTTTGTTCATTCCAAATTCATAGCTCTGTATTGAAAAATAGACACATAAATGTTGCTCCAGTTCTAATAAGAAGCCATTTTAAGTACAGTTCAGAAAGTTCTGAACTCTAGCCTACAACTGTTACAAAGTTGCTTCAAAACTTCAGAAGTTCCTGCAAAATTCAGAAGAGGTTTCTAACTTCACTTCCTTCCCGGCAGTCCCTAAACTTGTGAGTGTAGTTTGAGTCTCTCCCCCACCCAACCTACTGCATAGAATAATGTTACAAGGTTTTTTTGTCCTTGTCCTGGCTTCTAAGCACCCAGGTAAGATTTAGGTTTCTTTGTAAAGTTGGAAGATCTAAAATAAGAGTTAAAATAGAACTGAAATGTTCTATTTTCTAGAGTCGTGTTCTATAGATAAGTGTTCTTCCACAGTAAGGGGGAAGTTCAACTCCTCCTGCTCTACATGAAGCCAGCAGAGCAGGGGGTTAAGGTTGTGATGCTAAGCACAGTTAGTAGGCCATTATACTGAAATCAGAAAGACATGCTTCATTGTGGTTCTGATCCAGCAATTCTTGGCTCCCTTGCACATGGATCAATGCAGAAAAGTCATACTTCAAGTACCCCTACACTTTTTCTTGGGACAGATTTTTTCATTAAAAAAAAACCCTAATTCTTAATTTTTTGTCTCGGGGTATATTGAAGGCACATTCAGCCAGGTCAGGGAATTCTGACAGTTCGATAACAAAGTGTCCAGCAATTAGAAAACCATTAGTTATATGATTTGCAGAGAGGGAGAGACACTCAGGCCAGCCTAACGACAGGCTCCTTACCCATTCCCCAGGTCTCACGAGATGTTGGAGCAGTTTCACACACTTATCCATTATCTAATGTGTGACATGGGTGTTTATTTCTACATAAAGACCTTAATACATGGATAAGGCACAAGTATCGACTTAGCTCCCCCAACAACCTAGTCAAAAGGGCCCTCACACCATTACAAATCTCCCAGAAATAACACATGGCAAGAAGAAATGGACCATGGACATGGCAAGAAGAAATGGGCCATAAGGATCTTAAAATGAGGAACCCACAAGTGGTAACATTTTGCAAAGAAACCTCTGGTTGGGATCACTAGCCAACACATGTTTGGGTGCCTTGACCTGCTAATTCCAAAACATGGCACTAGTTTTCCCATAACAGCTCTAGTTTTTGAGATACAGCACGTATGGAATCTATCAGTCGCCACCTGCTCACCCATAGAAAACTATGATAACCTTTTCTAAGAAACTAAAGCTGATGCTATCTATCCAATGCAATTTTCTGAATCAGAGCTCCATTATGGAGCTGTGGGTTCCTCCTGCATTCATGATGGTCTTCCTCTCACTGTAAGAAAGAAAATAAGAATTATTATTATTAATCTGAGACATGTGCCAAGTGAAAATAACATGATTCTCCAATCTGACATCTTCTTGTATGAATGTCTCTATATGATGTTCCTGAATCAAGTCCCAAGTGAGACTGAAGTGAAACATGTCTTTTCTGTCTGACACATCCCAAGAAAAGTAAATGTAAACCCATAAATACAGATCTTTATACAAGTATGGCTATATTATGACTCTTTTCTGATGCAGGCACATTGGTGTGATTGCATGTGAACTAGTTAAGAAAACTTTCTTATATTTGATATTACAATATTTCAAAACTCCTGTGCTGATGTTTAAGAGAGGAAAGTGGCATATAAATAAAAATGATAATTACAATAAATGCCTGTGTTGCAATCTCAGGATATTAATATCATTATTATTGTCATCTACTTTATTTTGATCACTCATTTCTCCCCACAGGGATTCAAGACTCACGCCCCACTTGATGTTTCATTTCTCCCAAATTGTTTCCTTTACTGCTGGCCATTAAAAGGAGATAGATGATAGATAGATATCATCTAAATAGCTGTAATAGTTCCCTGACTAAATCATGTTTTTGCATATGCTATAGTCCTCAAATATTGCTAGACTCCCTTTCCCATCATTCCTCACCCAACTGATTGGGGAGAAGCAGTCCATACAGTCCATACATTCCTTCATACAAGTGTTCCTGAATCTTTCGTGCATGATTCATGTTATACTTTTATTTCTATTTTAGGGGACTTTCCCTATCTGAAAGAAAGGTCTATCAACAAAATTGGCCACGATAAGAAGAAATGGACCATAACAATCTTAAAATGAGGGACCCACAAGTGGCAACATTTTTCACAGAAATCTCTGCTGTGGATCACTGACTGACATATATTTGGGTGCCTCAAATATTAGACCTTTTTCTGGGTATGTTTGACCTGCTAATTCCAAAACATAGCACTAGTTTTCCTGTGTCAGCTCTAGTTTGATGTAATTGTAGAAATATTTTTCAATTTCTCACAGACAGTATACAGTAGAGTCTCACTTATCCAAGCTAAATGGGCCGGCAGAAGCTTGGATAAGTGAATATCTTGGATAATAAGGAGGGATTAAGGAAAAGCCTATTAAACATCAAATTAGGTTATGATTTTACAAATGAAGCACCAAAACATCATGTTATACAACAAATTTGACAGAAAAAGTAGTTCAATACGCAGTAATGTTATGTTGTAATTACTGTATTTACGAATTTAGCACCAAAGTATCATAATATATTGAAAACATTGACTACAAAAATGGCTTGGATAATCCAGAAGCTTGGATAAGCGAGGCTTGGATAAGTGAGACTCTACTGTACTTAGGGCTAAGGTTGAAAAAGATTGCTTGGCAGACAATTTTTTTGTTTATTTATTTATTTATTTGCTATACTTATACCCCGCTCTTCTCACCCCGAAGGGGACTCAGAGCGGCTTACAGACTATGGCAAAATTCAATGCCGCATTATACATACAAATAATAAATATAACATTTCAAATTATAAACTGTTAAAACACATAAATGCAATAAAACAGATTAAAAACATAGTTTCCCAATCACGTTCCCCCACACAGGCCAAACATAAGCCTGCTATTAAAAGTGGTCTTACCATGGGATAAGGCGATATAGAGTGCTAGTGTAAACGGTAAGCCCAGGGCTGAGCAAGGCAGCAAAGCTGGATGGCAAATAGTCAGGCCCCACGGTCTCTCCTGCAGCAGGGCCCAAAAGCTTTCCCAGGCCTCTAGGTCAGACCTTTTATGTCCTCTTCTTGGAGGCTGCTGGGTCAGCTGGATGGAATGAGGGTGTGGCTGCAGGTCTCCTCGAGAGTAAGCCCAGGGCTGAGCAGGCAGCAAAGCTGGGTGGCAGATACTCAGGCCCTAGGGTCTCTCCTGCAGCAGGGCCCAACAGCTCTGTTTGTCTTTGAATCTTTATATCAAGCAACAATACATCACACTTGTATGAATTGTATGAATTGAGCATGAATTGATAAACTTTATTGAACAAAGACCAGTCAATTCATCTTTCCTCCCAGGAAAACCTATTTTTGACTCCTCCTGAGCTACAAATCAAAGGACATTTGCAGCCATCCAAGAGGAAGGCAACACAGAGAATGCAAAAAAAAAATTTGTTTCCACCCAGAGCCAGTTTCGGGTCAACGGGGAAAAAAAATCCTTCTCGGCTCCAAGTCAGACAACCAGCTGTGCCCTGCATTGCCAGGTTAAAAGATTGGAACAATGAAAAACAATATTATAGAGCCCTGGGTTTCTCTTGCATTCATGGTGGCTTCCCCTTTCTCCAGGAAACTGCTTTGTCTTATATATAAGTCTTCAGCTTTGTCTCCTGCTTCGGTTTCAGCCTGTATGGAGGTGCTTTAACCTTCCAAACCTAGAATGGGATGGATCCCATGCAAACTTACTTTGTTCATTTGTGATATCTCTTCAGCCCAATGGGACCCAGCTTTAGCCCAATGGGGCTCACCTTGATGGCATGGGATCCCACTAAAATAAGCTGAAGCCCTGCTTTTTAGGACTATGACTCCTTTGGAGACCTAGTCTAAAGAGCAAACTTATCCCAACTGGAACATACTTACCTGCTCTTCAAAGGAAGGCACCAAAAATCCTTTCCTAAATGGTTGCAAGTAATAAAGCGGGTGGGGGAGGGGGCAGGTGGCCATATCTCTTCTCACCCACTCCTAGATTTCAGTAGACAAATTTCTGGTTTTCTTTTTCTTCCTGTAAGAAATAAAATAATGATAATATTATTAATCTGAGATCTGTGCCAAGTGAAAATAACATGATTCTCCAATCTGACATCTTCTTTGTATGAATCTTTCTCCATGATGCTCCTGAATCAAGTCCCAAGTGAGACTGAAATGAAAGATGTCTTTTCTGTCTGACACTTCCTAGTAAAATGCAAATGTAAAACCATAAACCCAAACTTTTACACATATATGGCTATATTATGACCTCAGGAGTCGTCTACTCTGATGCAGGCACACTGGTATGTTTGTGTATAACATAGTTATACATAGTTTGTGTATAAGCAACGTGCTTATATTTAATATTAAAATATTTGAAAGGTTCTGTACTGATAATACACTGTTGAATCCCTTTAGGGAATATTTTTTAGTCTTGTTTAAGAGAGGAAAGTGTGATATAAATAAATATAATCATAATGATCATTACAATACCAGACCGTGTTGTAATCTTATGGTGGTATCATCATCATCATCATCATCGTCATCATCATCATCATCATCATTATCTACCTTATTTTGATCCCTCAGGGATCAAGGCAGCCAAGTATGCCATGTTGCAACAGAATAGAACTTGAAAACAAAGAAAATATTGAACCCACCAATATAAAATATACTGTATATAATAACAATTGTAATAATAACAATGGAATACATTGAGGGGGGAGTGGCCCACACATCTGACCTGTCGTCCTTCCTTTCTCTATGTTTATTTTTGAGTTATTCACCCAAATATATGTATTTTTATATATTTCAGTAAGTGGCCAACAATAGAGGAAACAATATGGGATAAGTAAAAAAACCCTAAATAAACCAAGATGTTGAAACTCAAACATTTTAAAACAATGTCAATTTTAAAATTCAAAAACTGTGATATCATGTACATATAGTGATAGAAAAGTAGCACAAAAAGTAGCACCTCTTAACACTAATTGAATGGCCCACTTGATGTTTTACTTTTCCCAAATTGTTTCCTCTGTTGCTGGCCATAGAATGCAGACACACACACACACACACACACACACACACACACATTAAAGGTAAAGGTTTCCCCTGACATTAAGTCCAGTTGTGTCTGACTCTGGGGGTTGATGCTCATCTCCATTTCTAAGCCAAAGAGCCGGCGTTGTCCATAGACACCTCCAAGGTCATGACTGCATGGAGCACCGTTACCTTCCCGCTGGAGCGGTACCTATTGATTTACTCAGATTTGCATGTTTTCGAACTGCTAGGTTGGCAGAAGCTGGAGCTAACAGCGGGTGCTCACTCCACTCCCTGGATTCGAACCTGTGACCTTCTGGTCTGCAAATTCAGCAGCTCAGCACTTTAACACACTGTGCCACCGGGGGCGTATAATCTAAGTAGCTGTAATTTTTATCTGAGTAAATCAGATATTTGCCACATGCTATAGTCCCCAAATATTGTTGGACTTCCTTCCCCATCATTCCTCACCCAACTCTTTGGGGTTGATGGACCTCCTTATTCCTTTTCTTCATACAAGTGTTACAACAATTCTTTCAATTGTGATTCATGTTACACTTTTATTTCTATTTTAGAGGATTCTCCCGATCTGAAAGAAAGATTTATCAACAAAAATTGGCCACGATAAGAAGAAATAGACCACAAGTAACTTAAAATGAGGGACCCACAAGTGGCAACATTTTGTGAAAAATCCTGGTTTGGCATCTCACTAGCAGAGATAAAATTAAGTTCTTTTTGTGAAAAAGGTGTTTATGATGGGAATGGTAGAAATATTTTTAAATGTATTGCAGACAATATCCTTAGAAGTGAGGTTGAAAAAGATTGCTTAGCAGTGTATATAATAACAACACAACATACTTGTATGAATTGAGCAAGAATTGATGAACTTTATTAAACAAAAAGAGATACTCCATTCTTCCTCCTGAGATAACCCATCTTTTGACTCCTCCTGAGCCACAAATCAAAGAATAATAATAATTATTATTATTAATGTTAGATTTGTCCCCATCTAACATCTTTTTATGAATCTCTCTCTGTGCTGATACTGAATCATTTCCAAAATGTGAGATTAGACATCTCAAGTGAAACTGAAGTGAAACAGATGTCAGTAAATGTAGGCCCATAAACAAAGGCATATATCTATATATCTATATCTATATATATATAGAATTCAGGACAAATGTATTGTGATGCTAGCACATTGGTGTGTTTGTTTGATAGAGGTAGGAAACTTGCTTATATTTCATATTGCAGTATTAGAAATCTCCTGTGATGATAATAGATTTAATAATCTCCACCTTTTGGATACCTTGTATGATTAGGGTCTTACTGTTTTTTTACAAGCCTAGGATTTTACACCCTAGATGTATGACTGGAATGTGTAGTGGAGACACACAGCAATCCCTAAAAAACATTGACAATAGACTTTGTCATTAAAGGTTTCTCTTTTTCCGCCCCTTAGCCATAGCCAGATTTGATCCGAAGTGGCCTTTTTGTACAGTGCTCGCTTTGCCAACAATTCAGGGAACAATGCCTCACCAAACACAATTTCAAGATCTGCAAGATCAAAAAAGCAACAATGTATCATGTTACTTTTTCAACAATCTAATATACTTCCAGAATGGCAATGACTTGGCACCCTATCTTCTAAATCAGAGGAATCACCTAATATGCTAGAGCTCTACATGTACCATTTTGCAAATATGAAGCTCTTTATTTCTCTGGGGAAAATGTCTTTAGGAATGTGGTAATGATGAAAACAGGCTATCAATTAGAATATTTGCACAATATTTCTCAGTGCGTTACTATTGTCTACCACTTTTGCCCCTCTGGATTTTTGAAGACAAATCCAGTGAAAACCCTAGGAGTTGTTACAGAAACATTCAGGTGCAATTTAAAAATCATATAGTCTAATTTTACTTTCCCCAGTTGACCTCAGTTGCCTTACAAAGTAAGAAGAGAAAGGCTAAACCTGAAGTTTCCTTTATCCTTATGAATTACTTAGTGGGTCTTTGAAAGGCCCATATGTTCAACTGAATTACCTAGGTAATAATTTGTAATCATTTCATTTTGAGGCTGAATATATTTTTGCTTCTAGTGCTTGATTCAACTGCTTTATTATGTGTGACCTTATGACTGTACATTGTATACAATTTATTTCTGTCACAAAGCTGTCACTGAACAAAGCTGATTAATTCTGTTCAGCCAAAGACATGATTATTCTCCCATTCTGTAGTTCCTTATTTTGAAACATGTCAGGCTACTTAGCATTAACAATCTTTCTCAAACAGAAACAGATTACTAAATTTTAGCCATGTCTGCATTAAATATAAAGATGTGTACCATAAAGTACATGTGAAATTCCAAAATGCAGACTGTGCAAGGAAACCGACAAAACCATTGATCATATCCTCAGCTGCTGTAAGAAAATCGCACAGACAGACTACAAACAGAGGCACAACTATGTGGCCCAAATGATTCATTGGAACTTATGCCTCAAGTACCACCTCCCAGCAGCAAAGAACTGGTGGGATCACAAACCTGCAAAAGTATTGGAAAATGAGCATGCAAAGATACTGTGGGACTTCTGAATCCAGACTGACAAAGTTCTGGAACACAACACACCAGACATCACAGTTGGGGAAAAGAAAAAGGTTTGGATCATTGATGTTGCCATCCCAGGTGACAGTCGCATTGACGAAAAACAACAAGAAAAACTCAGCCGCTATCAGGACCTCAAGATTGAACTTCAAAGACTCTGGCAGAAACCAGTACAGGTGGTACCGGTGGTGATCGGCACATTGGGTGCCATGCCAAAAGATCTCAACTGGCATTTGGAAACAATAGGCATTGACAAAATTACGATCTGCCAACTGCAAAAGGCCACCCTACTGGGATCTGCACACATCATCCAAAAATACATCACACAGTCCTAGACACTTGGCAAGTGTTCAACTTGTGATTTTGTGATATGAAATCCAGCATATCTATTTTGTTTGCTGTGTCATACAATAATAATAATACTTTATCCTTATATCCGGTCCCATCTCCCCAAGGGGAATCAGGGCGGTTTACAAAGGGACCACGCCCAAACAATATAAAAATACAACAGTAAAAACAAATCCAAACACAGCAATAAATACATCAAGAAAAAGCATACAACAACAATTTAAAAACAATTAAAACATGTTCAATGCCCTGGAGCAGTATAGTTGGTACTTCAATCTTCAGACTAAGGGCGAGGAATAAGGTTAACAAGGTGCAATGCATTATTACTTTACTTTACTTTACTTTACTTTACTTACTTACTTAGGCAATCCCTCGTAGGCCGAGGATGATGGTCTTCCATCTCTGGTGTCTTGGGTGTGTGTCCGTATGTGGCTGAAGAGACCTATTCTTGATCCGCATGTTCTCCCGCAGTGAGGACATCAGTTTCCAGGTGGAAGGCGGTCCCGGTCAGGGTTGGCTTGACGGGCCTTCCTCTTGGCATGTTTCTCCCTTAAGCCCTCCATTCGTGCCTCTTTGAACTCCGCAGCACTGCTGGTCACAGCTGACCTCCAATTAGAGCGCTCAAGGGCCAGGGCTTCCTAGTTCTCAGTGTCTATGCCAGTTTTTAAGGTTAGCTTTAAGCCTATCTTTAAATCTCTTTTCCTGCCCACCAACATTATGTTTCCCGTTTTTGAGTTTGGAGTAGAGCAACTGCTTTGGGAGACGGTGATCGGGCATTCGGACAACATGGCCAGTCCAGCGGAGTTGATGGTGTAGGAGCATCGCTTCAATGCTGGTGGTTTTTGCTTCCTCAAGCACACTGAGGCAACGCTGATGGAAACGCTCCAGGAGTTGGGTGTGATGTCTGTAGACCATCCACGTTTCGCAGGCGTAGAGCAGGGTTGGGAGGACAATGGCTTTATAAACAAGCACCTTGGTATCTCTATGGATGTCCCGGTCATCAAACACTCTCTGCTTCATACGGGAAAATGCTGCACTAGCAGAGCTCAGGCGGTGTTGTATTTCAGTGTCAATGTTGACTTTTGTGTAGAGGTGACTGCCAAGGTAGTGGAAATGGTCAACATTTTCTAATGTTACACCGTTAAGCTGTATTCCTGGCATTGCAGAGGGGTTAGCTGGTGCCTGTTGGAAGAGCACTTTGGTTTTCGCGATGTTCAGTGAGAGGCCGAGCTTCTCGTATGCTTCTGCGAAGGTGTTTAGAGTGGCTTGTAAGTCTTCTTCTGAATGCTCACAGACTACGTTGTCAGCAGCATATTGGAGTTCTATAACAGATGTTATGGTGACCTTGGTTTTGGCTTTCAGTCTGCTGTGGTTAAATAGCTTGCCATCTGTCCAATAGATGATTTCCACTCCAGTGCGAAGCTTCCCATCAACAAGGTGAAGTATCATAGCGATGAAGATGGAAAATAAGGTAGAAGCAATAACACATCCCTGTTTGACACCTGATTCCACCTTAAATGGGTCACTTTGGGAGCCGTTGCTGTCCAAGACTGTTGCCATCATGTCATCATGGAGGAGCCGCAGGATGTTCACAAATTTGTCAGGGCACCCGATTTTTTGGAGGATGGTCCAGAGAGCGCTGAGATTCACTGTGTCGAATGCCTTTGAGAGGTCAATGAATGCCATGTACAGAGGTTGGTTTTGTTCCCTGCATTTTTCTTGGAGCTGTCGTGCTGTGAAGATCATGTCCACTGTTCCTCTGGAGGGATGGGAGCCATTCTGGGAGGGTGTCTTCTGAAACAGGAAAAAGGCGGTTTGCAAGGATTCTTGCGAGGATTTTCCCAGCGGAGGTTAGAAGGGAGATACCGTGATAGTTCCCGCAGTCTGTTCTGTCCCCTTTCTTGAAAAGGGTGATGATGGTGGCATCCTTGAAGTCTGCTGGGATTTTCTCAGTCACCCACACCTTTTCAATGAGCTGGTGGAGTTGTTGTATCAGCTTAGGTCCACCCGCTTTGAAGATTTCAGCAGGGATCTCATCAGGTCCGCAGGCTTTGTTGTTTTTTTGTTGGCTGATGGCATTGCTGACTTCTTCCAAACTAGGCAGTGCTGCAAGCTCATCCCTGGTTTGTTGTTGTGGGATTTGTGAGAGGATCTCTTCAGCCACATTGGAGCTGTGATTCAGCAGGTTCTGGTAGTGCTGTTTCCAACATAGTGCAATTGATGTTTTGTCCTTCAGAATTTTGGTTCAAAATTTTTGGTTCAAAACAAAACAAATGCATTATAACTTCTAGAGGAATGGTATAGCGATAAGGTGCAAAGTGTTGGAATAAAAAGTGGTAGGGGTTCACTTTAATGTATCCTAGATTCACTATGTAGTATCTTGACCAGGTTTCAATTTACTATCAAACACGCACATTTTAATTTGACCTGAAATTGATTTTAACATCATACAAAAACTTTAGCATTTTGTCCCCTCACTACAAGGGATTTTTCCAGTATTTCACATGTTTCCCATATTAGATTATCTTTGGTGATGAGGCCACTAAAGCAGTGAGGTTGGCATTTTTTTTGTCCTTGCCATTCATATTCATATTGACAATATAATACCATATTGTTTACTGTTATTTTGACAGCCCACTTGTACTTCCAATAGATTGCGTCTGTACCTGGACAGTTAACTCAGTCCTCACATTTGTTACTTCCACCCCTCTCTTATTTGTAATTTGTTGCCTCATTTTTTAAAGTTTACTTACCAGGTAAGTGGGTGTATAATTGATGTCATATGATCTACTCACATGCAGGTCCTATTGAATCCAATAGTGCATATTTCCAGGAAAGTGTTGTATAGTGCTTGCTCTCAGCAGACCATACCTCCCCATCACCTTACTCAAAATGACATATAGAGGAAAGTAAATATTCAAAGATTTCAACTTCACATAAGTTAGAATGATAGGGAAAACACAAAAAAATGATGCTGAGTCCTCCATTCCTATGTAAGTGTGCCTTGGTCTGGGATACACATCTCTGGTGAGTCTGTGCTACTCACACAATAGCTGATCACCACTTACTAACCTGTCCCCATTCTCTTCCCACTCCCCCTTTTAACTCTACTCTGATCCCAATTTTAGATCAAACACATGTAATTGTTCTTCCAAAAACCAAGAGATTAAACTAGAATTATTTCTTTTTTTAAAAAAAAAAGAAACACCTTAAATCTCTGAAGTATAAAAAAGAAGTATTTTCAAAGTGGAATGAAAGGAACACTGTGTTGTAACAGCACTGCTATCAAATTAGTTTTGCATTATTTCACCTGTGTAGATTCAGCCATTGAGAAATATTCTTTGTTCTTCTTCTGTGCAATCAGTGAAAAGGTCACATGTTAGTCCTACGTTGGGGTTAGAAAGGTGTTCAAACATGACATTCAACCAGCCAAGTTTTGTAAAGAAACAAGAGGCCGTGCCATATTCTGGTTCTGTACAATTTGATTGTATTTCTTAAATTTAAAATGCTCAACAAATATAGGTCACAAGCAACTATCATTTTATCTCTCAGCTGTTGGTGATTTCACTGAAATAAACTTTTAACTACATTTTCAGCAATAATGGAAAATTCTAAGCCTGTTTTTGAGTGGTGCATATGGTCATCATAGTATAAAATGGAGTAAATAATCTCTTAAACTCAAGAGGCAGTCCAAAGAAATATGGCTATGTAATGCAACTAATGTATATTATATAGTGCAGTTTGTTCCTGGGAAGACAAGCAGTTATATAGTAATGTTATTAGTCGCTGATCACCAGCTTTACTAGAGATGAACTTGTTTCACTCTAGTCGGTGTGTCATCTCTGGAAATATATAGAAATGTTGGAAGCATTTTAAGTAGTTTTCAGTCAAGAAAATTTAGTAGCAATTTGTAGTGCAATAAATATGCAGAACAATGCCTAAAACTTCTTAAGCAACTTACACTGCTATAGTATTACGCCTCCTTCTGCAAATATTGGTCTACATTTATCTGCAAGATAATGAAATCATGGTTACTGTGGGATTATGGCTTAATTTCAGGTCTTTTTGTTCATTTTTTCCTGCATTTTAAACATGTAAGTTTCCACCATATCGAGCAACTCTTAAGTTTCAATATATGCATCCAAAACTCCACTCTTTGAGCTATAGATATTAAAAGACTAAAGCAAGCATATTCAATTTCTTTCCAGTTCTTTGGATACCTAAGTTAGCATAACTCCATTCTTTAGGAGTTAGCATTAGGGTCCTTTATATTGGTTGAGGGTATTTGTGCTTACGTGCAGGGTAACTTCATTAGAGGAAAAGGTCATAGAATATGTGAAACAATTTTTGGTATCAACATAAGGAATATATCTTTTTCTAAAAACCTGTCTTTTTTCCTTTAGGAGGAGAAACCTTTTATTCTCCTGCCTGATTTTTTTTACTACTATTGTTTTATCATTAAAATACTGTCTTCTAGATTTGCTTGGCAAAATCTGCCAATGATAGATTTGAGAAATTCACTTCAGGTAGTGCATGGAAAGACAATATATAACTGAGATGAGCCAATGGCATGTTATTAGAAGAAGACCTTCCAGTAATAATTGTATATGTTTCCTCTTCAACATCTTTTAGAAATGCTTGGTATAGTATTCTCATTGCAGAGCTCCAAAACAGCAATTATCTGAACTAGAAATTTTTAACATGGAAAAAAGTAATGCTTTTTGCTAGCCAATTTATCAGAAAACTTCTATATATATCACATCTAGAAGTGGAAAATAAATTCATTAAGTTTATGGTTTAATAAAAAAAATCAGTTCCATATATTCTTGCAGTGAAAATGGGATACAACATATTTTATTTTGGAAATATGTGCATTTCAGTGAAGAAATTAGAGTCATGCCACCTTTTTAGATATTTATGTTTCTGTATTTTGTTTATTTTAAAAATTGCCCAAGCATGATTTAATTTGTGAACAGTTCATAAAATATGATTTGATTGTGCTTTTCCTGCATGGCAGGAATTTGGGCTGAATGGCTCCTGTGTCCTCTTCGAACTCTATGATTCTATTATTCTTTAATAAAAACATATTATTATTTTTATTTAAATGCACACCACAGGAGGAACAGAAGTATTTCTGCCTACTTAAAATTGATAGATAGAAGAAGTGGGATTCTTAGAAATGCAATCAAAATGAAGTTGACTGATTTTGCTTTCCCTATTCTAATCTAATTTGTATATCATGACCCATCTCAGTAGATTAATATCTGGGACCTAGCACTTCCCAGATGTGTCAAGACCGACTGTAAGAGTTAAGCGTGCCTATAAAAAGAATTCTTGAAGGAAGAATAAGGTGAATAATTGTAGCAATTTCATTTGCACTGCAATAAAGTTATCAACTCTTTTCTGTTTTCCAACACTGTTTTTAGTTCAGCACTTTGTTAACACATTGCAAGTATGTTTTTTTAAGGGGGGGGGGGGAGAAAACTGCATAAAACAAGCATAAAAGTATGCACATAATAAGTCTTAAACCTATTGATGTCGGCCATCAGGGTTTTCTAATATTTGAGAAACTTGTTTTTGATCATTTCTGGATAATATTATTAAAAGTATTTTCTTCTCTGTTAGAGAGCTATTCCTAAAGGTTGACCCAATGGATCACTGTGGGGATATATAATAACTCATTTTTCTTTAGCATTTCATGCAGATATCAAGTATTACTTAGAGTGCTTCCAGACAGCATCATAATCTGGGTCAAAGAAGTGGGACAAAAAATCATGAGACCTGATAGCAAGTTCAAACACAGACCTATCAGTCCCAGTAAATGGTCCCCTGCTGTCCTGATACCTTTGTTTGTAGCAGATTTTAGAAAGCCACAAGATGGATGGAAAACATCCAGTGGAAATTTATTTTACTTTTTAAAAAATTGACTATCTGAGATATGTTGGATCTTATATGCACTGAAGTGGATATCTAAATGTACTCACAAGCAGATTTCTTATTATCTCTCCCCACTCTACTGTAAATGCAAGATCTGTTTAATTTCGTAAACATCAAAACAAAGGAATGTTTGCAGAGAGTTCTCATTGTAATTGTTTTCCAATTGTGCTTCCCTTTTGCCACCTGTGTGTCCGTGGCTCAATTTGTTTACAGCCCTGATCAGTTGCTTTGGGATTTTAAAATGTGGACATCCGCTGAAGCAGTCCTCACCAGCATATAGGAGCAAAACCACATTTTCCTTGACTGCAGGGATATACACTCATGTAAATATGCACATTTTTAGTTCAGCAGATGAATGTGTAAAGTAAAAGTCTGAATAAAATTGCATTCAATAGATGTCAACTAATCAGAATGTTATAGCCATCACTTAAGATTTGGTACTGTTCCATTTTCTGGGTGGATGCCACTACGGGGCATGAGAGAGAGGATGATAGTCCATTTTACTGGGGGGGGCTCCCCCCTTCCCATATTATAAATGAAACATGGGTGGGGAGAGTAACAGGGGAAATGGTTTTACCCCTTCAACCTACTCTTCTGCCCCAAGAAAATGCATGATCCTTCTCTCTCTCTAGCGCCCCTAGTGGCCTCCACCCAGATAATGGAACAGTGCCTAAGATTTATATGTTGTTTATGTATAGAAAGGTAATTTTCATTTGTAGATCTTGAATGTTTTTGTTGTGTCTTTTTCATCTTTATTTTTCTGTAATAGCTCAGCTTACTTTATACATATTTAATATGTTATTTTATACATATTTTTAAAACAACACAACAACATCCAAGACTGGCTGTCTGAGGTGGGGTTAGCCCTGATATTTGTGTATTTTGTCCTTTATATGCTATCCTTCTGAGTAAAATTGCTTCACTAAGTTTTTTCCCCAAATTGGAAATACAGTACCTTTGTATATTTTTCTTTCGGGTGAAATTGTTCAAATGTGTGTGTGTGCATATGTTTACATATGTTCCTATTTTCATGGTAATAAGCAATGATAAAAAAGAAGAGACAATAAGAACTCTTGTCATTGTCGTAATTCTGTTTAGACTCCTAGCAATTCCAGTTTCATTTTCAAAAGTCTACATAGAAGGGCAGGGAGATACTATACACAGATCTTCTGTACTCGTTTTATTCATTCCTCATTTCCTCTCAACTGGAGTTATAACAAAGAAATGAATCAGCCCTTGATATTCCTGCATGCTGCTTATTTCTGCAGCTTACAATAATGATTTGAAGACACACATTGGGACTGAAGCCATATAGATCCCAAGCTGTCTTGATTATGTGGGGAGAAAGGGATTTAGTGGTGGTTTAATTCAGATATTTGATAAGCAACACCTGACAGAGTAGTTTAAGCTTTAGAGAAAAGGCAGTCATCACTCCATTTTTAAACAAAAAACAAACCCCAAATAACAGAAGTTTCTGAGCAGATTGAGGCAGCAGTACAAATGTGATGTGATGGATGGCTTTGGCAGTAGGCATGTCACAGATGCTGCTGCAAGAATTGCTGAGTCCAGGACAATGTGATTTGCTGTACAATCGACATTTACAACTGCTGGTCCTCATTCTATTTTCAGTATTTTATTGAAAAAAGTTTCCTTAGACATTTAAACATTTTTTTCTTTCCCTTGCCTTGAAATTATGTTTAAAAACACAGAATTCCTATTATATACAGTTTGAAAATAACACCAAGCAATCTAGTATCAATTGATACTTTGAAAAATATTAACCCCTTCTCCATTCCTTCCTTGGCTGTGAATGAACTAGATGGCTCTGGAGTCCCTTCCAACTCTGTGATTCTATGCTTTCTCAAATGATGTGCAATATTAACTCAAACTTTAGAACTGAGCAAAAATCTCCCCGACCAATGCTATGCCTATTTAAATAGAAGCTTCTAATTTCACTTCTCCATTCTTTGTGGTCTGCCATTGATGAAGCAGCAAATATAGGACATAACCTACTTATGGAGATCCTTTTTCAAATTATTATTTAGGGTTTTTTTTTTATTCCTTCAAGATATAATTGGGTAGAAATAGAAGGAATAAAAAAACCCCTAAATAATAATTTCTGTTGGCATATCTTCAGATGCCTTCCGTGTAGGTTGAGAGTTCATGGTCTCCTGGACTATTTCCAATATATGCACAATATATGTTTGCCCATCAATAGCTCCTGACAGCTCCATCATGGGGAAATGGTTGACTGGCAACAGGTATCACATGAGTATGCCATTTGCTATCTCTGTGTAATGAAGTCTAAGCACTCTTTGTCAGATTTACACTGATGATGAATGTAAGGACTCTAAGCCCACCACATCAATAATAGGGTTTATGGAGTTGTTAGCTAGCTATCCCTAAAATTATTTTTTTTCAAAAAGGGAGGGTTATTTCAGCCTCTTTTTCAGTTACTTATACCACTTTTAGAACTTAAGGTGTCTTAGTTCGTATTTCAAAGATAAAATCAGGGGGAAGGGTGTTAGTGATATCAATGTGAATATGAGGCTATGCCCTCGGTGACACAGAGTGTTAAAGTGCTGAGCTGCTGAACTTGTGGACTTTTTTTTTTCGTGTCAGGAGCAACCTGGGTTGCTTCTGGTGTGAGAGAATTGGCCGTCTGCATGGTCGTTGCCCAGGGGATGCCGGATGTTTTTACCATCCTCGTGGGAGGCTTCTCTCATGTCCCCGCATGGAGCTGGAGTTGATAGAGGGAGCTCATCCACGCTCTCCCCGGGTGGGATTCGAACCTGGCAGCCTTCAGGTCAGCAACCCAACCTTCAAGTTACAAGGCTTTAACCCACTACGCCACCGGGGGCTCCAACTTGTGGACTGAAAGGTTGCAGGTTCGAATCCGGGGAGTGGAGTGAGCGCTCACTGTTAGCCCCAGCTTCTGCCAACCTAGCAGTTCGAAAACAAGCAAATGTAAGTAGATCAATAGGTACTGCTCTGGCAGGAAGGTAATGGCGCTCCATGCAGTCATGCCAGCCACATGACCTTGAAGGTATCTATGGACAATGCCAGCTCTTTGGCTTAGACATGGAGATGACCACCAACCCCCAGAGTCAGATAAGACTGGACTTAATGTCAGGGGAAAACCTTTACCTTTACCTATGAAGCTACAACTTTGAGAAACCAGGATTGAAATCGTATATCCTTCTCAGTATTTTGTTCTACCTATTTTTGTGCAAGACCTCCCTTTCATAGAAAAGTAAGGTGAAACATAATAGCTCATCTTCTGCATGCTTCCCTAATGCTCAGTTTATCAGGTCCCATTGTGTAAATCCAGCAATTGTAGCAATTGTCATGCACATCACAGAAATAGTTGCAACTTCCTTATTTACCTTCTCTTTTCAAATCAGGATGGGAAGAAGAACTTCTTTTTGCAGTCCAACAGGACTCTGTGGTACAAAAGCATTCACTGACAGCATAGAAAGTTATCATTGTTGCTGAATTTTAGCAATAGAAAATTTAGTGGTAGCCTCTGAATTTCAGCAGTGGAGGGAAGGGATGGAGGTCAACTCAATATGAAATGACTCCCAAAATGTTTCAGTGGATCCAATGAAGATCCAATGAAGTTACCTACTCCTGCTCTTGGTATTTGCAGGGTAAATTTATGCAGACTGCATTACTTTTTTGCAAAAAAAATTGTCTACACTTTTGGAGTCCATGAAAGAGCATCCATTGGCCTTTTCTTCTTCTTGACTTATTTATGGAGGGACAGTGTGGCGGTTTCTTCTACAGCACTGCATAAAGGAAATGCCTTTTATTGAACTCTGTTGTATGTTATGGTAAGAATACTTGATGTTTATTTGGCTCTGTGAGCTATATATACAAGGGCAATAGGAGATGCATCATTTGGCCATACACTACTGATATCTCATTCATGACCACTACAATTAATTATTTTGTCAAACCACTTACATAAGCATATGTAACATGAAAAGGAGGACCACATGATTACAGGTAACTAGTTTTTCCAGGGATCCCACCTTTGCTCTGTTGCTGATGCCTGACTCTCTTGGTTGTTTATACCAATGGGGTGGATTTTGAACTAAGCAGACGGAGCAGAAACCACACTCCCTGAGTGTGTGCATGGGCACATCAGGCTGGGCTCTTGCCGAACACTTTGCTTAGTTCTTTACAGGTGCAGGGCCAATATGTGTGACTACACAGATAGCCTCTTGAAAATGATAGCTATGTGTAAGCACTTCATCTTTACAGATGCCTATTTCATTCTTAATTCTTTACCCCCATTTTTACATTTCAAAATATTTCACTACCTTTCTATTTTCAAGCAATCTTTCTCACTGACAGATGCAAAGCATTGGAGGTTTTATTTTTGACTTTGCATAAATGAGATACTCAAAAACAATTGCAGGAATGCTATTAAAATGTCCTGTGCTGAATAAATGGGATTTATGTGGCTTGGGCTGTCACAAGTGAGACAACCTGAATCTCTATTAAATCCTACGCCAGCTATATAGTGTGTGTGTGGGGGGGGGGGATGTTTTTCCGCAACCGCATACACCTTTACTATCTTCTTGCTGATTCAGCAATTATGCTAATGATTTGGCTTTTCATTACAGTTAACTTAATCACAGAAACGTGTTGTTAATCTTTCCATTGCACAAAAATAGCAACAATGCAGACATTAAACAGTTTCTGTATCAAGATCAAACATTTAAATGTGTTAAAAATGATGCATTATTTGGGAAGGTGAGGTGAACTCTAAGGCTAAACTAAATTACTCCATTTGTGTCAAAGACAGAATGCCACCAAATAGAGTAAAACTCAGTTTATTGAGGTTACAAAACTGAAAATGCCCGTAGGAAACAAAGGATTAGACAAACACTTGACTTCAGTGTGAAAAGTAACAAAAACAGCTCAGTTTGAACTAAAACGGTTCAAAAGGATAAACCGGATTAAACAGGAGTTTAATCCGGATTAAATCAAAAGTGCTTACTTCAGCCTGCAATTTTAGCAAACAAAAGAGGATTAACAAAGGTCAGAATGAACACAATAAACTAGCAGCAGATTCCTCTCTGCTACTCAAAAGCTACAGATGAGTAAATCAGGCTGTTTACTCCTCTGTGCAACAAGCGAAATCCGGGTCCAGGCACATCAATCAGGGTAACGGCAGTCAACAGGGTCTCAATCCGGTCCAAAGTCGAAAGCCAAGTGCAGACGTCTAGAATTCCACAAGTCCCACCGATAGCCACAGAAGGGATAATCCGGGGTCGAAGTCAGTCAGTCCAGCGTCAATCCAGAGTAGGTAATTAATGTCCGTCAAAAAGACGATGGAGGTCCAAGCTATCAAGATTAAACACAAGTTGCACAGAAAAACCCCACACAGTACCTCCCGCCGTCTATGCCCAGTGTCCTTAGTAACTTACGTATCCAGCAACGAATCACACCCATCTTCAGGAAGTTCCCCAACAAGAGCCCAAGCGTTCGTCCAGATTACCTTGCCCAACGCAATTAGACATTGATCCTAAACCCCATTTTATCCCAGTTCAAACTCATAATCACTGTCAGCTGCCATCCTAATCCCAGGTGCCTCATCATCATCATCCTCATCAGAGCTAAAACACCTTTGACTACGCCCCACAGCATCCCCAGCTGTGGATCCCGCTCCATCCCTCCAGCCCGTCCATGGGTCTGATCCTGCAACCCGCCAATCGCCTCCCATGCTTTCATTGCTGGTGACACCCAAATCCTCCCTCACACGAGTCCACTCCATGTCATCCTCCTCCGAGCTGACCATTTCTTCCTCCATTCCCTCGGTAAAACCCTCAAAAGAGTCCTCATCTGTTGGTTCTGCAAATAAGTCCCGGAGCCGTTTCCTTTCATGCTCCTCAAAAGAGTCTGACTCTCGAGGAGTCTTACGACCCCGTCTCCTAGTATCGGAGCCAGAAGGCTCAACCATAACAATTTGTTTGACTGATATTTTCTGATGAGATGATAATCAAGAAGCCTGTCCCGTTCAGTGAAGGGAACTCTTGAAAGATTTTAGGGAAGAGAGGACAGCAACTGCTTGACTGTCTTCACTATATATAAAGCACAATATTGGAGGATGTACAGTAATTGCCCTCCTAGCCCATCTGAAAATAACTTTCCTATTGGATGAACAATTGCTAGTCTCCTTTACCCAGAATGATCCAAAAGCCCCAGCACTTAGGCAACCTGTCACAGACTCTATCCTCGTTCCCCCAATTATTCCCTTGCTGCATTGGGTCACTGAGCCTCAGGGTGACCCCTTGAATTGTGGCTGTGTTTTGTAGGTTCTTTAATTATGCCATATGTAGCCTGACTCTAATTCAGTCTTAACAGAAATCCAGACACAGGTTTAAAATAACCACAAGACTGGGTTTATTAAACACAGTAGAACAATATATTAATCTCTGTTCTTTTAGTTCCCCATAGACAGAAGAAGCTAGCCCTTGTTCATCAAATCTAGAATCCTGTTTTATAAGCTCTTTGTGTACACTTCAGACCTGGTCAGTGACAGTTTAAACTCTACCTGTCTCTCTCAGGCTATATCTACCAGGCATGTGTGATCGATAAAAAAAAGTTTCAAAAGTCATTACAAAATTAAGGGGCAATGGTGTTTTGTTTATAGTGTTTCTAAAGTATAGCTAGTTAAAATTTCATTACTTTAATGAGAGTAATGAAATTTAGTTACTTTTATGCATAATTACTATAATTGGGGAAACTTCAGAGGCTCCATTCTCCCTCATTTTACAGCTATTAGGGTGAAACTTGCTGCAGTGGTAGAACACATTTATCATTATTAGCCTATCAAGTTTCAAATGTTTCATTTATCCACAGATTTTTGGGGAATTTTTCAAGTTTTTATGAACAAAGATTTTAAAAAACTACAAGAGCTATCTTCTTGAACTTTCTATACAATTACACAAGATAACAGGGGATCATTCCCTCCCAACTTTCAGAAATATCATAGAATCATAGAATCATAGAAGAGTAGAGTTGGAAGAGACCTCATGGGCCATCCAGTCCAACCCCCTGTCAAGAAGCAGGATATTCATACAACTACTGATTTTAGGATTTTTTTTTAAAGTTTTGACAAAAATATTTTTAAATAGAGTGACAACAGTTATCTCACTGAATGTGTCTCATATTTTAACCAATAAAAACTAACATTAAACTAATCTACATTTTCATAGAATCCTAGATTTGGAGAGGACCCCCCAAGGGCCATCTAGTTCAACTCCCTTCTTCCAGGCAGAAGGGCACCATCAAAGCTCTCCTGGCTGATGGCGATTACTATGCTTTCCCTATTGAGTGGATGGGATACCCATGGGCCACCCATTTAGGGATTCCTTCCCAGCCCACCACTGATTTACTTACTAGAATATCAGTAGGTCTTCCTCTTTGCTGATTCAACAATTTATTGGAACTCTGACTGGCTGCTGCTACAGAGGGACAAATTTCTTCCATATCCTTATTAGGCTTTCTAATGCAAACAGAATTCTGCTTTCCCTTTTCTCATGGTGAGAGGTCATTAATTTAACGAGGAAAGGCAGCCTTTTTGGCTCTACTTTGCTTGCTGGCTGACTTTGGGAGGCTTCCAAGATTTACAAAAAACAAACAAAAAAGCGTTGGGTAAGTTTACATTCTTAAGTTCTTGCCACGGCCACACCCAGGTGGCGGATATCACTTCGTAAGTACAAATTCAACAAATTTGATACAACTTATGAGGACTAACGAAAAATGCTCACCTCTCATATCGGAGCCCCAGTGGCAAAGTGTGTTAAAGCACTGAGCTGCTGAACTTGCAGACCGAAAGGTCGCAGGTTCAAATCCTGGAGCAGAATGAGCGCCTGCTGTTAGCTCCAGCTTCTGCCAACCTAGCAGTTTGAAAACATGCCAATGTGAGTAGATCAATAGGTACCGCTCCAGCGGGAAGGTAATGGTGCTCCAACCCCCGGACTCAGACATGACTGGACTTAATGTCAGGGAAACCTTTACCTTTTACCTCGTATTTACACTGACCATTCAAGGCAATTTCAAAAGAAATCCTGGAACCGATTTGAAGCCTGGATGATGATGACACAAACCACAGAGCACTGATGAACATTAAGGGCTTTCTTTCACACACTTTTGTGAAGTTTGCTGTCTAGCCACTGCAATTTGAAGGTGGTCAGTGGAGATGGAGCTTTGGAGGCAATTTCTACCTTTTGATGCCTTCTATTTTCCCTGCAGCGCCCCCCCCCCCTTCACAGCTTCCATAAGCCATGATTAGCTGCCTTCACACCAAGTCTGTCTAACACCACTTTTATGCTGGTGGATGTCATCATATTTGGTATGTGAATCCCTGATTGTCCAGGATGATGAATATGAAAAATAAATGCAAAAGAAGTGTTACCTTAGGAGATAAAATAACAGCTATGCAGCAACCATCATAAAGAATAAGCTTTTCTCTCAGGTGAAAACATCAGTCAATTTCACTAAAACAGATATTTTGAAGCTGAAAGTTGGAACTGCATATTTGGTGCAATCATGTTACAGCGTGAACAGTTTATCAGATTTCTTTCCAAAGCTTCCCTTGGTATGCTTATTGTTGATAATACATATTTTACTGTCTCTCTACATCTCTCTCTATTTTTTTTACTGTCTAAATATGTTATTTGAGATTTTTAGATGGTGGTTGATATTTACATTGATTCTATTCTGCAGTGTTTCAGACATTTATGTTTATACTTTTGAAATTCATCCTTTCTTTCTTCTTGGACACTTCTGGGGTCCTGATATCATATTAGACAGAAAACTTACCACTCTTTCCCAACCACAAAAGCAGGATGTCTTCCTACTATAAGAATTCTACTAAGTTATTAAAGAGAAAATAGTGAGTATGAATAGGAATCCTTGTGAGCTGGTTGTTCATGCACCAGACCTAACCCCCTTTTCTCTTCCCAAACAAATTGCTTTTCTTTCACCTTTTTTCTCATTAGAATTTGAACAATGCTAAGGCCAGATCCCGAAGTAAGCATCAGAGACAATAGCGTTGAAATCAGGCAATTCACATCCAATTTATCTACACTCCTTTTTCATTACCTACCAGTAGGAAACATACTATTGTCATCACTGATTGCATATGGTTATAAACCACATCTCTGGGACTGCAGCAATTGCTTCACTTCTGCCATTATTATAGCCATTCAAGTGACTCACAATGAGCTCTTGAACCACTAAAGATTGGCTAGTGGCACATTTTATTAACTACAATTTTCATTCTAGAATGAAATTATTCTGATTATGCAAAAGTCACATTCTTTTCTTTGCACTGGATGAAATGTTGGGGCTGATAAGCATTAAATTATCTATATTCAAATCTATATTGAATGCTGAACATGCACTACAGAAAATATATAATGGAAGAGGCTTTAAGCTGTCTGACAATCTGGTGTGTGTGTGTGTGTGTGTGTGTGTGTGTTGAGAGAGAAAGAGGAGGCATGCCACAGAGGATATTCATGCAATGACAAGAAGGTGTGATCCTATTTCCCTCACTCTACATGTTTAATAAACTTGGTTTGGTTTGGGAAATTATATTATAAATACATAATGGGAGATGTCAGAATCTCTCTTCATGACACAACTCTCATAACTCATCCTGTGGAAACTGAAGAATTAGGTTACATTTTGGGAGTAACTAAATTACTCCGTAATGGAACAAATAATATTCTAGTTAATTGTACAAGTTTCTATTTAAAAGTATTTTCACTTCAATAGGGATTTTTTATGTTTTATGCAGTCATTCCCAAGGCTATCTCAATCCAGAGGTAATAGAAAGAAATATACAATGCAGTTAGATGTACAATTAATTATTTTGAGTACTGTTAATATCAGTGAATTATTCTTTAAACTGGGGTGCTCAAAGTATTGTGCTAAGGGCACATGTAGAGTCCCAGGGACCCCTCTAATATCCTTTTTTTAAGGGTCCAAAATGCGGACCCTGTCAGACTTTTATCAGAGGCGTCTAAACAATGCCACTGGTAAACCCTGCTTTGTCCTGAATAAATCTGATACCCCATTAGATCCGGGCTTCCTGAAAGGCCCAGGTCTAATGGGATATGAGGCCTGTGGGGACTCACTCATGGGTAGTCTCACGACTATCCAGGGGTCAGTCCGCACTTCCCATCTCACTTCTTCAGGCCCCATGAGCCCACCATTCCCCCAACCCACCAAAAAACTTATAATAAAAGAAAACTTACTGTTGTAGCCCAGCCTCCATCTGAGCTGTCAGGTGAACCTGAGGTTGGACCCATTCAGCCTATGATTGTCTCTGCACCTGACTTGTCAGAGATGCAGCCAGAGTTTGTCCTTGCACCTGCCTTGCCAGAGGACTCTGGGTTTGGGCTGAGCTAGAGTTTGTCCCAATGGATTCTGGGACCAGAGACAGAATGGTTGCAAGTAGGCAGTTTGAACTGCATTCCTCAAAGCAATCAAGGTCAGATTTCCTGGTGCCAGATTGCCATTCCAGTTCGGACACTGGAAATGATAAAGTGGAGAGGGATAATGAGCTTGACAGGAGGAGAGTGATAACTCAGTTGAGAAAAAAAAAGGAGTATGTTAGGAGGAGAAGGCATTTGCTTTTGAAACAAAATAATGAGCAACCTTTTCACGAGATGGGATTTTGAATTCCCTTAAGAAGGGGTGCTTTCTCTGACGTAGTCAGAGGTGGTAACATTGCAAATCCAAGAAGGAAGATCTTTGCTTCATGTGTATTTCTGCAGCCTTGTATCTTGATTCAAGTTCAAGCCTTGCTTGTTCCTGTGTTTCCAGTTGAATGCTCCAGTATTTCATGGTTTGGAGTTTTGTTCCAGTCAAGACCTTGTGTTCCAGCTTGGAATCTGTACCTTGGACTAAACTTGGAGTTTTGTTCCTGCATTGTGGATTTAAAACCCATTTTATTGACTGAACTTGAATTTGCTATTGCTTGCATATAATCTTCAATAAACAGCTTGCTTGCTTATATTCTGGGGCTCCAGTGTGGTTTTGAGGTGCCTACGCATCCTAGGGGTGCAACACTTACTGGGCCACCATTATGCCTGTCCAGCAGGCCTCCTACAAATGATGTGCTGGGGGAGATCGCTCCTGGCCCACCTGCCTCCTGGACAGTCATTTCTACATGCCAGGAGACCTGCAGAGAGGAGTAATGGCAGCTCGGTAAATTTTATTTTGTTGTTGAAGGCTGTCATGGCCGGAATCACAGGGTTGTTGTGTGTTTTTCAGGCTGTATAGACATGTTCCAGAAATATTCTCTCCTGAAGTTTCACCCACATCTATAGCGGGCATTCTCAGAGGTTGTGAGGTATTTTATTTTATTTTAAAGGCTTTTGGGCTTTTGGGGGGGGGTTGGGATGACACCATGCCTTCCTGGTAGTTACTGGGAGAACCCCCCCCCCACCCTCCACCCCCCGGAAAGCCTGGGTTTTTGGGAAGGACATGAGAACTTAATCCATGATGAAGCAGGTTTCTTGTCATGGGTTCAAGACCTGTCTAGAAGCCCCCTAAGTCGCCCCCCCCAAGCAACTAGAACATGCCCCAGAAGTCTGTAAAGGGAACAAATCATAACTTATGTGTCATCTCCCCATGCCCCATTTTAGGCCTTAAGAGGTTTGTTTAAGAAACTGTTTTCTTAAACAAAACAAAATAAAAAGATTCAACCCTTTTCTAGACTTCAATATATAGAGAGGTTGAAACAAGGTTTTAATTACACATCAAGAGAATCCAATACCTCTAGGGATGTGAAACATCATTTTCGGTCATGAGGTTTTTTTTAAAAAAAAATTAAATACTCAATTTAAATATTTGAGATATAATACAAATGTCTTATCTCACCTATTCCCAGGTCTATATCACCCAACCCTCTCATTTCTTTATTATTATTATTATTATTATTATTATTATTATTATTATTATTAGCGACATTTATATCCCACCCTTCTCACCCCGAAGGGGACTCAGGGCAGTTTACAAGTATATATACATACAATATATTATATTAAACGACTATATTGTAAAAATGCAGCACTGTCAATTCTATATATTTTATTAAACGACTATATTGTAAAAATGCAGCGCTGTCAATTCTATTACTTCTACATTATTCTAAATTTATCAATTACATAACATTATTGTCAAGTACTCATAAATTACTCAACCATAATCTTTCTTGGATGTTTGGTGGTTTAAATTTGGCATTGCTTTTACACATGAAACTAATAAATGGTTTCCAAGTTTTACATTTCCAGTCCTAGCTCAAAATGAAGGTTATTACCCACAAAGCCCTAAATGGTTCAGGTCCTGCCTATCTTTATGACCGCATCCCCCCAAACTAGCATGGACTCTAAGATCTGCTGGGGAGGCCCTCCTCTCAGTCCTGCTACCGTCACAAGCGCTGTTGGTGGAGATGAGGGAGAGGGCCTTCTTGGTGCCCCCTTCTGGCATTGGAACACCATCCCTCGGCAGATTAGGCAAGCCCCCACACTGTCTGCCTTTCCAAAGGACTTGAAGACCTGGATGTTCAAACAAGCTTTTCAGAACTTCTAGTCCCTAGTTGTCCTGTGCAATTGTTAGGCACTCTTGCTATACATCACATGCCCTCATCCCATGGCTGCACTTTTCTGATTAAATCTGGAATCCTTATCCCTGAGATATAAATGCTACATTAAATTATAATGTTTCCTTCATGCCCTATATGGCAAGCTGCATCAGGGTGGGAGGTGGGGGAAGAAACTGATTTTTGTTGTTGTTGTTGTTGAATATACAGGACCCCTGGTACATTATAGTTTCATATGTCTGATAGTTACAAGTTAAGTTGAGTTTACAATAGAAAACCGTTAACCTAGCTGTTAAGGGAATGGTTGGGTTGGTCGGGCCCTACCTATCTCCGTGATCACATCTCCTCCTATGAGCCAGTGCGGACCTTGAGATCTTCTGGGGAGGCTCTTCTCGCGCTCCCACCACCGTCTCAAGTGTGGCTGGTGGGGACGAGGGAACGAGCCTTCTCGGCAGTGGCCCCCCGGCTCTGGAATGCACTGCCAAAAGAGATCAGGCAATCCCCTACATTATCCAATTTCCATAAGGAACTGAAGACCTGGTGGTGTTGGCAGGTTTTTGAGTAATTATATTGGACTACCGCTGATTTCTGAGCCTGAATATATTGCACAAGATTTCCCTAGCCTAAAATGATACATTTTAATATATTGGGTTTATGGTTCCCGTCCCCTTGATCTGGTCATGTAAGTGTGATTTATTGTTATAATTGTATTATTTTACTTTGTTTAATAATGTGTATTATGTTGTTATGTAATGTTTGTGTTGCTTTTATGACTGTAAACCGCCCTGAGTCCCATCCGGGAGATAGGGCGGTATATAAATAAAGTTTTATTATTTTATTATTATTATTATTCACTTGAGTCTCATAGAAAAGCAAACTTGACTTATTTTTTCATAAGTTAGGGAGAAACATTCTAGTAGTTCAGGTTTTTTTGTTTTTGTTTTTTTTTGTCAGGAGCAACCGGAGTTGCTTCTGGAGTGAGAGAATTGGCCGTCTGCAAGGATGTTGCCCAGGGGACACCCTGATGTTTTGATGTTTTACCATCCTTGTGGGAGGCTTCTCCCATGTCCCCGCATGAGGAGCTGGAGTTGACAGAGAGTGTTCACCCATTCTCAGTGGATTTGAACCGCCGGCCTGTTGGTTTAACCCATTGCGCCAGTGGATGCTCCTTACAGGTGCTGTTGACTGCTGGATAGACCACAGGTTCCTTTTTCTACATGTAGCAGCACCGCTTCAAATAATATAACACTTTACATGTTAATTGTTGTTTACCATTTTAAGTAATGTTATCTATCAGTGTAAATGAGGCAAATGTATGCATAGAATATAGATATTATTTATCAAACCGCTGTTATAAATTGCATGAAGATGGTTCAAGGTTCAATCATCTGCTAAACATATGACTTTGCAGACTATTTGTTTTATGACAATATCCACCCATATAGCTTCTTGTAATTAGGTACATCATTTTTAATATGTATACCTCTCAAAGCCAACTCATAAAAAAGATAAATAAATTTTAGAGATGGATTTTTGAAAATGAAAGATGGCATCTTCAGTAAACATGAACCAGAAATGTAAGTTATTCTGAAAATTAACTGTCAGAGGAAAAAATTGGATTGAATTAAATCTAAGGTTGTAAATTTATACCTGTGCAGATTAAAAGTGAATATTCACATGAGAGAGTCCTCTCAGATTTGGAAATAAATTCCTAGTCCTATAAAACTAGCATGTCCAGGATGAGGGGGAAGAAAATCTGTAGAATTCTTATTTTGCTCTTCAAAATAGCTTCTCCTTTCTAACATCTTATGTGGACTGGGTAGTATGGGAAGCAGCAAATCAGTACAAAGGGGCTGTTTTTAATTGATTGCCTGGCTCTGGGGAAAGCCTGAATGGAAGCACTCCAAGGTGTTTTCACTCAGGTTGGGAACAGCCCTATAAATTCTGGGGAGCTGGAGCTGATAGAGGGAGCTCATCCGTGCTCTTCCCGGGTGGGATTCGAACCTGGCAGCCTTCAGGTCAGCAACCCAACCTTCAAGTCATGAGGTTTTTATCACCTAGGCCACCGGAGGCTCCTGTTCAGGTGATTGCATTGTTTCTATTACAGTAATTAACTGTCATGTAGCCAGATCCCAGGGCTGAATTTCCAAGCCCTGAATCTGACTTCATAACATAAACAATCCTGCGAGCACCTGGCGGGAGAAGATAAAATGAGCCTGGGAACTCAGGATTGAAAGTATAAACAATTATAATTGATGTAGTGTGTGGGAATGGTAGTAATGTGATCCAGGGGGTGGGATTTGATGATGATATTTGCGTGTGGTATTACGTTGCATCAGAAGTGATAAAATTAGATGTATGTAAACATTAGGTCATTCTCGACTTTTCCAAAGTCATGTATTCTTCAATAAAGATTGGATTTGAGAGCAGCTATCTTTGATCTGCGTTCAGACTGGTCCTTTGAAGTGAGCCTGACATTTAAGTCGAGAATCCAGTTCTCACCCTCCTGCGGAATTCGCAGTGAAGTGATAATGAGTGAAGAAGGAGATCAAAGCCCAAATGGGGCAGGGAGGCCTTTGCAAGGGGCCCGGCCGAAGAGAGAAGAGACGCTGCAAGCCATAGCTTCCTCTACGGGGTACCCCAGGCCGAACGGCGTGACCCAGAGGATTCCCAGGGGAGGAAGAGGCGTCTCTGCGGCTGCAGAAACCAGTTGGGGATCTGGAGGAAGTATGCCGGAGACCGTGGCCCTGCGGTTATCCATCCTGGAAACAAATTTATCCAGGCTGTCGGAAACCGTGGGGAGGTTGGTGCCACTATTGGAAGAGAATCTCCAAAAGGAGCCCATCCGATATGGCGCCGAGAGAGAGCCAAGTAAAGAAGGAGATTGGAGCCAGAGGGGCCAGCGAGCGTCAACGCAGAGTCCCGTGGCGGCAAGGGACGAGGGAGATGAGGAATACTGGCAGGAGCTGGAGTTCCGAGACAGAATGGCGCGCGAAGTGGAGCGCCAGCGAGCTCTGGGAACTCTGAGGCCGCCATCTCCAACAGAGCTCCCAACCCCCCGAATGGGCGTCGGGGTGGAAAGGCCACTGGGGCCAGGGATCGGGTCCAGTGGATTTGCAGACGAAGGCGGAGAGGAGCGGGGGATCCAGGAAGAGGAGGAGGATGTGCCGTACGACGAGGAAAGGCGAGATGAGGGGGCTACAGCGAGGCCAGTATGCGGATGGGCGGAAGGGCCGACAGCGGCGGCAGACTTTCGGGAGCCGCACAGAATGACCACCGGAGTGGGGCGCGGCGTGTTCCAAGGAGCCGCCCGAGGAAACCTGATGCAACCCTTCCCCATGCCTCCCAGACAGCATCAACGGGCCGCAGAATGGATGCCAAGAAGGGAAGATCTCAAACTGGAATACGGAGGGGAATCAGATGAACTGAACTTTTTTCTAATTAGCATCAGAGGATACATGGAAGACAATGCACACACATTCCCCTCCGAAGCAAGCAGGGTTCGAGCCATCGGCAACACACTAAAGCGAGGAGCAGCCAGCTGGTACGTGCAACTCCATGCCAGACACGACCCATGCCTGAGGTCAGTGCCCCGCTTCCTCGCCGCACTGGAAAACCGGTTCAGAGACCGGCTATAGCAATTGAGGGCTCGAGACCAGCTGAAAGGAATAAAGCAGAGGGACAAAACAGTGCCCGAGTACGCAGAGGAATTCCTCCACCTCGCGGAAAGGGTACCAGAGTGGTCTGAAGTGACCAAAGTGGAGTTATTTAAAGAGGGACTACGCCCCGAGATTTTCAGCTGGGCAGCGCACAGAGATGACCCCGAAACGCTCCAGGGATGGATTCAACTAGCGGGGCGCGTCGAATCCACCCTGGCCCAAGTAAAGCGCTTCAGGAGCAGCAGCGGCCAGCAAAGACCGGTGGCGAGAGGTCGAGGAGAAACGAGGAAGCAGGAAAGACCCGGAGGGAGGCCGGGGATTCCCTCCAGAGGAGACGACAACAAACCTAAACCGGGATGCTTTGTGTGTGGGAAGACGGGCCATCGAGCAGCAGAATGCTGGGCCCGGAAGGGGGAGCCGCCAAAACCCCCAAAGCCCAAGCCAGCAACCGGGAGGCGCGCGGAAGAGGAGGTGCAGGCCCCAGAATCTTCGGAAAACTTGGTGAGTCGGGACAAACGCATGATAGTAGTGCCAATCTGCCTCTCGGGGCTAGAGAATCGGGCCACCTGCAAGGCATTTGTGGATTGTGGTTGTTCTAGAAATATTATAACTCCGGAATTAGCAGGAGCGCTGAAATGCCAGCAGATGGCGCTTGACTCCCCAATTGCATTTTCGCAGCTAGATGGATCAGTCGCTGCTGGGGAAGTATCTACAAAGGAAATACGGGGGGTCCCATGTAAAATAGGCAAATGGGAAGGAAGAATATCCTTTGTGATAGCCCCTATTGCCACATACCACGTAATATTAGGGATACCATGGCTCGAACAAGCAAATCCCGAAGTAGATTGGAGAGGAAAGAGCCTAGCATTTAAAGAACAGCAGACGCAATGGGAGATAAGCAAAATTGCAGAAGAGGAGGACGAGGAAGATGAAGCAGGTGAGATAAACCCACAGCTATTGCCACCTGAATACAGAGACTTTGTGGATGTTTTCAATCAGAAAGAGGCCAGTAAATTGCCTCCCAAAAGGAATATAGAAGTAGAACTTGAAATAACCCCAGGAGCAAACTTACCAAAACCAAAAGTGTATCCCATGTCTGTGCAGGAGAAGGAGGAATTGAGGAAATATATTGATAAAAACCTGGCACGAGGCTTCATTAAACCATCCAACTCTCCTCTCGGGGCCCCAGTGTTATTTAGGAGAAAGAAAGACAACTCCCTACGATTGTGCATTGATTATCGAAATTTAAACGCAATTACTAAGGACAATAAATACCCTATGCCCTTAGTAAAGGATTTAATTACCGTATTGAAGAAAGGGAGCATATTTACTAAACTGGATTTAATTGAAGCGTATCATAAATTAAGAATAAAACCGGAGGATACTTGGAAAACTGCATTTTCCTGCGCATTCGGCCATTTTGAATATAAAATTTTGCCTTTCGGTTTAAAAAATGGAGGCGGTTGCTTTATGCAGCTTATAAATGAAATACTACACCCATTGTTGTACAGAGGGGTATTCATATTTCTTGATGATATCTTGATCGTGAGTGAAGATAAGGAAAAGCACGTAAAATTGGTCCGGGAAGTTTTGCAGAGACTAAGGGAAGCAAAGCTGTACGCAAAACTGTCCAAATGTGAATTTAATAAAACTCAAATTGACTTTCTGGGGTATCGGATATCTCCAGAAGGGCTAGCTATGGATCCAGCTAAAGTATCAGATGTGAAAGAATGGGGAGTGCCTCAAACAAGGAGGCAATTGCAATCATTTCTGGGGTTTGCAAATTTTTACAGACCCTTCATAAAAGGCTTCGCGCAAATAACCGCACCCCTTACTGAACTTTTAAAAACAAAAGGGAAAGGGGAGACAGCAAAAGTAAAAGCTCCTGGCGCCAGACTAAGTTGGACGCCAGAATGCCAAAAGGCATTCGAAACCCTAAAAGAATGCTTCACAGAAGGACCCATCCTAAAACACCCCGATATCAGGAGCCCTTTCATAATCCATTGCGATGCCTCAGACTGTGCGTACGGGGCAGTACTATTGCAAAAAGATCAAAATGGGAACTTAAAACCCTGTGGATATTTGTCCCGGAAGTTCAGCGAAACTGAAAAAAGTTGGCCAATATGGGAAAAAGAGGCATTAGCCATATTAAAAGCCTTAGAATGCTGGCGACACTTCCTCGAAGGAAGCGGAATCCCATTTGAAATTTGGTCTGACCATAAGAACCTCCAGTATTTAAAATCTCCTAGAAAATTATCTCCCAAACAAATTAGATGGGCGCAATACTTCAGCAGATTCGATTTCCAATTAAAGTTTTTTCAAGGGAAGCAGAATGTCTTGGCAGATGCTCTTTCACGCATGCCTCAACACGAAGGCATAACCACAGCAAAAGAGGGGACAATATTCTCTGACAAACAATGGGGCTTAGCTGTCAGGACAAGAGCACAAACCCAAAAGGAGAACACGGCTTTTGTTGAACTCGGCGGGGAAGATAATTGGGGAAATGAACTGAAACAGTCTTATGAAGGAGATCAATGGATCGCATCCAACGCAGAAAAGGGGGAGCAGAAGGGGGGATTTTGGTTTGTAAACAAGAAACTGTATATCCCAGCAATATTAAGGATTAAGATTTTGCATCGTTTTCACAACAACCAGAGCGCTGGTCATACAGGAATTACAAAAACAACAAAGGCAATAGCAAAACATTGTTGGTGGCCAGGAATGAGGAAGGACATAAAGAATCATGTTGTTCAATGTGATGATTGTGCCAGAAATAAATCGAGAGGAGGGAAGCCTATGGGATTATTACAAACGGTAGCGGAACCTACCAGACCTTGGGAATGTGTAGCTATGGACTTTGTGGGGGAACTGCCGGTTAGCAAAGGACATCGTTATATTTGGACAGTATTAGACCTGTTTTCTAAACAGGCCCACTTTATAGCGCTGACGAAACTACCATCGGCCGAGAAACTAGCTGAACTGTACATAAATCATATTTACAAACTGCATGGATGTCCCAGTAGAGTGGTCAGTGACAGAGGAGTACAATTCACAGCAAAATTTTGGGAAAAATTCTTGGAAATGCTAGGAGCAGAAAGGAGTCTAAGTTCTGCTTTTCACCCCATGACAAACGGGGCGGTAGAACGCACTCAGCAGACGCTTGGGCAGTTCCTTCGAATGTACTCTAACATGAGACAAAATGACTGGTCTAGGTGGTTGGCTTTTGCGGAACTAGCTTTTAATTCGACTATACATTCAGCAACAAATAAAACCCCCTTTGAAGTAGTTTACGGGTATGAAATACAGCCTTTACCCCAGTTGCCAAGATGGACAGAAAATGAGGAAACAGAGGCAGGGAAATGGAAAACGCAAATGCTAGAATGCTGGAGTCAAGTGACTGCATCCTTAAAGGAAGCACACAAAAAGTATAAAGCGTTCGCAGACAGAAAGAGGGTGGAAGGCGATAAATTAGATAAAGGAGATCTAGTGTGGTTAAGTACCCAAAACATCAAATTGGGGCTACCTTCAAGAAAACTGAGCCCCAAATATATTGGACCATTCAGAATACAGGGTGTTATCAATGAAGTAACTTTCCAGTTGGCATTGCCAAAAAGTTTAGGGAAAATACACCCAGTATTCCATCGCAGCTTACTGAAAAAGTATATGGGGACTTTGGACAAAATGGACACATAGAATTATTGTTTGATTTATTTCAGAACTATAATGAAAGAAGAACCGAAGAGGAGGACGAAGAAAACGAGGGCGCCATGTCATGTAGCCAGATCCCAGGGCTGAATTTCCAAGCCCTGAATCTGACTTCATAACATAAACAATCCTGCGAGCACCTGGCGGGAGAAGATAAAATGAGCCTGGGAACTCAGGATTGAAAGTATAAACAATTATAATTGATGTAGTGTGTGGGAATGGTAGTAATGTGATCCAGGGGGTGGGATTTGATGATGATATTTGCGTGTGGTATTACGTTGCATCAGAAGTGATAAAATTAGATGTATGTAAACATTAGGTCATTCTCGACTTTTCCAAAGTCATGTATTCTTCAATAAAGATTGGATTTGAGAGCAGCTATCTTTGATCTGCGTTCAGACTGGTCCTTTGAAGTGAGCCTGACAATTAACGACTTAAATGGCTAGGCATGCTTTTTTAAAAGTTATTTTTCTTTTAAAAATAATTACCATAAGAGTATCTGCAGTGTTTACACAGTACATTTTGCTATAAAAATGGCAGTGCTTTGAAGCTCTATCAGACAAATTCAAACCACTTATTCAAAATTCCCTCACACAATGGCATGAATAATTTAAAGAATATTAGCTCATATGGGTATGAATGCATTTTCATGACAAATTATGCCAAAAGCAAACATTTCTGAAAAGTAGCAGCTCTTAAACAATTGAATCATTCAAATTTCACTCTCATGCTATAAAAATGAATAATTTCCAATCAAATCTTTAGGATGGTGAGCAGGCATATGCATTCACCTTCTTAAAAACTTGCATAAATTTATGTATCATAACTGAAAGATACCAGATACATGTACCTGCATGCATAGCCAAGATTGTACAGTTTGTGTTGGCACAGTTTAAACCTAAAGTCACATGGGATATATATACATTGTAAGTAAGTAAGTAAGTAAGTAACTTTATTTTTCTACCCTGCCACCATCTCCCAGCAGAGACTCGGGGCGGCTACACGAGACACAGGCCCGAAGATACAGAACAAATAGATCAGTTAAAACATATTGCAATAAAAGCACAGTAAAAACAGCATTTATACAAAACAGTTACTTTAAACAAAACAGTACATTAAACCATAAAACTCAGTTAACATATAAATCAGTTAAAAATAAAGTAGGATAAAATGGACCACCAGGTTGGTGGAGGGGATGGCATGGAGGGGCCACTTAAACTAAGGTGCAATAATACAGTCATAAAGTGCTTTGGGGCCAAAGGACAAAGTGTAAACATTTCTGGACCGTAGGGGTGGGAGACGGATGGCCAATTTGTTATGAGAAGAGGGACCTTTGTGAAGGAAGGTGTATTAATCTGACTTTTGGTCATGGGGACTCAGTTATTCAAATGTGCAGCAAAAAAGCCAAGTTTTTAGCTGCTTTTTAAAAAAAGCAAGGGTGGGGGCCTGCCTGATCTCCCCCAGGAGGGAGTTCCAGATCCGGGGGGTGACTACTGAGAAGGCCCGTTCCCTACTAATTAATGTAGTTTGCTGCCACATTACCTAGCATCTCAGTGCTATGGAATCCTGGGAGTTGTAGTTTTACAAGGTTAGCTCTCTCTGCCAAAGAGTGCTGATGCCTCAAAAAACTACAATTTCCACGATTCCATTGCATTGAGCCATGGCAGTTCAAGTGGTCTCAAACTGCATCAATTCTATCATGTAGATGCAGCCACAATAAAGTTGTGGCTGTGCTACACCACCCTTCTGTTTCACATCAACATTGAGAAAACAACTGCTTACCTTTGACTGTGCTTGCTGCTTCCAAAGTCCCAGTATACTAAGTGGTGCATTAAAGTGCACTGATAATTTTTTATGTACTATTCAATATATGAAGCTGCACTTGCAGAACACTGTTTATGTAACTATGAACTGAATATAGATGTTGCACAATAAAAAAGAACAACTATAGTACCATTAGAATTTACATGTACATAAAACACCAACATGCTTTCAGCTTGTATCTGTATGTCAGAAGGAAATAGTCACTGGTTTTCTTGTAGACATAGATACATGTTCATCAGCAAAAATATTAAAATCTAGGAATTACATACAATGTGCATACCTAAGGTACCAAAGCACAGATTTTCCTATATGACACTTTAAAAAAATTGTGGATAAATATATTTGTCTCCAGAGAAAAGGGGGAAAGAAACTCTTGGTGCATGAGCCCATATCAGACTGTTGAAAGTTTGGGATATGATATCAGAGACTCTCAAGTCTACAGCTCTTTCCCATGTCATGTTTTGTTTAAGTCCCAAATGCTGCAGGCTATAGTGAATTGAAAGGCCACAATCACTTGAGATAATGTGCAAAAATAAAATATATACAAAATATAAGCATTACCGAAATGTATAAATTATGTTCATTTGGGGGAAAAGAATGAGCATAAAATACACAAGAATATTCAAGTGAACACATCTTACAAGATGTCATGAAAAGAAGAAAGAATAAGAATGTGGATGCAAAACTGAGACACTCAAGGTAAATTAGATATATACATTTTAATCCTATTTCTAAGACAGACTAGAACTAAAAGAAAAAGTGGTGATTCCAAATAATGTGTGGGGGGGCTATCCATGAATGACTAGGGACCTCATCACATTAATGAGAGTGTCCCGGGCAATTTCCAGCCTCCATGGCAAATCCATGGGGCAGCAGGGCAATCCCAGTGCCCACCACACTTGCAGCAACAATTCCCCATCACATGTAGGGGATACGCAACTTCCCTCCACACTGGCCCCATTGTTCTCTACAAAACACAGGAAGTCTCCCATGTTCTGGGCAAAGCATCGGAGGATGCTTGCGCCACAGTTGATTGACGAAGCCCCACCGGAAGTTAGTGTGTGTCATTTGATGGGCAGTTTGGGGCTCCATGGATCAACTTTGGCATAAGAAACCTACGTGAAAACACATGTGATGAAGTCCTAAGAGGGAAGACATTTCTGTTTTTTTAAAAAAATATAAATAAATTGTCTTCTGTTGCTCCTTCTGGACCTGAATGCAGATGTCAGATCAATTGCTGGTTAAAAAAAAGATTTTTTTTCAAAGTTTTTATGCATTCTGCAAAACAAAAATACAAAACACAAAAAAGTATTTTTATTATCTGTGGACATTTGTAAAGGCATATATTTCTGCATATACTTCTGAAAACATATATTTTAATAGACGAATGCAATGGGAGGAACATGCCTCAATGCTTCAGGAGATACAACAACAACAACAACAACACTTAATTTTTCTATCCCACTACCATCTCCCCAAAGGGACTCGGGGCAGCTAACATGGGTCAAAGCCCAGAACAAAAACAAAATATAACAGTTACAATAAGTATCTAAGGCTAAAAACAATGATACAATAGTCAAACAAAATCAGCAATTAAAACATAGTATACAATAAAAACGCATAATAACCAAGAATAAATGAGGTAATGATACAAACATAAACTACTATAGATAAAAAAGGGGTCGGGCATATAAAATACATGATTTCAATGAATTATTAATAAAGTGCATCGACAAGTGTCAGAGAGACAACTAGGAAAACGTGGAATAGGGTAAATAGGAAAGGAGACAAAATGATAAAAACAATGTTTGGTGGTTACTCAAACGCACATTGAAAGAGCCATGTCTTCAACTGTTTGATAAATACAGACAGGGGTGGGGCCAACCTGATCTCCCTAGGGAGGGAATTCCAAAGCTGGGGGGCCACTACAGAGAAGGCCCTCTCCCTCATCCCAGCAAGCCGAGCCTGCAATAGCAAAGGGAATGAAAGCAGGGCCTCCCCTGAGGATCTAAGAGACCATGCAGGCTCATAGGGAGAGAGGCGGTCGTGAAGGTAGATGGGTCCCGAGCCGTTCAGGGCTTTGTAGGTGATTACCTGCACCTTGAATTGGGACCAGAAAGTGAACAGCATCCAACTGCACAGAAATATGTACATGTTTCTGTGCTGATGGACTTATAGCTCCTGGAAAGACACAACTGAATTTGTTTGATGCTTGAAGAACAAGAACTCCATGATTGATCTTGACAAATATGCTTATCTCTGTAGAGGATATAAATGAAATTCCAAAATAAAACAGCAAAGAACACAACACTCTGATCCATATGTCTTAAACCAGTGGTAGTTAAAGAACAGCACATAGATTGCTTGTGGCTCTCAACTGCTTTTTATAGACCCCCAAGTCTTCTTTGGTTAAATACAAACAAAACAAAACAAAATAAAAGTGCCACACCAAACAACATCAAAAGTCAGAATAGGCAGGCAAAAGAGGAAAAGGGACCCACCTCTTTAGCCTTGGAGGATAAATTGAAAGGAGATTACAATTTGGATGAAGTTTTTTTTCAGGCCAACTTGCTGGTAATGTTGGAAATCCAGCTGAGGAAAAAAGCAAGCAAGCGATCAGTACCAGCTCCTGTACCACCAGGTGATGTCCATCTCTCATAGAAGTGGTGAGTGAAGAAGCAGTAGTGATGTAGATGATCTGGAAGATTTCTCATCTTCCATGGTTGTTCACAGCTGGCCCACATATCAATTTAGGAAAGATGGGTAGAGGAGGAAGAGGCTGGCTGTTGACAACAGAGAACAGACAGTCAGGTAGTGAAAAGTCCATATGGGGAGAGTGTACCATAACTGAATCACCAACCTTCTCTGCTCTCCCTACTAAAGCAGGGCAGCACCAAGGAGCTGCTACTACCGTCATTTTTCTGCTGAAGCATTCAAAAAGGCTAGGAGCCGTGCCACAGTGGAAGGCGTCTTTTAGGTTCTTCCCAAAAAGACTTAGCTCTTGCTGTTGTCACTCTACTCAGAGAAGTGAATGGTTTCTTTTTTGATAAGAGGCAATGCTGCACTTTAATTTTTATTTAAAAAGAGGATCATCTTCTCTGAGTAGAGTAGTAAAGGGTCTTTTAAAATTCCTGGGCAGGAAAATAACAGCCATAGGGGACTGCCCTCCTCTCAGAGATGGCACTGATACTTTTGCCTCTTTGCAGAATGAATCCAAAGTTGAACTCAGAAACTTTCAGAAACTTTCCCATTTATTATATCAAAATCTGTAATTTTAGTCCAAAACTTGCCCCCAAATAAAATGTGAAATTGATTTATACACTAATAAAATCTATTTTAACTGGTTGACATGCTTAATATGATTTTAATCTATTTAAATTGTGTCTATTGTTTTAACTCTACCCTCTCTCTCTCTCTCTCTCTCTCTCTCTCTCTCTCTCTCATATATATATATATATATATATATATATATATATATATATATAATCACCACTTGTGAGAGAAAATAGAAGCAGGAAAAGCAATTACAAGAAAGAGAAGATGTTTGTGGGGTTGATGTATAATTAATCAATTAACAAGGGTCTCTCTGCTTACATAAAACCATAATTTCAATGGCTGTAAAGGATCAAAACATCAAAGTACATTGCAGGCAACTGTTTAGAAACAAGAAAGAAACATAGGTGAGATGGAAATGAGAATTTTATCTGCTATTGTGATAGGAGTGTTAACACCTATCCTTAGATGGAAAACTGGTATGCTATCAGATGGCTGCAAGGACACACGGGTGATTGATGAGGTGCAGAGCAGCAATCTGAGGTACACAGACATTAAGGTTCTTATCTCTGATGCAGACGGTGGCCTACGGAATCTAATGTCAAGATCAATTATACCTAGCATCTGTTTCAACATCTATATTTAAATCCAAAGGTGGAAAACGTCAACAATATAGGACACTGGGCCCAGAGAAGTGGATGGGTTTTTCTTTGCTTGTTCTTTATAGGATAAATCTGGAGGACAAAAATATTGGTTTTGGTTGGAAATATGTTTTTGTTGAAGGGCAACCCCCCCCCCCCCAAACAGTTAATTCCTTTAAAATAATCTGATATGATTTAGCAAGGTTTTCTTGCCTTAAATCATGCTTGTAAAGAAATCCATAATTTCAAAGTTTGTACAACATCATTAGGCTTAGAGGCAAAGTCGGAAAACTTTGCAATATTGCAGTGGTATTCTAAAAAGGCCAAGTTTGTAATATAAATCTCAGAGGCATTTTTGTCTCAATGTAAAAAATCCACTCTTTGGGGCTGGTGATTGTTAATTAATCAGCATTTGATAAACTTTTAATTAACTTAAATAGAGGTGGGAAGTGGCATTCATACATAACTCTTTTATTATGCGTCCTTAGTGGAAAATATAATAATAACAACAACAACAACAACTATTATTTATCAATTTAAGCAAAGCAAATGTACTATTAGATTATGATAACTTGCTTTTTTGACAAATGGGAAGTCATATGCTCTTATGGTCCTTATTTATCAGGAATAGCTCTGTTTCTTCTTATTTTTTGAAATTATTGTTAAGGAGATGTGTGGGTAATTATGATATTGCTGGGGCATGAGCATGCTCAATCACACGTTAAACTAAGTGTTTGTTTTAACAAACACACTCAAAGAAAAGTCGCCTTATGGCATTTTAAAAATTGCTCTTGCTGTTCATGGGTGTCAAAATAGGCTGCAGATGAAACAACAGCTCAATTGCCTGATTTGGCATATGGCATTAGTTGGGTGAGCAGTAGATGGTAGCTACTACCTTCAGAGTATGTCGATAAGTTGCATTCACACATTTGTCCTAGATTCATCTTGGGCATTTCTTTTTTAAATAATAATAATAATAATACCAAGTAACACACTAATAAATACATTTGTACAGAATCTTGTAAGCCACTTCTAATGGAATGAGACACTAAGGACTAGGAACAAATATAGCATAAGACTGTACTTGGATTGCTCCCTTCCTGTACTTATATGTATACATTACAAGTGCTGGGGATACGTGTACATATCATTTATACATAATTCTGGACATCACATGAAACACATTAACATGTTTAGAAGGGTAATAACTCCATATAGTGGATGATTTACTTGCAGGTGTAATACAATGCAATATGAAAGTTTATTATAGTCAAAGGACAGCACTGTTTTACAGACATCAGAATGCTATACAATAATATGCAATAAAAGACAATTCTAGGTAAAACCACACAGCTTAAAACATGATAATAATTTTAAAAAGGAAGGTCAATATATTGCTATTTCTTATTTCCAACCACTTTCCTACAAGTAATAGCAGATGAATGGGACTTTGGCACTTTGCATGCTATCTTTAAATTTAGTTAATCCAGACCTTCCCAGATGTTGCTGAGAAATTGTGGTGATGGTATCAAGTTGGAATTCATGATAAAAAGAACAGTAAAAGAATATATGGGTGACAGTTTACAGAGCACCTGTACTGAGGGGGTAGAAATGATTTGGGAAATGGATTATAATATACAGTATCTGCAAAAAGGATCACCACAAGGATGGGAAATTTCTCCATTTCTTGTATAATGTGAGATCTTGCACTTCAAATGTTTGATTCAATAGCCAAATTAATATGATATGCCAAATGTGTAATTGAGACCTGATGCCATTTTTAGAATAAGTGAAAGAAAATCCACTTTGGGGAAAGGATCTTTGAGTAGAGACATAGCAACTGCAAGGTGAAACAGATGTAAAACCTGGTTCTTTCAAGCTACCTTCAATTGAGATGAACAGTTGATTGAGTCCCCACCCTCACCTACATCCTAGCCTTCTGCACTTTATCTCTGCCCCATGTTATTAGTACTCCCAAGATATTGCATAATTGCACAATTACAATTTTATCCCTCTCCCCAAGATTGAAGATTGAAGTGCCATTATGTCGTTCCCAACCTTTGGTCATGTTTTTTATTGTGATAGTGTTTTTATAATCATGTATTGATTTGTTGTGATTGTATTGTATTTTATATTGTTGTATTTCTGTATATTGTTACTCTTTGTTCCCCATGTGAGCTGCCCTGAGTCCCCTCAGGGAGATGGGGCGGGATACAAGAATAAAGTTATTATTATATTATTATTACTGTTTCTCTGCTCTCGTCCACTGCACTAAAATGCATAGTTTTAAACTGGAGTAAACTCTATGCTTTTATGGGTGGAGTTATGGCAGCTGTATGCTTTTACAGGCTTTCCAAATTGTAAAATCCCAAATGAACCAAATGAAGCCACACTCTTTCAGTGGACTGCAATGGATATTGCTGATTTCAGACCAGCCTTATACTCTGCTTTGAACTTACACAATTACTTATGTCCAATTATAGGATGATTGAGATAATCTTTTACCCAAGTGACTTTTCTGCTTAGAAAGGGATAAAGTATAACTTTTCCCATACACACCAGAAGTATGTACTACTTTTGCTACGTTATTAAATTTTATCCTGGACTTTTCAAACTTTGATACATGACCTAGTTCTATCAATACATTTCCCCCACTCTTCCAAGCACAAAGGAATTAGCCTACAAATCATTCAGCAAGATTATGATCAGAGGAAAAATTCAGCCTTTGGCCACCCTGAGGCCTTAATTTTAACATATATTTATTAGTTTCACACACACAGTAGTAGTAGCCTCTCTTGACTAGTCTATTTCTGTGATGTCTGAAAATGCCCTCAACATCTTGATTATAAACCAGTTTGACCTCGGATGAGTAAGAATTTCATTGCCTGAGATCCTACGTTAGGATCACATTACATAAATCTTTCCATGTAAAGAATATCCACATTTTTCCATACTTTCTTTTAAAAATAAAGATACATTTTAAAGTTAACCGTAACTAGATTTTTCATTCTTTGATGAAAGCAAAAAGACCAATGCTTGCTGGTTTCTGTTTTGATATTCTTTGCAGTGTTTTTCCCCTGACAAAGATCCATGCTTTGGCATAAAATGTTGCATTTTAAGCAAAATGTAATGCTTTATGTGCAAAAAAAAGTTTCTATTTGAAAAACTTGAACAAATTTTTTCACACAAATATTTCAAGACACATCCTGCAGAGGGGGAGCAGCAAGAGGAGCAATGGCTGAATTATTGCACCATCATAAGATTCAGATTCTGGTACATGCCTTTTCCCCTCCCTATATATTCATTTCTCCTCCACATGATTTTTGCAGATTTCACCTTTCCAGTATCCTTCCCCAGAACCTTTAAAAATTGGGACCCTTGCTTTTACATGGCATATAAACTTTTTAAATATTGTTATGAAGTCACAGACTCCATCATACATCAATTAGGATGTATCAGTTGGTATCAATGTACTTCTGTGTTTGTCTTAGCCATTCTTAGCCTCATCAGCTGCCACCCATCTGTCTCCAGATTACCATCACAATCTTCAACCACCTTCCAAGGTTTGAATTAAACACACACACACACACACAAACTTCCATTAATTAAAACCAAGCACAGCAAGTACAACTATGTTGTTGAAATTCTGTTTGTTATCATCATCGTCATCATCATCCAAAACAAATGTCTAAACTAGTATGTGTAATATCATCAGGGAATATGTTTGTTTACCTTTCAAATTGGATACCTTTCAATTTGTGCAGCCTGAGAATGTGGACAGGACCTTTGGAGAGGTGAGAACTACTACATGTATTCAAGATCCTTGCCATTCCTGGCTGATCAAACAGGTCAGAGGGAGACTGGTAGAGTGGATGAAGGTAGTGGTCAATACCTCCTTAGAACAAGGAAAATTGCCAGCTTGCCTAGGGAGGCAGTTGTTAGACCTATATTTAAAAAGCCACCCCTGAACCGCTCAATAATGGATAAATATCAGCCTGTGTTTTTGAGCATATGTTGGCCTCCTAACCCATTAAATGGACTGTCTAGATCCATTTCAATCTGATTTGAGGCCTGGTTATGGTACAGAAACAGCTTTGGTCACATTTACACAGAAAGCTAGACAGGGGGAATATGGCGCCCTTGGCTTTCTTGGATCTCTCACCAACTTTTGATACCATTGACCATGGTTTCCTTCTGGGCCATCGTGCTGGGATGGAACTGGGAGGCAGTGTTTTATAGTGGCCCAGATCCTTCTTGGAGGGCCGTACCCAAACGTTGGTGTTGGGTTACCTGACCATTGTCCTGTGTGATTCCTCAGGGTTCCGTTTGGACCCCATGCTGTTTAACATATACATGAAACTGCTGGGAAAGGTCATCTGGAGTTTTGGAGTACAGTGCTACCTATATGAAGATGACACCCACCTCTACTATTCCTTTCCACCTAATGCCAAGGAAGCTGTTCTGACCTTAAACCAATGCCTGTCACCAGTAATGGACTGGATGAGGGCAAACAAATTGAAACTTAATCCAGATAAGACAGAGGTACTTCTGGTCAGTTGGAAAGCAGAGCAAGGAATAGGATCCAGCCTGAGCTGGATGGAGTCACATTCCCCCTGAAGACACAGGTTCACAGTTTGGAGTCCTCCTGGACTGAGCACTGAACCTGGAGGGCCAGGTATCTGTGGTGGCCTGGAGGGCCTTTGCACAAATAAAATGTATACACCAACTGCATGCGCTCCTTGTAAAGCTGGATCTGGCCACAGTGGTACATGTCGACTGTAGAAAAAGAAATAAGTAAATGTCTTTGGCTTCAGCTTACCTATGAATAGATATGCCTACACTGATATTTCACTATGTTGAGGGAACTATTAAAACTAGTGATTTCTCTGGGGGTACCATTCAAACCAACCTTTGAATTTTACTTCAGTACATTACAGAAAGGAAATCAATAGAGGGTTGGAGTGAGTATCCATATACAGGGAAATAGGGGTGTTTTTTTTTTGTTTGGTTTTGCTCTGCATTGAGTATTACCATTAAACTTAAATATCTATTTTACCACAAATACTTTCTACTCTTAAAAATTATTTCCTTTCTTGACCATTGTCTCATTTTACTTTTTAATGAAATAATAAATCAATATTCCTGTTGAACTGTCCATCACATATTTCTCTAAAAAAGAACAGTGTTGCCCAGTTTTATAGGGAAGCTAAAAAGCCATGAGAAATAATTTGTGTGTGCTGTTTAGTCTCCCCAAAGGAAATACCTGTTAATAGAACTGAAGAATAGAAGGCGAACACAGGCAAGTGCTTTTAGTAAATGTAAGTATGTTCACTGTTTAACATTTAATCATTATATTTAGATTAGTCTGACCTTTATATTACCCCACATTGTTGTTTTCAGTTTCAGGGAAGAATTTCCGTGTATGTCTTCCTTGACACATCTTTCAAATCTGCAAATATCCTCCAAAAGGGAATAAAAATGAATGAATTAATATTGTGTCCAATGTGCCACAGTACATTAGTAAGAATTTTGAACTGGAATTAGGTTCTAGCACCCATTAAAACATCAAAACTATGTAATTATTGTGACGTTAATATGAGGATGCAGGGAGGCAATTATGCTCCCTTGGGTCCTTTGGAGGAAAGTTGGGATATAAATACAACTATACAAAGTGAAAATGGGGAGAGGTGTTCAAGCAGCAGTCAATATTCTAGACAAGTTTTTGCATAACCTTCACATAGAAAGAAATACCACCATTGTTCATCCACTTCAAATGCCACACTTAGGGATATTAATCTTCTCAGTTCTATAACTGTCAGTTTATTTACTACACATATTAATTTGTATCAAAGCATCTCAAGAAACCAGACATTTGGTTATAGCACTCCATTATTTCTATTTTATTTCCCTCTCCTTGCTCCTTCTTTCTCTGAAGCTACTATACAGCACACAACAAATATCACTTTACATGGGATTAGTTCAGTCTTGACCATTAACCCACACAAATTGTTCAATTACACAGAGTTGGAAAATCACGTGATAAATGTTATTTGCTGTCATTACTCATACTGTGTTTGGAGCATGACCGGTTGCCATTAGTTATTGTAGCACTGGAAAAGGAACCTGTTGCATTATTTATTGCACTGCACAGCATTTTTCTGTTACTTCCTCATACTTTTTTGGGAGATAGGAATTTTGGATTGATTTTATATCATGAAAAAATTCTGCTGAAATGCATCTAAAAACACCTTTAAAATTAACTTTAAAAAATAATTATAAGCCATTACTCATTGGACTGCATCTTTGTTTATTACTGCTCTTGAAATGTAACTTTATTACACTTGGGTCACCTCAAGCAGATAGCACTAGATATAGCTGTGTTACTTGTAATTTATTGCATCCTAATTCTGCATGTACTTCCAAGAATATAAAATCAAGGTTTCAAAGAATATGGAAATTATTGGTTGAAAAGAGAATACTTGAACATTTGAATACATGGACGATGGTACTAAAATTATCTTAGCACATAACAATAGCATATAAAGACTGCAAAGAAGCATGAAAAATGTTTCCCAAGTAACTGAAATATTATCAGCAACCTGTTTTAATATACTCAAATAGGCACTTACTCAGTATTTAGAGTCATTAATTACATAGTGGCAATTAATAGGAAACAGATTGGCCAAAAAAGTGGTCCTCTGGTTTCAGATCAATAAAGGCCATGTTATAGCATCTTATTTGTATTATTGAATGCCAGTTGCTCATGTGGGCAATTTTAGTGCTACAAATGAGCAAGGTAAAGTTCTATTTTCTACATTCATTTCATTTACCGTATATACCCGAAGATAAGCCAAGTTTTTCAGCCCTTATTTATGAGCTGAAAAAGCCTCCCCCGGCTTATAATCGGGTCAAGGTCAAGGCCAGCAACAGAGTCTGCAGGTTATTGCTTGCAATATGTGATCTATTTATCTCTTCTCCTCCCTTATCAGTGTGTTTTCTTTTGCAAAGCCTCCCTTGCTCTTAATCAAGGGAATGTTTTGAAAAGACAAAGACACCCTTGCAAGTCAGGAAGAAGAAAATATTCATTAATCTTATGAAAGTATTTTCCCCTGAAATATTGGTTAAACTCTCCTACAGATATATAGGCATTAACCTGTTGCAAGCTTTTGCAATCTCTATTTACCTTTATATGTGTATCTATCTATATACTTTAATTTTGTATATGAATTTCCCCTCATATGTTTGCAGGTCTTTGCAAATCTTTTATACATATAGATCCATGTACCTGTGTATCTGTAGCCATACATATACATTATTTTTATATATGAATTTACCCTCATATGTTTGCAAGTCTCTGCAAATATCTATATAAAGAGTGATGTCTGGATAGATATGAATATATTCTTACCTATATATAGGGCTAGGAAATATTACAGGGGGGAAATGAACACACAAATATATATAGACATGTCTAGATAGATATGAATATGTGTGTGCAATAGATATGTGTGTGCATTTCCCCTACAATATTTGCAAGCTATATATATATATATATATATATATATATATATATATATATATATATAGCTTGCAAATATTGTAGGGGAAATGCACACACACACACACACACAGAGGGATTTGCAAATGTTTCAGGGGAAAATGCATATGTGAAATGAGTATCTATAATTATAGATCTTTATCTAGCTCTGCATTGTTTATATAAGCATTGAACGTTTGCCTGTTGCTATGTTGGAAGCCGGCCTGAGTCCCCATGGGGAGATAGGGTGGGATCCAAATGAATTTGTTGTTGTTGTTGTTATTATTATTATTATTATTATTATTATTATTATTATTATTATTATTATTATTAGGTTATTGTTGATACCATATTGTTTTTGTTGCCCCTACTTTTCCACTTATAGAGCTAGTTTATTGCTTTTCTTTGAAATATGGTAAATATTCAAAAACATTTAACCTACCAATGCCTCGATTAATGAAATTTTATTGGTATCTATTTTTATTTTGAAATTTACCCGTAACTGCTGCATTTCCCACCCTCGGCTTATACTCGAGTCAATAAGTTATCCCAGTTTTTTGTGATAAAATTAGGTGCCTCGGCTTATATTCGGGTTGGCTTATACTTGAGTATATATGGTATATTAATTCCTGCAATTATCTAAAGGAAGAGAATTTGCTGTCCTTCCACTTCCAAATGGTGGTGGTTTCCAACAGAGCCATTTGCCAGCTGATAGGGAAACTACTGAACACCTACTCTTAGTCATTGTTTTATTCTTCTGGCATTTGTTTCCTTCCAAATTTCATTCCTTGTATCTTCATTACATGGGTACCTAAGGCAACATAAATTGGATTTAAAAATAAAACAAAACAAAACAGAATAGCAACATGGTCTTAAAAAAAAAAACCCCAAAGACCCTCTGAGTCAATAAATGTGTATAAGCTCTAAATCGATAAACACCAATAAAAATGAAAGAAAGTGCAATCTGAAACAGATCTTTCAAAAACAAATCTATTAACACCAACAGGAATTATTAAAATAATTGCATGTAGAACATTCCTGTAGAACAAAAATGGCATTTGTTACTTTTACACCCCTGGATGAGACATTTCATACCTAGTAAGTCTGTCACAACATTGGTTGCTATAGTCTAGTACTTGCAGAACTGTCCAAAAACACTTCCTGCTTCCCAAATGTTATTCCAGATTTTTTAAAAAAGAAATATTTTCTAAATTTGTGCAGTTGTTTTTCCCTTGAGTTCTACAACTTTCTCTTGAATACTAGAATTTTTTTTAAAAAAAAATGAATACACAGTTAGCCAGTATAGCACAGTGGTTTGATTGTTAGACTACAACTCTTGAGACCAGGGTTTGAATCCCTACTCAACCATGGAATCCCACTAGATGACCTTGGGCAAGTTACATTCTCTCAGCCTCAGAGGAAGGCAAAGACAAATATTGCTAGGATAATCCTATGATGAAAGCTGGAAGTTGGAATTTGGAAGTAACTTTTGCTTGCCTACAGGTGGTACAGGAAAATCATTCGGTAAGAACACTTGATAAAAATAGGGACAATTGATTAGAATATTGGCCAGGAAAGGACATAGCACCTCAGTCTGTTAAGATAGAAAAGTCTTCACAAATCAATCCAAAACTGAACCTCACTGCAGGCTGGCACCAGGAAGGTGCTGCAAATTGGTCAAAACTGGGATATTTCTCATTGTCATTCCCAATGTTCCTACAACTGATTAGGGAAGGAGACTCATATTTTCTTTCTATGATGCTTCTGTCTTTGATGCCTTTGCCTCCTTTATAATAAAACCTCGTAATCTTAACTACTTGTGTGTTTGATGCCTCTGAATCCACAAGGAACCCAAGCCTTCAGGAAAATAGCAGGTCATTTCAAAATTTATAATTGTGACCTCCAAACTTGCACTCAACTTATATATGAGGTTGACTTATACATTATATATGGTAAGTGATAGTTCCATGTATTTGATAAAATAATAAAAGATTGCATACATTACTTTAAAATGTGTTTCATAGTATATTTCTTTGCTCTCGAAGTTAGTGGATGAATTTAATGCTTCCAAGTCCCCCAAGATCATCTGTTACACAGTCTGGCATAAGAATCTCAACCATTTTGATAGGTAAACACCTATAATCCTGAAATAATATATGAAGAGAATGCATAATGCCCTTCAAAATATATATCCTTCCATTCCTTCTGTATGTGCAAATTTAAATTTCATCAATAAATACCCAAATCCTTTCTTCTTGGGGGAAGAGTAGCTCCATTCTTTTCCATGCAATCATAAAGGCCCAGTTTGGCTAAAAGATATGTCATGGCTTTCTTCTGTTCTGATTGGCTCAATAGGCAGGGCTCACAGGGAAACCCCATGCAAGTGCATGGCTGCCTCTCCAGGCTCCATGTGTAGCCAAATGAAACCTAAAGTAGCTGTGGTCAGCAACCAAATGTTATAGCCGGAAAAAATGCCATCAGCACCTGTGCTGTTATGGCTGGCCAAATGAGCCGAATCAGCCAGAGCCCTACTACCTATCATTATTTTTCTAAATTGAAATCCTACCAAAAACATCCCACCAAATGATGCTTTTCTTTTCCCAGATCATTACCTAGACTGGTCTCCTGACTCCTATTCTCTCCCTATATGTATAGCTTAGGGCTACTGGATCTTCAATACCCCATATTCCTTGAGATTTCAAAGACAGAATTTCAGAGCTAGATCCCTCTGAGGTCACAGAATTGGGACAGGGGATGATGGAACTTCTAGACCACTTGATTGAGAAAAAGATGCCAAGAATATCTATTAAAATCTTTACTGGGCAGGTAATACGTTGTATTTGACAGCTGATCAAGCATCAACATGCACCCATCAGCTTCTCCCCGGGACTTCTGCAGCATTATGCAAACTCTTCACAGTTACAGTCACTTTCAAACATAGTCTGTGTACTCTGGTGTCAACCGGGGATAAGTGAAGATGGATGCCCATGGTTTAAATCCAGCTCATATACTAATAACCAAACTTGCTCTTCTTCCACCCTGAGATTTGGCTTCCCATCAGGAGACTTGAAGAGGCACATCAATTCTCTGAGTTTTCAGTCAGATCTAGCAACCATGTTTCCCAGCAAGCATGAACATGCACTAGTGTGCTAATGGTGGGAAAGACTGATCTCCAATAATAATCTACTTCAATGGGCCACAGCATGAAAGTATATAATGATAAAAATTAATGAACAGTCATTATCATTATTATCTTCGTAGCATAAACATACACCAATCTTTGCAGTTACAGAACCATATATTCAAAAGCTGAAAGCTACTTGTTCATATTGCAATTCCTGGGATCTTTCAGTTGATTTCATCTGTGCGTGCTGTTTTAAGCTACAGAGATAACAATGTGCCTATTCATTCATTAGCATTGTTTAGTGATTCCAGTGTGTTTTTGTAACTTATTCCTGCTATGATAACTGTGTAACCATCTAGAAACGTGAACACATCATCAGCATGATCAATGAGAATCTGCCATGAAATGTACAATTAATACACCATATATAGACTGAGTAAACACACAAACACAGGGGGTGGAGAGGATCAAAGAGATCAGGATAACAGTAGTATTGGTTTTACCTGGGATGCAAGGCAATCTCGAGAAGAGTGCAGCACAAAGATGAAGATTGGCTTCTGGGGCATGGCTCAGTATTTGTTATCATGCTTTGCAATTTCCACTTTATATTCTTAGTGCTGAAACAGAAGAATAAAGGTCGTTATTATGTGTACATAGTCAAGTAGGCCCTATGGATTTTCCCCAATCTTCTTCCTTTGGTGTGTATTTGAATTAAAGGTGGCACTCTGCTGTCACCCAGATTTTCACATAATTCTTTATCATCATTGCATACTGACTGAGGCACAGTTGCTTAATGATTCTGGTATAATTCAGTGGTTCTCAGCCTGTGTGTTCCCAGGTGCTTTGGCCTAAAACTCCCAGAAATCCCAGCCAGTTTACCAACTGTTAGGATTTCTGGGAGTTGAAAACAAAACAACTGGGGACCTACAGGTTGAGAACCACTGGTATAATTGATGCTCTTTTAACTTCCTATAATTTCTTTTGTGTGTGTGTGTGTGTGTGTGTGTGTGTGTGTGTGTGTGTGAAGATTTTTTTTTTAAAATGGAGTCAGTCAATGCCAGATAGCAAAAGAAAGGAAAAGAAATAAAATAAAATAAAAATAGCAAGAACTAAGAATATTTCTTCTAATTTCCAAACAGCTTTAAACAGCCAAAATAATTACATGAACAACATCACTGTAGAAAATATTATTCCTTACTTCAACCAAACTAAAAATATTATACAGTACTAGAAGGCTGAAGCAAAATAAATTTCAAACACTGCCTGGACTACACTATAATGTAGCAGCATTGAAATGTCCCCCAGGCAGGAAAAAGTACTTCCCTTTTCAATGAGTGCTACATTACAATGAACTGAATTAGCCTTGCCAGATCTAATTATTTCCTTTTTTCATTTCAGTTAATCCCATGAGGCCCATTGAAGACAAGTCAACTAGAGTTGAGGGCTAGGTCCACCCAACTTTTTCTTAGTTTGGTTCACCATTGCCCTAGTTATTTACAACTTTGGTGTCATTTGAGTTGAGCTTCTTAGGACTCAGCCCATAGTGTAATGCCTAGGGTACTGGACCTGCCTACCAATGAAGCCCATTATGTCCCATCTAGAATCCAGTGTAGATAATGTACCATTAGTACATACTGGGATAGAGGTGGTGCCTACGTCTGGGATTTTCATTTGGTTTTGGGATCCCTTAACAGGGAAGATATTGTCTCTTCAGGATTAGGAACCTGAACTCGGGGGTTGGCCTGAAACATGTTAGGGAGAAGATCCATAGGAGTTAGTTGAGTGGAAAGTGGTAGGTCACTCATCCATATCTGGTTTGGTCATGCAGAGCTGGGGAGTCTCCTTGGCACAAGAGAACAAGAGTCCTTCCCACCAACCAGAAATCCTGGACCTCAAAATCATCATGGTCAGTCAGTTGTACAGGTTATCCTTAGAAAAAGTGCAGCATATAGAGCAATTGGAGGCTGGATTTTAGCTGTTTAGGAATGCTAAAGGATTTCAAGAGCTTACTGACCATCCACGTTTCACATGTACTGTTGTGGTACTGGGTAGGGGTTTTCTTATGTCCTTATCTGATGAAAAAATATGGTCATGGTGCAAGTAATAACTCCTTGACTTCTAGATACACCAGGATAATGAGATTGGTTATATTGCAGTGTCTATGCCACAACATATTGTTCCATGTCACGGGCATGGACAAGGGCAGACATCAGAGTCCTGGGAGGGTGAGGTAGGAAAATTAGCACCTACATCAGGAGGACTCAGAGGCAGCCCTAGGTAATTTTGCCTTCTAGGCAAACCTAGTGGCCACGCCCCCCAAATTGTGCTCCCCCAAGGCCCCGCACATACCTTTGGCAGCGGGGACCATCGGCTCCCTCCTCACAAGAAGAGCTAGGTCCCAGACTGAGGCCTAGCTCTTCTCATGAAGAGGGAGCCAATGGTCCAGGCTGCCGCCGCCGCCACCACCACTGCCGCTGCGGGGGCGCCTCAACGACGCCCCGGGGCCAATGCACCACAAGCGGGTGCTTACAGTGGCCACTATGTTGGGCCGGCACTGAGAGGACTTACATCAGGTTAGGGCCCTTTTGACCAGTTGGATGCAAGGGAGAAGAACTAAACAGACACTTAACCCTTATACATGGCAGATAGTTGGGGAAGAGTTCAATGAATATCTATATAGGACCTTATCACATAGAGTTCCCAAATGCAGGTGACAGTGGGGGAGGGGATTGACCAGGCAGTATGGAAAATCCATGGGGCAGTGTGGAAAACCATCACCCCATGCCCCACACTGCCTACATTGCCACTTTCCCCATCACATGGAGGAAAGCGTTGCTGCTCGGCTTCCCCATGCACTGACCCCATTGTAAGCAATTAGAACACTGGAAAGTTCCCATGTTCTCTGGGCTCTGTCCTAGGATGCTTTCAGTATGGAGCCCCACTGGAAGTAGTCCTGCATCATGTGAAAGGGTCTGGGGATCTTCATCTTGGCTCCATCCTGGAAGCATCCTAGAATGGAGCCAGAAGACAATGTGATGAGGTCCTGCTTATTCATGTAATGAAAACAAGAGGGAGGGGAAAGAGGCTGTTCTTGGGATTGGCCTGAAGGTTTACTCTCACTAGAGATCATCTGACTTGGGGTATGGCATCTCAGGTTGGGCTTGCAGTAGATGGCCAAGATGTGGCATAATACATGCAGCACATATGGTCTTTGATCATTTTTGCTAACATCCCTCCTGACCAAGTATCACCAGTGAATTAACCATCACAGCAAACCACACTCCCAAAATTATGGCCACCACAGGTAGGGAAAGAACTTTTGAGATACCAGGAATATACTCCAGAAATGGGAGGATACTCTTCAACCATATGCACCACAGAATCACTGCTGCTACCATCAAATTTGATCAATGTAATGACAAGGTAGATATGTTAGAACAACAGGGCAGTTCCAAATCATTATAGTACAGGCAATGTGGTTTCATAACTAAATGTGTGGCTAAGCAGTACAATTTTGGATCCACTTCTTTAGAGCTGTCACCCTTATCACAGTTTACAAGTTCTGTTGCATTCAGTGATGCATTTGTCTATGTGTGTAATAGGGATATGCTTCTCCATATGGATCAGTGACAATTCCCTAAAATATTTTAGGGGAAACAAAAAACCAAAAATATGCATATCAACAAATAATTCTGTGGTTTTGTTTCATACAAAAGCACAATTAGATTATCTGATAAAGAAATAGTTTCTGAAGATTCCAACAAATTCCTCAGATAAATAGACACATGATTCTAATGTTAATGCTTGATCATAATATTCTCTTAGCTAACTAGATAAAACCAATTAAATTATCAATTAAATAGGAACGCTTTCTAATGGAAGGGGACAATGTAATTAATTTTTGTTTAAATGTGTTTGAATTTAGTTGGCATTTTAACATTAACTACATAATTAAATTATTAATTGATCTCTTAATTAAATGAGCGATAATGTAAGATATGCAGCATTTTCAGTAAGATCTTTTGTCAAAAGTCAGACGCCAATAAGAGAGCAAAACAGAGTTTATTAAAGCAAATGTCCAAAAATAGCTCAACAAACACAAAAAGGCTTTAAACACTTAACTTTCAGTGTTATTAAGCAGATTGAGCGAGAGAAAAAACCCAAAAACAAAGACTGGCAAATAATCCAGATTAACCAGAGATATAATCCGGATTAAACTTAGAGTCCTAGAACTTGACTCAAGAGTTCACAATGGGCTGAAAAATGAGGGCAAAAACTAAGACAAGCAGTATTGAAGCCCACAAACCCTTCCCAAAACTTAAACATTCAAAAGGAGTTCAAAACCAAACAATTTGGAAGGCCATGAATTAAGAAAAGGATGGCATAGAGTCATAGAATCATAGAATAGTAGAGTTGGAAGAGACCTCATGGGCCATCCAGTCCAACCCCCTGCCAAGAAGCAGGAAATCGCATTCAAAGCACCCCCAACAGATGGCCATCCAGCCCTTTGGTACAACAAGGCCAAGGTAGAAAAGAATTTTACAAATCACTTCGTTAGGGAAGCCCTACTTAAGGTGTGGCTTACATACAAAGAAAGATTCTACAACAAAACACCACTCTGGATCTCACCAGGGGAGGCCCACCATAAAAGAGAATTAGCTAAAGAAAACTGGTTCACTTACAAACAATTACTTCACAGAAAAGATAATATGTGGAACTTAAAATCATTAGACGAACTGAGGAAGATAGAGAGTAGCCTAACGTGGTACCAACACAAACAGATAGCAGAGAGTTACGTAAAAGATAAAAAATTCGACTTTATGGGTCGGGAAACCGTGTGGGACATAATAATGTGTAGAGAAAACAAAACCATCAAGATTTTATATCAAAACCTACTCGAGTGGAATACAGAATCTGAAGGGGTAAAAGACACTATGACTAGATGGGCACAGGATGTGGGACACCCAATTCAATTTGAAGACTGGGAGAAATTGTGGAAAACTAAAATGAAATATTCTAGTTCACTCAAATTAAGGGAGAATTGGTATAAAATGTTTTTCCGATGGTACCTAACCCCCCAGAAATTATCTAAATTTTACAAAAACCAGAAAAAAGAATGTTGGAAATGCAATAATAAAACAGGGACTTTTTTACATGTATGGTGGGAATGTAAAGAGGTCAAAGGTTTCTGGAAAATGATACATAATTATGCAAAAGGAATCTTAGATAAGAATTTTGATTTTAAACCTGAATATTATTTGTTAAATATTACCGACTTTCACTTAGAAAGAAATGAAGATATATTATTCTTTCACATAACAGCAGCTGCTCGAGCTTTAATAGCTCAAAGATGGCGTTCGAAAGATATCCCATCGGAAGACGCATGGATCACCAAATTAAGGGAATACATGGACATGGATACTATGACCTTTTTACTGCAAGATTATACCAAAAAACAAAGGACGGACTGGTCACCAGTAAAAAAAATTTTACAAGGGAAACATCAGATTAATTTTGAATAGTTGGTCAGAGCAAAGATAGACATGCGTCAGACTGAGAATGTGCAGGGATATGGGCAAGGAAAATTTATAGCATAATGTAAATGAATTACTGCCCCTGTGGAATCGACTGGAAGTTATTGGTGTGTTTTTTGTTGTTTTTTTGTTTTTTCCCTTTTTTCCCTTTATTTATTTATTTATTTATTATTTTTGCTGTCTGCTGGCTGTGTGTAATAATTATTTTTATTTTTATTTTTTATTTTTATTTTTTTTCTTTTCCCCTTCTTTCTCCTTTCCCCTCCTCACAATTTTTGTAATGTAATTCTCTAAATTTCTGGAAAATCAATAAAAAACTATTCAAAAAAAACAAACAAACAAACAAACGCCCAAACTGGGCTAAAGGACTCTCAGTTAAGAGCAAACAAGCCAGCGGAACAGCGAGATGCTGGCCAGCCCACAGCAACCGCTGCAGAAACACACGCCAGACCAAGAGTTAAAGGAGCGAAGCAGGAAAGCGTCGTTGAGCTGGTCCGGAGTTGGGATAAGCCAGCAGCACCAAGCCATTGTAGAAGCAAACGCCAAGCCAGGAGTTAAAGGGGCAGAGTGAGAAAGCGTTGTCAAGCCAGTCCGGAGTCGGGATGAACAGTCAGGCAGCCACCGAGTAGAGAATGATGCCAAACCACAATTTGAGAGTGAAGAGCAAAGCCAAATCAAGTTCCAGTCCAAGGTCTGAGAGGTTGAAGTCATCCAAGAAGGTCACAACACGAAATGGCACAGAGAGCCAAAGCAACGAGGGCAAACAGTAGCTAATACAAAATAGCAATAACAGTGCAGTCCAGGAAAACCCACACAATTCCAGCCCTCTGTTGCAGAATAACCCAGATTAAACTTACATCCGTTGCAAAGTCCCAGTCCAGTCTTCAGGAAACCCAATGGCGCCCAGCAACACCTTGCCACACGCAAAGTATAATGGCCAAACAACCCCAATATATCTAGGTCTCCCTGGGCTTCCAAACTATCAACGCCCAAAGAGCAGGTGTCTCAATTTCTTAATCTGAATCAGAACTCCACACAGCCTTGGGTCAGGTGTTCCGAATTCCTCATCAGAGTCCCAATCATCCTGCCCATGCCCAACTCTATCCACACCTGTGGACCCCTTCTCACTCCTCCAAGCAGACCAAATGGGATCTGCTTCTGAAGACACCCAAGCTTCCCCAGCATCAGCAGTACCCATGGGCCGATTCTTCCCCAAGCATCTCCGGTGCCCGTGCCGAGTCCATGCTCGGTTCCTCCGTTAACACCTGTTCCCCAGCATTTCCTCTTCCAGATCCCCATCTGAATCCTCCTCAGAAGACTCCCCATCACATTTTTTCACATGTGGTGGGGATGCAAAACAGCAAAGGATTATTGGAAAAAAAAATACATGAATTGATACAAAAAATCATGAAAATAAATATTCAATTGAGACCGGAATACTTATTAGGAATGACTGATATGAATTTCAACAAGAATCAAGAGATTCTATTTAATTATTTTGTAACAGCAGCCAGAATAGTATATGCAAACAAGTGGAAATCAACAGAACTACCAACTAAAGAAGAATGGATATTAAAAATTATGGATATAAAGAACATGGATACATTGACATATTATTTGAGGACCCACCAGGGTAAACCAAAAAAAAGAAACAGACTGGTCATTATTGACAATTTATATAGAACAAGAAGAACTTTTCACAAAAACATAATGTCGGAGCGGACTTATAACAATAAAAAATACAAAATATTTTATTACCCAGAAGAAAAGACTAAAGGTGGTGCTGTTGAACGCCAGGTCTGCAAATGGAAAAACCGCAATTATCCAGGATCTTATCCTGGATGAACGGGCAGACCTGGCGTGCATAACGGAGACCTGGCTGGATGAGGCGGGTGGGGTTAATCTCACCCAACTCTGTCCTCCTGGGTACTCCGTGCAGCACCAACCAAGATCCGGAGGGAGGGGAGGCGGAGTCGCAGTGGTCTACAAGGATTCCATCCCCCTGACCAGGTGCCCCATCCCGCAGTCAACCTTGTTTGAATGTGTCCACCTGAGGGTGGGTGACCGGGACAGATTAGGGATTCTGCTAGTGTACCGACCACCCCGCTGCACTACAGTCTCTCTGCCTGAGCTAGCGGGGATGGTCTCGGGCCTGGCGTTGGAGTCCCAGCGGCTTATTGTGCTGGGGGACTTCAATGTCCATGCGGAGGCCACCCTGACTGGCGCAGCTCAGGACTTCATGGCCACCATGGCAACCATGGGGCTGTCCCAATTGGTATCTGGTCCCACCCACAGAGCAGGGCACACACTTGACTTGGTTTTCTGCCAGGGATGGGAGGAAGGTGGTGGTGTGGAGGAGCTCACCATCACTCCTTTGCCATGGACCGACCATCACCTGATCAGGTTTAGACTCGCTGTGCCCCCCAACCTCCGCAGGGGTGGAGGACCTAATAAAATGGTCCGCCCCCGGAGGCTTATGGATCCGGATGGATTCCTGACGGCTCTTGGGGAGTTTCCCGCTGCCTCGGTTGGTGATCCTGTCGATGCTCTGGTTGCCCTCTGGAACAAGGAGGCGACTAGGGCAATAGACACGATTGCTCCGGAACGTCCCCTCTCGAGTACCCGAGCTAAACCATCTCCTTGGTTCACCGAGGAGTTGGCAGCGATGAAGCGAAAGAAGAGGGGTCTAGAGCGCGTGTGGCGTTTGAAGCAGAACGAACCAGACCGAGCACGGCTGTGCCTTTATTTAAAGGCATACGCCGCGGCAATAGATGCTGCTAAGAATGTTTTCTTTGCAGCTAATATTGCGTCCGCAAAGAACCGTCCGGCAGAGCTGTTCCGAGTTGTTAGAGGTTTGTTGAATCCCATCTCTCAAGATGGGATCCCTGACAACTCGGCAGCCCGCTGTGAAGTATTTGCTCAGTTCTTTGCGGACAAAGTCGCTCTGATCCGCTCTAGCTTTGACACCATATTAATGGCAGCTTCCGAGGATGTAACACGAGCTCCTGCTTGTCCTATTTTGATGGATTCATTTCAATTGGTTGAGCTCGAGGATGTGGACAAGGTGCTTGGAGAGGCAAAGGCTACCACATGCATCCTAGACCCCTGCCCATCCTGGCTGGTGAGAGAAGCCAGAGGGGGATTGGCCGAGTGGGTGAAGGTGGTGGTGAATGCCTCCCTTCGGGAAGGCATTGTTCCAGCGAGCCTTAAATTGGCTGTGATCAAACCGCTGTTGAAGAAGCCATCACTAGATCCCACTCAATTGGACAGCTATCGGCCTATTTCCAATCTCCCCTTTTTGGGCAAGGTCCTGGAACGTGTGGTGGCTGCGCAACTCCAGGCATTCTTGGTTGACACTGATTTTCTGGATCCGGCGCAGTCTGGCTTCAGGCCGGGGCATGGCACCGAGACAGCCTTGGTCGCCTTAGTCGATGATCTACGCCGGGAACTGGACAGGGGGAGTGTGTCCCTGCTGGTTCTGCTGGACCTCTCAGCGGCCTTCGATACCGTCGATCACGGTATCCTTCTGGGACGCCTCGCAGGAATGGGACTTGGAGGTACTGTTCTGCAGTGGCTCCACTCATTCCTGGAGGGTCGGTCCCAGATGGTGTCATTGGGGGACGCCTGCTCGGCCCCACAACCGTTGACTTGTGGGGTCCCGCAGGGGTCAGTACTGTCCCCCATGTTGTTTAACATCTACATGAAGCCGTTGGGAGAGATCATTCGGAGTTTCGGGGTCCGGTGTCATCTGTACGCAGATGATGTCCAGCTCTGTCACTCCTTCCCACCTGTCACTAAGGAGGCTGTCCAGGTCCTGAACCGGTGTCTGGCCGCTGTGTCGGACTGGATGAGGGCTAACAAATTGAAACTGAATCCAGACAAGACAGAGGTCCTTCTGGTCAGTCGCAGGGCTGAACGGGGAATAGGGTTACAGCCTGTGTTGGACGGGGTTGCACTCCCCCTGAAGACACAGGTTCGCAGTCTGGGGGTTCTCTTGGACTCATCGCTGAGCCTGGAGCCTCAGGTTTCAGCGGTGGCCGGGAGAGCCTTCGCACAACTCCGCCTTGTGCGCCAGCTGCGCCCGTTCCTTGGGAGGTCTGACTTGGCCACGGTGGTCCACGCTCTGGTTACAGCTCGTTTGGATTACTGCAACGCGCTCTACGTGGGGCTGCCTTTGAAGACGGCCCGGAAGCTCCAGCTAGTACAACGGGCGGCAGCCAGATTAATAACTGGGGCGGCTTACAGGGAGCGTACTACCCCCCTGCTAAGCCAGCTCCACTGGCTGCCAATATGCTACCGAGCCCAATTCAAAGTGCTGGTTTTGACCTACAAAGCCCTAAACGGTTCTGGTCCAATTTACCTGTCCGAACGCATCTCCTCCTATGAGCCCACGAGAACCTTAAGATCATCCGGGGAGGCCCTGCTCTCGATCCCACCGGCCTCACAAGCACGGCTGGTGGGGACGAGAAACAGGGCCTTCTCGGTGGCGGCCCCTCGGCTGTGGAACTCCCTCCCCAGTGACATCCGGCAGGCTCCATCCCTTTTGGGGTTCAGGAAGAAGCTGAAGACCTGGCTATGCGCGCAAGCGTTTAATGAATGAACTCAGTTAGCATTGACATGGATCGGATTAAGGCTTTTGCACAAGGTCTGATGGATGATTGGTATATATATTTGGTGTTGCATTGTTTTAAATCTTATATATTGTATTTTATTATGTTATTTAATTATTTTAACTGTTTTATTCTTATTTTATTGTATTATGATGTACTGGTAGTGATCCTACCAGTTGTGTAAGCCGCCCTGAGTCCCCTCGGGGAGAAGGGCGGGGTAGAAATATTGGAAATAAATAAATAAATAAATAAAGACGGGAAGTACTCATATTTTTCTTTTATTTTTTTCCCTTCTTCTCTTTTTGTTTTTGTTTTTATTTCTCCTTTTCCTTACGACACCCTCCCTTTTCACTTTCTTTTCTATACTTATTATTGTTCTCACTCTTTTTATGTTCAAAAATGCTTAATAAAAATGTTTTTTTTTTTTTTAAAAAAAAGAAGACTCCCCATCAGTCTCCCTGACCCTCTTCCTAAACAAATCTTCCAACGAGCCCTCCTTGCAAGGGTTTTTCCTTCCTCTCCTGATCCCACCACTATCATCCACAGTCTCCGAAGGTGCATTCACAACATCTTTACTCAAAGGCTAGACCTTTGCAAACTGACTTTTTGTGTTTTGTCAATCTCTTAGGGATGCTGACTTACAATATTTAGAATACAAAAGCCAAGTCTCCTGCCTTAGTTCATGATCAGAACACAACGGTTTGTTTAATTCCAAGGTTTACAAATTTTAAACCAACAATTCATTAAGGACAACAAGGTTAACAGATTTTAAACCATCAAATGAGTAAGGGAAACAAGTTAGGGTAGCCCATGCTGTATATTGCTTAGAGGTTCCTCATCTCACAGAAACCATTTTGATGGGGTGGAGGAGAAAGAGTTTTCAAAAATACATGCAGCTGTTTCCTCTCTTCCAACATCTTTTACATGTAAGTCCTTGACACATTTTTACTGTGATAATATTTTTGATAGGTCACAACAATGTTACATTCATTTTTCAGTTTGATCATTTAAACAGGGGATCCTAACCTTTGGACTTTCAGGTATTTTGGACTTCAGCTCCTACAATTCTTAACAGTTGGTCAGCTGGCTGGAATTTCTGGGAGCTAAAGTCCAAAACACCTGGAGGAGCAAAGGCTGAACCACTGGTTAAAACCAGTGGTGATGAAATAATTTCTTTCCTAGAGAGGACCATATTTATTCTGAATGGGATAAATCTATTGTGGATGTACAGTGAAAGTGGCGGTAACTGAAGCAATCAAATATTTCTCTATATTGCTGCCACTCTTTCTCTCTTCCTTTCTTTTTCATCTTTAAACTCTCCCAACACTTGTCAGCTCTTGTCAGATGTCTGAACTGATTACTTGTAGGGGGCCTTATATACTTTTTTCAGATAAGTGAATGGAGACCTTGCAGAAAAATGACATGTATCAGAACACATCAAAATCCAACATCCACAAACAACAATATCTTTATTGGTCCAACTTCAAAGCACAAAATACATGATGATCTTAATAAAGATCACAGAAGAAAAATTGTGAGTGTGTTAGAGTTACAGGCCTAAATATTGTCTGTGATGTTGTCTGTTAAGATGGTATTGATGGATGGATGACAGACCTGCAGATTAGGAGAAATATACTGTGGTTGAGGAGAGAGTGTGAGAGAGGGAGGGAAAAATATAGGATGATTTGGAAGACAAAAGTTAAAGAAAGAGAAATCCTACTGTTATGATTATGAATATAAACTTCAATAAAAAACAAAAAAAGATGGTATTGATGGGGTTCAATGCACAGAAAGGCCACTCCCCTTACTGTACACAATGTTTGTGTATGTGTCAGGAGTGACTTGAGAAACTGCAAGTCGCTTCTGGTGTGAGAGAATTGGCCATCTGCAAGGACGTTGCCTGGGGGACGGCCAGATGTTTTTGATGTTTTTACCATTTTTGTAGGAGTCTTCTCTCATGTCCCCGCATGGAGCTGGAGCATGAGGACTAGGGACAAGCTCCATTAGCAACACAAAAGTAACTTTCTTGAGATCCAGCTGTATCAGAATAGCAGGTTGCACACCATGGATGTACTATATATGCCCGTGTATAAGTCAACCTAATGTTTGAATCCAGGGCAGATTTGGGACCAGAATTATGGATTTTGATATAACCTTTGGATAAGCTAATGGTCATCCCACAGATAGGCGAAAACAACAATGCTACATCGGAGGGTCAGTCTGGCCACTGCTGCCATTTCTACACTCAGGCATTCAAAAAGGCCAGAATAATTCCACAGTGGAGAGAGTAGAAGGTGTCAGTGCTTCTTTTATATTCTCCCAAGATGGAGGAAGCTCTTGCTTGACTTTTGCCACTTAACTCAGAGAAAGGGATGGCTCCTTTAAAAAAAAAGAGTTAATGCTTATACTGATTCATAGAGGAGTCAACCAGGTTTGGAACAGAGGGTTAATTTTGTACTAAACATTCTAGAATGAGTGAGTGAGTGAGTGAGAGAGAGAGAGAGAGAGAGAGAGAGAGAGAGAATATTAGTAAATAGGTGGCAGGAGGAGGTGAGAGAAATCATAAATAGCCAATTAAAAAGTTGTAGCTTAAGATTGGACCTCAGACCAGAAAAAAACATTTTATAGTTCTATTCCTCTCTCTTTTTGTTGTTGTTAGAGATAAACACCAGAGATGAAAGCCATTTATAAATGACAGTTTGATGCTGTCTTGCCATAAGAAAAGATTTTACATTTTTTACATTTACTTACTTAGCCTTATCATCGGCTCCATCACTGAGGGTTCAAGAGGAAGGAATAAATACTGTAGAAAACAATGTTAGTATGTGTAAATCAACGGTATCTGAGATGCCACTTTCTTTTCTGTAAATAGATATGTCTGGACTCTATTAATCTCTATTATGCTATTAGAAATGTCATCTTCATGTTGAGACATAGCCCCTTGGCCTGTGTCTTTTTGTTATCATGTTGCACACATTTCTCCGTACCATTGACAGCCACCAATGTAAAATTAGAGCAGAAAAATATATTCCACAGTAATATATTTTAAAACAAATTGCTATATATATTACTATATAATACATCTCTTCAGATGCTTTACACTAAGTGCAGCTAACCCTTTCTTATATTTCTCCACCTCATATAAGTTGGTAGCTACTTCTCAATAACAGGATGGCATGCATTTTTATACTATTTAACAGAATCATGTGAGGCATATGTATCAAATTAGAAAACCAACATTTTGCATGGATTTCATATAAACTTTTCAATCCATACACTGATTGATGGATTCATAGCATTTTAAAGATACTGCTCAGTCATCTGGCTCCCAGAAAAGTTTTCATGCAACCAATAATGCAATCTAGGGATATAGTCCTAAGCTAGATACACAATTTTGCACTATATACTGTATATTGGTACAAGTTAATGCATTTCTTAAAAATGGAAGTCCTTTAAAGACAACACTATTTTTGGTAGTATAAATGCATCAAAATGTACATTTGAAATGGATTTAGAATGTGTTAACAGATTTGGAGATATATTTCAAGGTGTGATTATCATAAATACTGTAATCTCTGTTTTTAATTAAAATGTTTAAATAATTATGTTTGAACTATTAAAATTTATATTTGAAATAGTCTAGACAAAATTCATATATTGCTATGAAAATTGAAATAAGTGAATTACAAATAAAACCATGTGAACGTGGCCTATTATTTCAAGAGTAGGTAGCCATAAAAGCCGTAACTCTGTGGTGTGTTTTTTGTGTGCAAGCACATGTGTATGTGAATGGATGAGTAGATAGGTATATCTATTTGTGCATAAGGCCCAAACCCATAGTAACTTTCTTATGTGTAACTTGTATGACTTGTCTATCACTAATACATGTTACTGACAGTAGGGAACACACAGTCTATTTTACTCTACCTTTTATGAAGGCAGATTGAATTGGTGATTTAAGCTTTCCCCCATTTTTTGTGACTTTTTTTACTGCCAGACAACTAAGACATGCTATAGCCATAAGGGTAGAGACTCTCTTTAATGTTTTCCCTTTAGCCCTCTGGAAAGCTGGTGAGCTCATAAATCTCTGCTGGATGATTTCACAGCTCAGCATGAGTGCATCATGTAGGAAGGCTATGCCAACAGTCCTCCTTAAGTGCTCCAGGCACAGCTCCAGGGAAGAAAGGGAAACTTAAATGACAGTGCATAGGGGGATGATCACTGTGCCATAATTAAAGTAAGGGATTCTATTAAAGATAGAGTGGAAGGAGAGTTTTTGGACATCATTCATTGCTGGGAAGAATGCAAGCCAAAGGCCCCCAGGGCCTTTTTCATTTTCAGCTCAAGGGCTTCTATCGAGTCGTCTTCTCACATTCTCTTCAAGATTGAGAAATAAAGCAAAAATGTCATTCTCCTAGTCCTGCATACCTCCCAGATGTGTGAGTGTGGCTACAGGGCTCATTACAGCCCTTATTTATTAAAAAAGAGAAAACCGCAAGTAGCTTTTTAGGATTTTTTTTTAAAAAAAGAAAATCAGATTTTATGGATACTGTTATATACCTTGAGGTGTCCAGAGCATTGGAATTTCTTCACCCCTGAACCAGAGTCTTTCCCTCCAAAGAACATTTGAGAAAATTTGGAAACAATGTAGATCACCAAGATTCCAGAATGGAGCAAAGGCCTTGCCCAGTTAATTGAGGTTTTGTTTTAGAATGATATTTTTAAAGCATTCTTTGTATGATTTGTCATTTAAGGTGTTTGAACTATTGAGATTGTGCTTAATTTTTATTGCTTTTCTTTTTTTTACAGGTCACCATGATTAGATAGGCAAAATAAATCTCACTCCTCACCATCTCACAGAAAGAAAAAAGAGCAAATATACCTACAGTGGTCTAAGTTTTCAAGGGATGGTCATGGTTAATCTTCTGCTATATCACTTTCTCAGCTTCTTATAAAATGTCCCAGTTTTTCTCCCATTTTGCATGAATTTAGTTCAATTGCTGAAAACAGTTCAAAGTGCAGAAGTAATTTGTGTTCAGATAACTGTAGAGAGGGGAAAGAAGTGGTGGAGAATTTGGCAAAAACAAACTGCTGCTGTCTCTCATAGGTTCTGTGTTTTTCCTCATTTCTAATTGTACTGTCTTGTGTCTTGTAGCCTTGGAAATGATACTTCAAACAGACAAATAAACAAATAATCATGACTGTTCTCTGATGCTGCTTGGCCATTTGTAGTCCAGTTTTCAACCACAAAATGTGGGAGGTTATGCAAGCAATAGATACACATACCCAATTAAAACAAAATATTTTTCTAAGGCATATCAAAGTAGAAACTTTTAAAGACTGCTGGTTAGAAGTCCTGAAGTAGTTGTCAGCCCTTTCCATTTATAGGCCATAGTGTTTGAGACACACCGGTGAAGAGCCATCACTTTCTATTAGAAATGTATCCTGAAAGAGCCTCCTGATCTGCCATAATTGACTGGATAATCTTTGAAATAAATTAGCCCACCTTACCCTTATCAAGCAAAATCTGTCACACACTGTAGCTAGGACACCTGCAGGCATTTTTGAAGAACAGACCTTACTGAGAAGTGAGTATCTTAAAAATATAACATTTTACTTTCAAGAGTGATGCTTCTGTGTAGGACTGCTTAGAGCAGTGATCAAAAACCTTGATCCTTTATTTGACTTAATTGCATCCAGCCCTCTCCCCCAGACCAACATTTTGTTCCAATTTAAAGCAAACAGACTAATTGGAGTTAATAATGCTCACTCCCATGCAGGTGCATTGATATGTAGACTAATTCACTTGGACACACTTGAATTAAAGTGGGAGTGGGGCTGACCAACAGAGACCTCCATTCTACCCCATTCAACTATGGGCTTACACCTATGCCATAAGGCATTTGTAGTGAAAACTAAATGCTCTAACTCTGATGTGTCTAAAAGGCATTGCCATTTGGACAGGTAAGCTCTCATCCCTGAAAATGTTTTCCCCATTTTCTTCAACACATGCTCCAAGTAATAAATTTTAATAGACCTAATACCTCCCTTATAGACCCAACACCAATATTTTGGAGTGGAGATATCCAGTAAAAAATCATCAGTATAACTTTGTCTTTCCTATGGCAGAGGGTTGGACTGAAAATATGTGTAGTCTCTTCCAATCTTATGATTCTATGATTGCACCAAAACACCATCTGGAAAGGTTTTTTTTTTTTAAAAAAAAACTATCATAAATATCCCGAATAAGTTCAGTGGTAGAGTATTGTTCCTCTGCACCACTATTATTAATGTGGTTGTTATATTTATTTATACTCCATTTTATCTCTCCTGGCGGGAACTCAAAGCGGCTTGACATAAAAGTATTATGTCAAGAGTCTTTATAATATTCCTTTTAAATAGTTTACACATAATCTCATATTCATTCTTAAATAAAAATATGTTTTTAAAATCTGAGAATGTGCAAATTTAACTGGATTGTGGTCTGATTATTATTTATTTATTTATTTACAGTATTTATATTCCGCCCTTCTCACCCCGAAGGGGACTCAGGGTGGATTACAATGAACACATATATGGCAAACATTAAATGCCAACAGACAAACAACATATATAGACAGACACAGAGGCATTTTTTAAACATTTTTTCCAGCTTCATGATTCCGGCCACAGGGGGAGCTGTTGCTTCACTGTCTAGTAGTGTCTGTACTTCCTCATTCCATTCCTCGTGTTTTGCTGGCAGTTTTAGGATGTTGTAAATTAGTTAAATTAGCCTCCCGCATAAAGCGTACCTAAATTTCCCTAATTGACAGATGCAACTATCTTTCAGGGCTGCATAGGTCAACAGCAAGCCGGGCTATTTAATGGTCAGGGGCTTAACCCAACCCGGGCTTCGAACTCATGACCGTCAGTAGTGATTTATTGCAGCTGGTTACTAGCCAGCTGCGCCACAGCCCGCAAAGGATTAGATCCTTTGAACACAAAAAAAGAGCTAGAAAGTATAAAGAAGTAGACAAGCTAGAACATGTATTATCTAGCTTGGCATGCCAACAAGGCTTGGCCTTCCATTAGGCATAGTGAGGCAACTATCTCAGTTTAGTAGAGGAGATGGTCATTGCCTACCTTTAAGCATGAGTATGACCCAAGATCTTCCAGTGGATTTCCACAGACAATGATGAAAGCCAATACTTAGTAGTCTGACTGCTCCTTCTTTTGAGTACCTTACCTACTTTATGTCACAATTCTATGTTTTTAACAACTGGAAAGTATGACAGTCCCTGTCACCATTAGCTTCTTACACAGCTGTAATGGCACAGTGAGAACTGAAACCAGCTTGGTGCACTATAATTGTAAGATCATTTTACTGGAGACTAAAAAATGATGACTTGACGGACTGTAATATAACTTTGGAGTTGAACAATTGAATAATTTTTTTAGCTCCTCTTTTAGGAGTGAGATGGTACTTTCTAAAAGGTCACTCTGAGCAATGACAAGTTCTTTGCCTTGCAGCAAATAGCATAATATTCTCAGTTCATAGGCTACCATATACCTAATATTACTCCAAACTCCTTAGACTTAGATCATAGGATATACAACAGTCCACATAATGTCAGTATCTGAATTAGGATGACCTGCTCCTTGAAACAGGTAGTTCTTGGTGATAGTACCTAGATGATACAATTCTCTCCCTAAAGATGTGTATGAAGTACAGTATCTTGAGATAAGCATTCAACTATTGAAGGGATATACATGAATTGCGAATCTTATTCAGGCCCTAACTCAGAAAACATACTGTGTTTGTCTCACACCAATCCATAATCACTCTGATTTGACTAAGGTACTAGTCCAAATTCAAGTCTTAATCCAATGTGCACCCCTAATTCAATGACTTTTTGAGATGTTTAATTGGTAACTGTTCTTATTTGATCTTTAGTTTGAAGTACATTTTGGGGAGCAGAAAATGAAACCACTGATGTCCTTTTTATTATCAATTTGGTTACAAAAACTTTTCATTTCCTATAGAAGAGAAAGTGGCTTCCACAAATGGAAGTTTTATACATTGTCTGAGCCAAATGCCTATCTCTTGTTAAGAAGGGCAAATCGTATACTTACAATTTCACTATAGCCTCACTATAATTCTATTCTGATTTCTACTAGGTCCCTCTTAATTGGGTATTTTAATATAATGATTCTATTTTTATATTTATATTGCTGCTACAGTCCCCCCACCTATGAATGTGACTGAATTGTATTGGTGGTTGTTTGATACTAATACTGTTGTATTAATGTTTGTTTTAACTTTTGTTTTTATTACCATATTGTGTTTTAACCTGTTCATATTGTGTTACTGTATGTGTGTTGTTCTTTTGTAACATTGTAAGCTGCCCCGAGTCCCCGCGGGGAGATGGTGGTGGGGTATAAATAAAGTTTTATTATTATTATTATTATTATTATTATTATTATTATTATTATTATTAATGAGTACCACTGAACTAAAAATAACAGGAGCATCAAGATACCTTTTAGGTTTAGTAAAAAAAAAGTGGGGAATGTTGCACAAAACCAGCACATTTTGAGAATGTTTATTGTCATTATCACCCATATACATGCTACAAAATGATAGCTGTATCATCTGCATAGATGATATTGCAATATCAAGTAGTTATATTATAAAGGGAGAACCTTTGAATGTTTTTCTTTGGGCATAAGCACATATTATGCAGAGACATTTAAATGTTAATGCATAGCCACACATTGTCAAAATGAATATAGTGAGCCCTTGATGTCTGCTGGAGCTTGGTTCCAGGACCCCTTGCAGATACCAAAAATCTGTGGATGCTGAAGTCCCATTATATACAGTGGTGAAATAAAATGGTGCTGCTTATATAAAATAGTAAAAGCATGGTTTGCTTTTCTGAGAGAAAACAAGAATATTTTTGAAAAAATATTTTTATTCAAACATAGAACTAAAAATATAGACTTACAAAACAAGGAAGGACCAAAAAAATCCAAGTTAAGAATACAAAGAAAAATGAAGCAAAAACCACTACTGTAAGAAAAATCAGAAAAAGAACTATTTTTCATTATACTAAATGACAATAGGTAGCACACCTTTATCTACAACATACAACCTAAACATTCTAAACAGATATCTAATAAAACTAATCTACAAGTCTCATACTTATTGTCTGCTGATTTCAGCTTACTATTTGTTACTTTGTCATTTTATTTCTGCCCTTCTATTTTTTATATCCCTTTTCTAAATCATGTAACAAATACAGAAATGTAGATTGTCCCCATTTTTGCTATAGGAAAGGAATAAGTGAGTCTTTTTAAATTGAGCCAAGGATTTCTCCTTGATCAACATTGTCAATTTGTCCCTCTCGACTAATTCATATATCTTCATTAGCCAATCGTTTTGTGTTGGAATACTTGGTTCTTCCCATCTTTGGAAAATGGGAATCTTTTCAAGCTGTTGATAGTTCAGTCTATGGATATGGGGAACTAACAATATATGGTTTTCTGTACCAATCTTTCAGTTTGCCATAAGTCTAAAACAACATACAGGCACACAGCAATAAAGTATGACCTGACCAGGCAGCCCTAAAAGAATTGCTCCTTGAAATGGCAAGCAATGGAAGTTAGGCCATGACCAACAAAATCTTCCAAAATGTACGCTGTTTGACATGGGGAATTTTATTTCCCAGAAAAAGTGAACAAGTGGCTAGATCCTGACCTAACTGTATTAGCTAGGACCACCATTACTGTTAATTGTAACATAGTGCAATTTTAGTAGTTAACTAAACAGGGGGATCAGGGCAATAAGATCCTTTCACATAAGTTTTCTGCCATTACCAATCAGAGGTAGACACAAATTCATCAGTTCTCTTTTAATTAGCCAATTATTTTACATGACATTGTAATTCTATTCTGAATTTTTTATTTTCCAGCTGTAATTAGCTTTTTGTCTCATTTTAATTAAACATTTAATTTAAAAAATTGCTCCTTTTTGCGGGAAAGTGATGCATGAAAGATAAATATGGAAACCAACCAAATTGGGTTTTTCTCCTTCCTCCACTTCTGTAAATAGGATTTAGAGCATAGTGAGGCCTTTGTTTAAATAAGCTGGAGGGAAAATAAATTCTTAGGCAGAGTAATATTTATTATGCCAAAATTCAGACACTGATATTATGTTAGTGCCAACACAGGCGTTCCATTGCATTACATTAATTGTGTGGCCAACAACTATGCCTGTTTTATTATGCATGGAGGGGAAATTTAACTATCCCCTCCCTGCTTGTGTTTCTGAAAGAAATCCTTTCTATTAATTTAGCTGTTACCTTTATCATGGACTTCAAAAGAACTCACATGCGTGCCATATTTGACAAGAAAAAATAATACATTTCCGAATGTTTAAAGCATTTTTTTTCACATGAGTTCTTGCTGGCTGCAATTAACTTTCTGAAATGTTTGTAGAATGTCTCTGAATACAGTAAAAATATAAATTTCACTGTTAGACTTTAAGGTTGCTTGGCCTTATTAAGGATCTGCCCTTATAGTCTTATACAAATCACAGATTTGGTGCTGTCTCTAGCTGTCATATGTACAGAAATATTTAACATCAACTGCTAAAAAGGCAAACGTATGGATATTACAGGAAATTAAGCCTTAACTCTCATTAGAAGTAAGATAACTAAACTGAGATTGTTGTGCCTTGATGACATGATTCATACAGGGAAATTATAATGGTTGATTAAAAAATGTTTTTATCTCTGTGTTGTTTGCATTGGTTTTTATTTGTTAATCAACTCATGAGTCATTTTTGGCTGGGAAGTAATACAGAAATATTTAAAGAAAAGTGGGTTGGTGCCCTCCCTACCATCCTTTAAGAAACAATTGAAAACCTGGATGTTTGGGCTGGCCTTTGGAGAGACAGCTATTGGATGACCGGCCTCATTATAATTCTGTTCTGAATGTTATTAGGTTCCTTTTATTGGGGTATTTTAATCTAATGATTTTATCTTATATTGCTGCTATAGTCCCCCCCACCTTTGAAGTTGACTGAATTGCATTGGTGGTTGTTTGATATTATTACTATTGATATTATTACTGTTGTATAAACCTTTGTTTTAACTTCTGTTTTATCATCTTCTTGTGTTTTAAACTGTGTGTATTGTTTATGTATTTGCGCTGTTACTTTTGTAACATTGTGAGCTGCCCCGAGTCCCCATGGGGAGATGGTAGACAAGCCCCCACATTACTAGCCTTCAAGAAAGAATTAAAAACATGGCTCTTCTGTTGTGTTTTTGAAGAGTAACTGTCATATATTTCTTTTTGTTGCTCCCCTCCTATATCTATCCTCTAGACTGTACCACTATCTTATGACCCTGTTCCCCGTGGTTTTTATTCTTATTTCTTTCTCACCCCGAGTTTTAACTTAGTGTTCATGTGGCCCGCCCTGGTTTTTATTGCTTTTCTGATTTTGTGCTGTATTATGTATATTATTATCTATTGTATTGTTTAATTGTGTTATGATGTGTTGTTTTATATTTTGTTATATTGTATTGTTCTGGGCATGGCCCCATGTAAGCCGCCCCGAGTCCCCATTGGGGAGATGGTGGCGGGGTATGAATAAAGTTTTATTATTATATTATTATTATGGTGGCGGGGTATGAATAAAGTTTTTTAAATTCTTCTTCTTCTTCTTATTATTATTATTATTATTATCAACACAACGACGTTGTATGGCACAGCAAACAAGATAGATATGCTGGATTTCGTTTCGCAAAACCACAAGTCGAACACTTCCCAAGTGTCTAGGACTGTGTGATGTATTTTCTGATGATGTGTGCAGATCCCAGTAGGGTGGCCTTTTGCAGTTGGCAGATGGTGATTTTGTCAATGTCTATTGTTTCCAAATTATTAATTATTATAAATTATTTATTTATTTATTATTTATTTATTAATTATTATAAATTATTTATTATTATTATTATTATTATTATTATTATTATTATTATTATTATTATTATTTTACACTACAGGCTGATTAATTCAATTAGGGAACTCGAAGCCTTGAATTTGTAAGACCCGAGCAAGGCAGTTGATGACCGGATCTCTTGGAGAGTCACACAGTCTTCATAGGTTGACTATAACTTGACAGAAAAATGACATGTAATATCAAGTATCACATTGAAAGCTTGTGTTTTAGGCTTATGGGATATTTTCCTGGGAGATCTCAGAGCCCATTCAAATTCACCATGCTCCACTAGAGTCTTAAAATAACCATACAGAGAGCCCTTCAAGACATGTGATCACCTAGAAAGCCTTACAGTAATTAAATATCTCAGATTCTTTACAAAGACAAGACTAAACGTCTTTCCCTCAGAACTGCTAAGAGGCAGACTGTCTGGAATCCCTCTCTCCCAAAGATTATGCCCCTGTGGCAGAAATGAAATAGAAACAACAGAACACATTTTATTGCAGTGCCGCTATTATACAGTGCAACATAGCCAACTTTTATATTCAATCCTCTCCTGCATGACCAACCATCCCCTGCAGAGGATTGTTAGATATCTTTTAGATGACAAGGTTTTGTGTGTGTGTGTGTGTGTGTGTCAGGAGCAACCAGAGTTGCTTCTGGTGTGAGAGAATTGGCCATCTGCAAGGATGTTGCCCAGGGGATGCCTGGATGTTTTTGATGTTTTTACCATCCTTGTGTGTCAGGACCCAGGCTGCAGAGCACCAATAACCATGCGCAGAGACCAGAATCTATCTAATATCTTTATTAAAGGAATATATAAAGTCAATAAAAACAAGTGAAGAATATAGTTCAGGAGCAGACCTTTCTGATGAGGTCAAATATAGTCCAGGAATAAATTGTCCAATATAAGATATTAAAGTCCAAAGTTATAATCCAATAACCGAAACACACACTTTGCCAAGCAATAGTGTGGGGAGAAGACAAGGTCCTTTAGTCCATTGAAACTTGACAACTAGGCTGGAAAACAAACTTGATACTTGGCTAGAACAAGACTTGAAACGAGGCAACAAGAAGCAAAAACAAGGTCCGTGGCAAACGCCAAACAAGGCAGGCTTGAACTTGATCCGGGAAACAAGGAACTGGAGTCCACACACGATCTCACTCCTCGAGCTGACGAATTGACTCCGCAAGGTTTCCCTTGCGGCAAAACACCTAAATAGGGTCTCGTTTTCCCGCCAGAAGAACACTTTCCCTGGGGAACGAGAAGCGAAACTCAACTCTGTCCAGATGCATGACTCCTTAGAATTTCCCAAGGGAAACAGACTAATCAGCTTGATTTCTGGCAGCAATTCGTAAACTCCTCCGATGGGCCTCTCTGTTTCCCCTTTCTCGGGAATAAGATTCTTTTCTCTGAAACGGGGGGGGGGGGGGGAGTTCTGCCCAAGGCCTGTTTGGCTGAATTCTTGAGGACAAACATCAACATCCTGCAGGTGAGGAGACTGAGGAGACTCCGGCTCTGGCTGAACCGGCAAAAATCCCATGTTTTCCTCTTCGTCTGTCACAATAGTACTAGGAACAGGACTACAAGGCCCATGAGTCATCACATTGTGGGAGGCTTCTCTCATGTCCTTGCATGGAGCTGGAGCTGATAGAGGGAGCTCATCCACACTCTCCCCGGGTGGGATTTGAACCTGGCAGCCTTCAGGTCAGCAACCCAACCTTCAAGTCACAAGGCTTTAATCCACTAGGCCACCGGAGGACAAGTGCCACAGGGTGACTCTCATAGTGGCAAAATTCCTCACAGTGGCAGCAAGGCTGAGGAAGCAACTAAACTCTGATAGTCATATCACTTGAGTCTTGAACTTCTCCTGAGATGGGAGAATTCAAAATGACTGTTCATTTTCTGATGGGTCTATGGACCATAATAAATGTTGTTATTGTTGTGTTTTAGGCTTAATGGTACACCAAAAAATTTCACCAATTTCTGGATTCACATTAGCAATTTTGCTATAGTCATTACTGTTCTGACACCTTTGGCAGAACATCTTACATTGTTAAATGACATAGAGCAGGCCTGCACAACTTGGCAGGAGTAAGGAGCCAAAATTAGATAGGCTAAACACTTCACTAAGGATTTGCAAGATGGTGCCTTTCCCTCAGAGAAAGCAGCAAAGTGTATTAGCCCAAACTTCCTTGCTTCTCAGGATGGTGGGGAGTTGCATTCCTTTTCTGAGGGAAAGAAGATGTGCTACTCTGTTGTAGTGCTGCATGTGACCTCCTTCTCTAAGGTTTAGTCTCAAAGCCTGTGAGAGCAGCATCAAATTTTTGTGAGGAGGACTGCATCTGGCCTCCAGGCCATACGTTATACAGGCCTGACATAAAGTGACTTCATAACTCAAGGCAGTGAATGAGGAAGTATATTCCCATCCATACTGTAAGATGGATGATTGTGCTCAGTCTAATCTATAAACTGAGAAAGAATAGTTTCCCCATTAAATATCTTATATGTGAATGTAGATGTCTATGGAAAGGGATGTCAGTCATGTCATAATGCAATACCACATGAAAACCCAAACCCTAGTTTATAACTTCTTGATACGCCTGTTCTCATTGGTTTTTTGCCAGTTCACAGACAGAGAAATGAGAAATACGTAGATACTTCTTCAAATTGTATACTGTTTTCTAATTTAAAAATGAACACATAAACATGTATGTTAAAAGGCATAAACTAATTTTGTTAACTACCACCAATGTATAGTATTACATTATTTTTCCACACAATCACCATTCAGTTCAATACATTTTGTCATCCATGAGACTAGTTTTTTGATGCTTGTGTCTAGAAGTGTTCCACTGCCCTTTTCAGACAACCAGTTCGTCACTTTGAGGAACCGCCAGAACCCATCTGAAGGAGCTGACGGTGGTAGAAGAGGACGAGGAGGAAGCAGCAGCAACAGAGCTGGAGCTTGGAGCAGACAGCGGAGGTGGAGGGGAGGCTGAGGCTCCTCTGGTCTGGAGGGGCTCCTTGAGCTGCCAAGCCCCCCAACAAGTTGTGCCATGGCCAGGGGCACCCGACCCAACATGCTGCCACTGGAGCAAGGAGGAGGAAGAGGGGGAGGAAGGCAACAGGGAGGAAGAGGAAGAACTGCCACTTTAGGGAACCATCACTGAGCAGCTTCTGCCACCGCCTCCTCTTTCCTCCTCCTCCTCCTTGCTCTGGTGGCAGCATGTTGGGCCGGGTGCACTCAGCCATGGTGCAGCTTGTCAGGAGGCTTGGCAGCTCAGGGAGCCCCTCCAGTCAAGAGGCAGCCTCAGCCTCACCTCTGCCTCTGATGCCCACTCCCAGCTCCAGCTCTGTTGCTGCTGCTTCCTCTTCCTCCTCTTCCACCATTGCCAGCTTCTGCAGATGGGATCCAGTGGTTCCTCAAAGTGACAAACGGGCTGGCTGAAAAAGGCGGTTGGAGACTTCTAGAGACAGGCATCAAAAAACTTGTTCCATGGATGACAAAATGTACTGAACTGTATGGTAATTATGTGGAAAAATAATGTAATACCCTTGCTATAATCCATGCAAGTTTTATTAAAATATATTCGTTCTTTGTATTTTAAAAAATCTTATAACCTTACTTTCTGGATATCCCTTGTACATAACACAGAAAATTGCATAATTATTATTGAATTAATGCACACAAAAGTGTGCACAAATTTCCATGGTATAAAAATCATCAATACTCAGGATAAGCAGTATTAATGAATAAGAACAATCAAGTTTACAGTGTGATGAATTTAAAACTACAAAAATGCTAAACTGAAAACTGTGGGGGATAAGATATGTTGATTCCCTGTAGACATTTTTTTTTAAAAAAACTGGTATATAAAATGGGGACATTTTTTTTAAAAAAATGGATATAAAATTAAGTTTTAGACTATTGCTTCATGAAAGGTTTAAGAAAAATGACTTATTCACATAAAGGTCTACCGGATGGGAAGAAAATATATCTGTTGTTTCCTAACCTTGACATCATCTTCATTTTCTCTTGGTATGACTTCTTTTGATGCTCCTAAGCAGTCCCTCTGAGGTCAACAGTGCAACACTGGAACAAGCAAAATGAGAAGTGCTCCTAATGAATGCTAAAAGAAGGATGTACCTTTGACACCATGAAAAGATTTTTAGCAAATGTTCATCTTTAAATAAATAAAAAAATCACTTTAAGTATCGAACATCTACCTTCTTGTTAATCAAGGCTGATTACTCTGAAAGCCAGGTAAATGTTTAAGAGATTTTATGAGGGAGAGAGGAAGTCATTTGTGTCAGTTCTGATTTCGGTGAGTAAGTAAGGGATTTCTGTGATTTTTTTTTACAAAGTATTCACAACAACCAAGTTGGACTGATATGACATTTCGGCCCTTAACCATCCTCCATGTTCTGATAATTATGGAATATCTGTATTTTGTTCAATTAGGAATCCAAGATGTTGATGATATCCCTTGTACATAACACACAAAATTATTGATACTTATTAAGTAATGAAAAAGTTTCATGGAACCAATACATATGAAAAATATTTTATCTCCAGTTCTCTATAAAATGGACAAAGTTATGTTCAAGGAAATGCACTTGGATGCATTCAAGAAAATACTTGAATCTGGATGTATTCCAGAGTAAAGTAGTGTTATTTTTAAAGCTGGTCCAAACTGGTGTGTCCTGTGTTGAGGTCTCATTTACTAAAATGTAGAAATAAGAAACTTATTGGAGGAGGATAGTGTGGTTTAGCATCTGTGGAATTAAGAGACAAAGCAAGAGGGTTTTACTAGAACTTTCCCTAATGAGTTGCACTTCCAATCTCCAAGTATCCATAATGATGATATACTGTGTTCAAACTTTGTTGTGATTGGATTTTGGGAAGGAAGAGCAGGGTGGCATTTGTTAATGAAAGTGATTATTTTTACTTAAAAACAAGGTGATCCTATGTTATCATGGAGTGCTCTATAATGACTGTTCACATGAGAAGTCTCTAATGGTAGTGACCACAAGTGATTTTTAAAGAAAAAAACATAATTGCCACTGAGTCATCTTTCACACCCTGAATTTTAGGGTTTTTTTTTAAAGGGTGTAATGCCATTTTTCCAAACACAGGAACTCATGTAATTTATGGTTGGAAAGCTATGTTTTTATGGGTCTTTGCAGCACTCCACAAAAATGTATTTGAGAACATACACTTTTTTGAAAAAACCTGCAAATAACATGTTGCATAAATGTGTAGAAAAATGCATTAGTTCATGAATTAATTTATGGAAATATGTTTATTAATATTTCTAGTTAGAAAATGTAGCTAATATATTGCAAAATCCTGTTAAAATCAGTACGGAATGTACATGAAGGCTAAAGCAATGGGCATAGCAGCCTTAATTTCTGTGCCCATTCTTACACATTCAAGCCAGATATTTTGTTTGAGGCCCTCCAACTCAGCCACAATCATTTTCTGTCTTTGCACAAGTTGCAACAACTATTGTTAGCATAATAAACTCCTTCTGTGGGTTGTGGCACATGAAATGTACAAACGTTCACTAAATCCATTCCAGAACAGAAACCTTTTCTTCATATGCTAGGATTAAAAACATGAAAATAGGTGGGTCGTACCACACATGGAATAAAACATGCAGAAGAGAACATTCATAAAATGTTTCTCCCCAGCAAATGTCGTGACAGAAGGTGCAGCAACTGTATCCTTTCTCTTATTCAATGAATTTAAAGAGACAGAATCTCTGTTTCAAATAGAATATGGTCATTGCAGCCACAGTAGCTTCTGTAGCACAATTTCTGTATCACACATTGGTTTTTTTTTCCTTACTTTTGTTTTCCCATTTGTTGGCATCTATATTGTCACTGTCTCTCTCCTGACTAGGTACTTTCTGTTCTGACTAATTGTTCAGTAATGAAGAGGTGTCTGTAACAAAATCTTCCAGGGACCATTTGTCTGGATACCCCTGATATTGGATCTAAGGGGTGTTTCACAAAGTATTTGATCTTATCCCCTGTAACAATGATTCATTTTGTGAAGTTATATCTTTTCCAATTAAGCATTACATGTAGCAATGATGATTTGGTTCCCTGCAGATTTTAGTTCCATTAGAGATTCAATTATTTAAAAAACAGGGTGAAGCTTAATTAAATAAACTTAATTAAAAATAAATTAACCCTTATTTCATGGAACAGCTTGTGAGAGTTCCATCACATCAAAGGGACAAAGGCGCATACAAACCGTATAATGTTACTCTGTGTGAAAAGTGCCTTTGAATGTCAGGTTTGCTCATATTTCAGATATGAATTTTGCCAGCTTGGAAAAGGAAACAGACTCTTGCTTGTTAATAAGGTTCCATTCAACAACTAGCGCTAGGACTTTTCTGAATAATTTATATTGAGTTGTGCTTGTATCAGTGAAGCCTTTGACACTGGACTCGTGTGGTTTTCTGGAATAGTCAGATGCTCCTGAAAATAAACTATTTATAGTCCAGCTTCTATGAGGAAAAGAGAATTTCTAAGTTTACCTAGAATCAAAATCACTTGTAGAGGGAAACTAAGGAAGTCCTCAGTCACAAGAAATCTAAGGGGCAATCATACCTAAAAAAAGTAGAATCTAGAAAGGCTGAAGAATAGTCAAAGGTGGTGATAAAGGAAAACAAATCAAGGTTACAAGGAGAATTAGGCTTGAGAAAATAGAAGAGACATGGAATTCAACTCCAAATGACTAATAAGAGAATTTGCAGAAAAATCACAGGGTCTAACCTTAAGAGATATAATATGCTGTTCACAAGGGCAAGGAGGTATGTTTGCCTAAAGACCATGACAGTGGAAAGTTTGAAAAAGTAGGCATTGCCAGAAAGTGGGAAATCAAGATAACTTTTTTAGATAACTACTAGAGCAATCCATGTTTTGATTTAAAACTAACCAGCCAATATTTTTGAAGCACATTATAATCAAGAACAGATGAAAGTGTTATTTGTGCCCTCCACCCCATTTTAAGCATCATGGACTTATGATATATGTACCCCTTCTAGGTAAGAATGTTGATTTTAGTCAGATTTTAAAATTCAAACACACACATGGCAGAATTGATATAAATGAAGCTTCAAGATATGTATATCCCTAAATTAAATGATACATAAACCTATAACTTGGTTTGTAATAAAATTCAGGATGAGGATTCTGCTGAGGGTGTGGGTGGGCAAATGCTTTCCCTTTCCCCTGAATAAGATCCTAATAACAATTGTCCTGAATCTGTTTTTTATGATTAACAGGATATTTCCATGTATGGCAAACATCCTAGGCCATGATATCTGAAAAAATAATACATCCATGCAGCAAGCCTAGTGCTGATCAGAACTGGGACTGATATGCACAGAGATGGCCAAACATACTTTCCCTATATGAAGTTTGGTCATTTATTTGCAAACATCTAGCATTGACATGTTCCATTCAACTTGTAAACCTAAACCTATAATTACTATCCACCCAATCACAAATTTAGGAAAGTAAAGAAAGAAAAGTCTGTGCCTTTGATATTAATGCCAGGGATCCTAGGAAAAACTTTATGAAATGCTTCATTTGGATGATAATAGGTGGCTTTCCCTTTTATCCTCCCACCCCCAATACTCTGTAATGACACTAAAAAGCTTTCAGGAGTTGGTGACCACCCTCCCTTCTTGGAAATAATGTTGTTAGAAAAATTTAGAAGAGGAAATGCCTTATTTGGTCTCTTGATTCTGGTGCAACAGGTAATGAATGTTTAGTTTAACATCTTAATGGGGGACATGAGAGAAGCCTCCAAGCAGGATCGTGAACATCTGGGTGTCTCCTGGATAATGTCTTTGTAGATGGAAGATTGTCTCACAAGCAGAAGCGACGTACAACTTACAACATGCAAGCAAACCAACCAACCAACCAATGGACCTTTTCAGGACAACTATGACAATAATCTCAATCAACATCGAAGGCATCCCAGCTGCCAAAGGACAGCTGCTTTATGAATTGTGCCGAGATAAGAAATGTGACATGCTATGTGTCCAAGAAACAGACAGGGATAAACAACAAAAATGACCAAAAGTCCCAGGAATGATCTTAGTACCAGAAAGACCACATGCGCAGTATGGAAGCACTGTCTTTGTCAAACCAGGCCTCCAAGTCAGTAGTGTCCATAACATCAAAGAAAACAATATAGAGGTTATAAGAGTAGAGCATAATAACAACACAATTACCTCTGTCTGCAAATCCCCAAATGAAGAATTTTGTTTCTCCTCTCCAGAGAACTTTGATAGTTACCAAAGGACTGTAGTAATTCATGACTTTAACAGCCATAGCCACGTATGGGGCTATGCTCAGGAGGATAAAAATGGAGAGGCTGTTCTTTCCTGGGCTGAACTGCATAAACGATCACTTATTCATGATAGTAAGCTCCCACCATCCTACAACAGTGGGAGATGGCACCGAGGATATAACCCAGACCTCCTATTTGTGAGCTACAACATTGTGGAGCAATGCTCTAAATCAACGGGACTACCAATACCAAACACACAACATCGGCCAATAGTATGCCAATTATTCCCAACTATAAGGCCTCTGGAAGTTTGATTTAGATGAAGATTCAACTTCAGAAAGGCAGATTGGTCCAAATTCTCAGACATGCTAGATGACAAGATCATATCGGTCTCCCCAATCCCTGAGGAATATGAGTGCTTTATCAAAATAGTAAAAACCTGCTCACGGGCCTCTATACCGAGAGGCTGCAGAACACACTATCTTCAGGGCATTACTCCTGATACAGCTGCCTTGCTGGAAGACTACTACAGGCTCCACAACGAAGGCCCATTTAGTGAGCAAACTCTCCAGACAGCACAGAGCATTCTGAAGCCAAGAAAGAAAAGTGGATAAAGCTGATAACAGAAGTTGACATGGGCAGGAGAAATCAGAAGGCATGGAGGCAATGATCCCTCACAAACTAACACCCATGCCAACAGAAAGGTAGATCAGATAGTGCATCAACTTCTGAAGGATGGAAAACACAAACTCTCCACCAAAGTAGGAAAGAAACCAGATAATGAGACAAGCAGGTAATGAGAACAGCCACCTTCATGAACCTTTACATCAATTGAATTGGACATGGCCCTCAATAAATGTAAAAATGGCAAAGCAGCTGGCCTGGACGATCTACAGATGGAACAAATTAAGAAATTTGGCCCAAAAGCAAGGTGCTGGCTGCTGAAGATGATTAACAATTGCATTGCATCCTGTCAGATTCCCAAAATCTGGCAGAAAGCAAGAGTCATAGCCATCTTGAAACCAAGTAAAGACCATAATGACCCAAAAAGCTATAGACCAATCTCCTTGTTGTGCCATCTTTACAAAGTTCTGGAGAGACTTATTTTGAATAGAATTATGGAAAAAATAGACCCATGTTGATTCTGGAGCAAGCTGGCTTCAGGAAAGGCAAAAGCTGCACATCACAAGTGTTGAACATGACTCAGTACATAGAAGATGGGTTTGAAAGGCAGCAGATTACAGGAGCTGTCTTCATAGACCTGTCAGCAGCTAATGACACTGTAAATCACCGCCTTCTCCTGAGAAAAACATATAATATCACAAAGGACTACCACCTCACCCGCGTCATAGGAAATCTGCTACAAAACAGGACCCTTTTTGTTGAATTCCAGAGTCGGAGAAGCAGATGGCAAAAACAGAAGAATGGCCTCCCTCAGGGGAGTGTGCTTGCTCCATTAATATTTAACATTTACACAAATGACCAGCCACTGTCAGAAGGAACAGAGCTTCATCTATGTTGACGATCGTGCCATCACCGCCCAAGTAGGGAGCTTTGAAATGGTTGAACAGAAGCTCTCTGAAGTTTTAGGTGCTCTTACTGCCTATTACAGGGACAACCAGCTGATTCCTAATCCATCTAAAACACAGACGTGTGCTTTCCACCTTAAGAACAGACAAGCATGTTGAGCTCTGAGGATTACCTGGGAAGGAATCCCACTGGAGCATTTCAGCACACCAAAATACTTAGGAGTTACCCTGGACCGTGCTCTGACTTACATAAAGCACTGCTTTACTATCAAGCAAAAAGTGGGTTCTAGAAATAACATTGTATGAAAGCTGACTGGCACAACCTGGGAATCAACCTGACACAGTGAAGACATCTGCCCTTGCACTTTGCTACTCTGCTGCTGAATTCACAGGCCCAGTGTGGAATACATCTCACCATGTTAAAACAGTGGATGTGGCTCTTAATGAGACATGCCGCATTATCACAGGATGTCTACATCCTACACCACTGGAGAAATTCTACTCCTTAGCTGGCATTGCACCACCTGACATCTGCCGGTAAGTAGCAGCCACCAAAGAAAGGACCAAGATATTGAAATCTCCGGCCTATCCCCTGTATAGATATCAGCCAGGATGCCAACACCTTAAATCAAGAAATAGATTTCTAAGATCTACAGAGATACTCGCAGGAACAACTCAGCAAGTAAGAGTCTAAAATGTGGCAGGCTAAAACCCGGAATTTTAATCAGTGGGTGACGCTGGATGAGAGATTCCCCCCTGGGCACACAGAAGACTGGGCAACTTGGAAGGCGCTGAACAGACTGCACTCTGGCACCATGAGATGCAGAGCCAACCTTAAGAAATGGGACCACAAAGTTGAGTCCGCAACATGCAACTGTGGAGAAGAGGAAACCACACACCACCTACTGCATTGCATTCTGAGCCCTGCTACATGCACAAAGGAGGGCCTTCTAACAGCAACACCAGAGGCACTCCAAGTGGCCAGCTACTGGGCATAAGACATATATTATTAATGCCAAGTTTTTTTTTTCTTAAAAAAATCTCTATTTTTGCAAATACGTTACAACTTGTACCCTTGGTTTGCTTCTGACATGAGGGAAAAAAAATCTTAATCTTGGGAATTGTTGTAATTCAAACAGGATATGGTTCCATCAAAGGTTAAAGTTCAGGTTGCACATTTTTAACCCACTTGGTTGTTCTGTTAGCCAGGCCCCTTCTACACTAACCATTGAATGCTGTTTGAAGCTGGTCTTTAACCCTGTCTTTAAATGGGTTATTCATGATACCTATATCTATAACTAAAACAGATTCACTGCCTTGAATAGATTTGTTAAGTTTAGTTCAGTCCCTGGAGCTAATTCACTACCTTGCAAACATAGGAGCCAATAGTAACCAAACTACTCACTCTCATAGCAAAGAGGGAGAAGAATAATATGCCTCCCTAATATGCTGTCTTCCAGCTTCAGGTCCCATCTGGATGGTCTACAGCAGTGGTTCTCTACCTGTGGGTCCCCAGATGTTTTCACTTTCAATTCCCAGAAATCCTAACAGTTGGTAAACAGGTTGCGAATCACTGGTCTACAGTAGCTCCTTTAAAAACATTTATGAGGAATGGATGATTTGTGAGAGCACCTGTTTTAATATTTGCAAAATATTAAATATTCTCAGCATTTTTTTACTTTTCAGGTTATATTGGTAACAAGAAATATGTTTGTTCTTTTTGTGTTGTAACTGTTCTAATTAATTTCTGGTTATCACAGGCTTGTAGCTGTTCATGGTTATTTTTTGAGTTAATGAACTTGTAACAATTCATTTACTTTTGAAAAATGATAAAGTATATCTAATCATTTGTGGCTATAATACTAATAAAATACTTTGTGGTGGGGTGGCAGTGGCTTCCAAGATGTAATAGTAACTAATTTATTTCTTAATGTCGCATTCTAAACTCTAACACTGAGGCTTGCTCCCTCCCTCACACAAGAACTCAAGGGATTCCTCTTCTTGCGCACTGTTGGCTGCAACCCCTCTGTAAACCATGTAAAAACAAAACCAGAATATAATAACGTGCATATTTATGTGGTACAAAGTGCCACTGAAATCACAAGCATTTATTCTGAAACAAACCTCTATAGACTCCAGCTGCATATAATGTTGAGTTTTGTTTTTTCTCTATGTCAGCCTATGTGCTTTTAGTTGTTCATATGATGGATGAGCTGAACATTTTGTTCAGACTTCAGCCTGCTTTCACCAACTGGGGCTGAATCCCCTGGCTGGCTCCATGAACTGCTAGTGTTTCAGTATAAAAATAAGGTTGTATTTCATATGCCCATTCCAGAAGACTGTTATTATTTGTGTAATGAATGTTGCAAATTGTACTATTTATTTTTTGGTTTATTGGATTCAGCTAAGATTCCTGATGTCCTTGCTAGATCTTCTATTGAGCGTAAGAATGTAGGGCAAGCCATTTGTATTCTCTGTTGAGCATAGGAATATAGGAAGAGTTGAATAAGACTGAAGGTTCAGGATTTCATTGACATAATGGCCAACCAGTTGTTTATTGGAAGCCTGCCTGTAGAATATGGCTGAAGCTACGCTTGCTGTCCATTGTATTCCAGCAATTACAGAGACACACTGCCTCTGATAATGAAGGTGATGTGTACCCATCCTGACCGTTAGCCATTGTCAACCCTCATCACCAAGAATATATCCAATCCTCTTTTAAAGCTATGATGGGTTAACCCCCCCCCCCCATCATTATATCTTCTAGTACTGAATTCCACAGATTCATTATGTACTAAAGGAATAAGCAATTCTTTTTTTCTAGCCTGAATCTCTCACCATCATCTTCAGTAGGAGACACTTGAGTCTAGTATTAAGAATGAGAGAAAAGCTTCTCACTTCAAATCTAAATTAAAAAATACTATCTGAGATTTCAAAAGGGCATGTTGCATGTGGAAACCTATGCCAGGAGTGAGGTAAACTATTCATACTTCTTTCATTGGCAGGTTGAACATCCCTTATCCAAAATGCTTGAGAACAGACATGTCAGATTTCTTTTTATTTATTTATTTTGTAATGCCCGTATTTCCATGTTCACATGAATATATGAGATATCTTAGGAAATGGGGCTCAGGTCTAAACACGGAAATAATTTTGTTTCTTGCAAACTGCAACTGAGGCAGCTGTTTATCATAGTGCAGAGCTAAATAGGCCATCACCTTAAGGGAATTATTAAAGTTTGGGTGTGTAATTTGCAGGCTCATTTGGAAATCCTATCCCCTTGGCTTTATCATTGAGCAGTGAGCACACAACAATATCATCTCAGTTGAAATGTAGGTTGGATCTACACTGCCCTATATCCTAGGATCTGGACCTAGATCATTTGCTTATTCTACATTATCTGGCAGTATAATCCAGTTCAAAGCAGATTATCTGGGATCAGATCTGGGATATAGGGCAGTGTGAATTCTCGCACATCAGAAGCGACTTGCAGTTTCTCAAGTCACTGCTGAAACAAAAAAAATCTGCATTGATTATCTGGATTATCAAAGCCTAGGATGGAGTCTCAAAAACAGTTGATTGGGGTAATAAATGGGTGCCCCCAATAGAATTAATTTATATTTCACATGTACCATATACACACAGTGAGAAGGTTATTTTATAGAGCATTTAAAATAATTTTGTGCCTGGAGCAAAGTTTGTGTACATTACATCACGGGAAATCACAAATGTTACTATAGCATACATTTTAGGTTTCAGAATTCCAGGGAAAGGATACTCAATCTTTTTTTATTTTAGCATGTTTATAAATTGGAAACCTCTCAAGTATTCAGGTGTAAAATACTAAGGCCTTTTCTTACACTGCCATATAAAATCCAGATTATCTGCTTTGATAATCTGGATTATATGGTAGTGTATAAGGGGCCTAAGTCCCCTGGCACATTAAGTGTTGTGACTGCGCCTTCGGGGATTATGATGGGGATGGAATTCGAAGAGGAAGAAAAAACCCTCGTGATGAGGGTTCACTGGAGGAGTTGCGCAGGAAGCGACTTAGAGATCTATATGGGGGATCTTCTGAGGAAGATTCAGATGGGGAGATGGATGCTGAGGAACAGGTGGTGGCTGGGGAAGCGGGCACTGAATGGGCACAGCCACCGGAGATGTCTGGGGATTTGGGGTCTATGGATACTTCTGAACCTGGGGTTTCTGCAGGAGCTGATCCCAATTGGGATGCTTGGAGAAGGGAGGATGGTTCTTTAAGTGTTCATGGGGCTAAGTGTGGGCAGGATGATTGGGACTCCGACGAATTGCTAGGTACTCCAGATCCACGAGCTCTAGCTGTGTGGAGCTCAGACTCTGAGTAGATTTGGGACACCTGGTGTTTGGGTGTGAGTGTTTGGTCACCCAGGAGGAAGGGGAATAAAATGGCTTGTGTTGCTGAATTATATTTTTGTTTGAACTGCTCTTGAAGCACTGATAGTGAAGTGTTTCAAGGTTCTTTTCTGTGTTAACATTACCTTTTGGCTTATCTGCTGAATAAACTCTATTTTTGTTCGCTAATTGGCGTCTGACTCTTGACATTAAGTATGAAATGTAGGCAGACATCAACACGGAGGTTTCAAATTTTGAGCTACAAATGTCTAGTGTTCCCAAATATCCTTAACATACAGCAGACTTTCAGTATGAATGCCGGAAATACATAGTGTATCCAGTGATACTGTGACACTTATCTACATAAGAAAATAATTCTGGCATAATTCCCCCTGAAAAAATTAGTGATCATTTGAAGATAATTAATTGCAGGTTTGGCCCTTTAGGCTCCAGTTCAATATCTTTTTAACTGGAAGTCAACTCCATTGAATTGAAAGAATTTATGTCCAAGCATACATGTATAGAATTATACGATTAGCATGTGTGTGTGTTTGTAAAGTGTGGAAATTTCCTGCTGTTCTGTGTATTTATAGCTTCATTATTTCAAAAAAATGTTGTAGGGCATTTTGAAGACATAATTGGTAATGATTCAGTCATGCCTTAGATTAGATCAAAAGATTAGAAGCTATTTTATATTCTATCCAAGTTTTCCTTTAACTCCCAAGGTTATATTTAGCCTTTGCAGAGCAATTGTAAAGTGCTCTCATGGCCTGTTTTCTTCATAGCCAATTGTTTCTCTCGTGAGAAAGTGTACCTGTATGGATGTTATGGGACTGAAGCTTTGAGCTTTGTGTGATATGATCTTCTCATGCACCCTGTGGACCCGCATGTCCAATAGTCTTCTTGATGAGCCTAATAGATTCAGCACAGTGTAAATCAAGAAAACTGTGCACCTGTTTAAGTATCTGAATTACAGGAAAAAATATACCTTTCTGAAATCTCACATCACAAGTTAAAGGTCTGCACCACCCCTGCTAAAAAACAAAAAAAAAATCTCTTTCATTTCTACAGATGAAAGGGAAATATTCACAGAATTTAATCAACCATGTGTAAATGCCTCCATAATTTGTTCTAGTTTGGACACTGCATGGTTTGCACTGAACTATCCGCATCAATTTTTAGTTAATGTTCAAAATGTCTACAGAAAAGGACAAGTTGTTTGGCAAAGACATGTATCTGAATACAATTTATCATCCTCTTTAAACAATTTCATGAACTGAATTCAGCTAAGGCTGGATCTACACTGCCATATAATCCAGATTATCTAAGGAGATAATCCATTTGGCCTTCCCCCCACTCTTATGATATAAAAGTGTGAAAATGAAATTCACATTATCTGCCTTGAACTGGATTATATGAGTCTGCACTATCATGTAATCCAGTTCAAAGCAGATAATCTGTCAGAGTAGAGCCAGCCTATACCTCTGGGCCCTTCCACACAGCCATATAACGCAGAATATCAATGCAGATAATCCACAATATCTGGTTTGAACTGGATTATCTGAGTCCACATTGCTTTATAATCCAGTTCAATGTAGATTTTACACAGCTGTGTGGAAGGGGCCTTTGTGTTTGATTCAAGCAATTGTAGGTTCAAAGCAATCTTTTTTTCTACCCACCTAACACAGAAGAAAGTTGATACTCTCCCAAATCACACCTACTAAGGCTGGATCTACACCTATATCCCAGGATCTGATCTCAGATTATTGGCTTTGAACTGGATTATATGAGTCTACACTGCCAGATAATCTGGGATAAACAGATAATCTGGGATAAACAGATAATCTGGATCTGGTCCTGGGATATAGGGCAGTGTAGATCCGGCTCAAGTGTGACTAAAACAGTTAGAAGAAACAGTTTCATTGGTGCTTTGATAAATAAGAAGCCTGGGTACCAAATAGGTTTTTTGTTCATTTGTTTTATTAGCAGCTAGGGGTGTGCTCAATGCCCAAAAACCATATTGTTTTCACTTCCATTTTTGGTTGTCCTCCCCATTCCCAATTCCATTTTCTGGGAAATTCCTGAAATTTGAAGAGGGTGTCATTTTTGTTTGGGAAAGATTTGGTTCATTGACGCCAATGGGGAATTTTAGAGGCTCATTTCTCTCATTTTTAGACCTATCAGGATGAAATTTGCCTCACTTGTAGGCCACATTTACTACTGCAAACCTGCCAAGTTTCAGAACATTTCACTAATCCACTGGGAATTTTTTTAAGTTGCTACCATAGCTTAAAAAAAAACACAAGAAGGGATTCGGGGAATTGAAGTCCCAACCAGTGCATGCCACCAGAGGGGAGGTGAGTGAACACAATCAAGCAGGCCTCTGATTTGCTGAGAAAGAAACATGAAAAAAGAGAGAGATAAAAACCCTTAACTCCCATCATGCACCGGGAGGCACCACACAAAATGCTGCTGGAAAAGTGAGTTCCTGGTGGGGCCCACTCTGAAGGAGAGGCTTAGAGAAGTCTTTTCTGTCTTTTTCTCTGTCTCTCTCTCTCTCTTTCTAACCTTATTTGCCTCAAGCAGGCATTCCACCAAGAGGAGGGGGGCTTCATGAAGGGATGGAGGAAGCTACCAGGGAAGAAAAAGGAGGAGGAGCCACCAGCACTAGGTACCTGCTCTTGCCTGATTTCAGAGGCTGCCCACATGCCACAGCCTCCACCTCAGGTAAAATGCCACTCAACTACATTGTTACCATTAGCCAAAAAATCCAGCTGCCGGATCAATGTATTTTCCCGAATCGCCAAATAGAATTCTGCACATCCCTATTAGTAGCACTACTAACAGCAAAACAGAGATACCAGAAGCTTACACAATCTAATTTTTTTTCAAAAATTTTGGAAGCCTAAAATGTTGACTGTCAAACTTAAAGTTGTACTTTCATATCCAGTCAACACAGAGGTGGCCCTATGGAACTCCAATGAACTAACATTAATCTCTAAGATGGCATTATAAAAATCAGACCAAGAATGGATCACCCAGGTATTACAGTTTCCATAAGACTCAACTATAGTCAGGGAGTAGGAAATACAGCTCAAATATGTTGTAGAAAGTTCCTGCTTGCCTCCTCTGGCTTACATGAATAGTATTTTGGAACAGTTGAGGAAGTATTTGAAAGAATGGAGAGAAGTGGCAACTCTCAAAGACAGGTTTTGTTTTGATTTGCTCTCTAGAGTGATAGGTAACACAGAGTGTACTTTTGGAATCTAAAAGGCAGATTGATAAAAGTGTTCCTTCACAATGTGTATAATAGCTTTTGATGTTGCATGAATAACTTAAATAAATGTCAAAAGAAACACATTCGGAGATGGAAGTGATGCAACATATAAATATTGTAGCTGCTGTTTGATACCTGGTATGCTTTTTGATTTCTTTCTGTCTACATTTTTAAATTGATTCATGCTGTTCCCATCAGCTATAGCATGCATGAAAAGGGTTTATTTTTTATGCTTGTTTTCCAAGGTGAATTTTCAAATTTCACTAGCTGAACTGATTTTGTTCATGTATTTGGAAGCCACACAGAACAAAAACAACAAGAAGGACAATATAAAACTAATCTTGGTACATGATGTTAGCAAATGTGTGATTTGAAAATGTGTGTTGCAATTATAAATGACCATAGAGACACAGTGGAATATAGCAATTAAATCATTTGAAATAAATTTGACCAAATAAGAACTGCTCATTTAGAATGGTAAAAGGAAAAGGAATTACATAATCTGAAGAGAAACTAGATAATGGGAGGGATCATTAAAGAGTGTTCATATCCAACCTACAGAGGATCTATGTCCCACTATCTATTCCCAGAGCTCCACAAACATCCAGCTGAGTTCATCTGCAACTACAGGTGGGAATGATTTGATTCTTCTTTCATTTTCTCACTGGAGAAGGAGGAAGTATAAAGCCAGACTTCTAGCTGAAATACTATTTTGGGGAAAAAAGCGCCACAATGTTTTTTAGCTGGAAAACCAGAGCTATTGGGCCATGACCACACCATCTAATTGTCATCAAGGAAAGCTTTGAGAGGAAATTCATCATGCACCCAAAATTGTACCCCTTCTTGATTTAAAGTTTAGAGTCAGAGGGGGGGGGGGAATCAGTGTTTATGGCTCAAATGTAAAAAGACAAGTTCCATTAAATTCTTGGAACTTGTGATCCAAGCCTCTATTTGTGATCTGGCAGGGGAAGAAAAGGGAGCTTCATGCCAGGTTCAGTTTACCTTTGCAGGCAGGCAGGCACTAGGTATTATAAGAAAAATGGGTTCCCAAGGGCTTAAACCAACAAGTACCCACTAATGGAATAATAACAATGTATTAGATATCATTAGACATTGTATTATGTACAATAAATGAATATAAATGTCAGATAAATGGTTATAAATCACAATCAAACTGTTGCATTCACAGTATGATGAATACTAGTTGCATTCACAATAGAGTTTATTTTCTTGTTTATTTTCTAAATTCTTCATAAAAGATGAGTAGACCCCTGATCCACAACCATAAAGACTACCTATAGTCTTTATCTGGTCATAGGGTTCTTGTCATTTAGTTCATACAATTCAAGAATGTAATCAATGAACTGTAACATCTTTCATAGATATTGTGGAACAAAGCGTTCTGTTTCCAGTCAATGATACTCTGCATTCAGCTTTTATTCTACAACTGGTTTCGAAGACTATTTAAACAACAAGCAAACAAAAAAATCTTCCTTAAACTGTAAATAATGCATATTTCTCTAGATGCTCTGTCTTTTCCAGTCCATGTACAGACAACCTTCCATTTGAGGTGAGATCAGCATTCAGAAACCTGATGGAAAAAATATGGTAGAATTCTATTTTCATATGGAAGAGTTTGAGAATGTGATTGTGTAGTGTATTTTGGAAAGCATAAGATTATTGAATAATCTATTCCAAATTATCTAATTGTGATTTTAGAGTTTTGCGTTTCCACTGTTACAGATAATATACAACTATCTGTGGCGATTTAATACTATACTAATAATTACAGTAAAGCTTAATAGTTGTGGAAGGTTTGGAAAAAATTTTTATTCAGTAAATAAAAATGTTCCCTGAATCTGCCAGAGAACAACAGAAGTGTTTGTGGGAGTATGGTTTCCATTTATCATTCATGTCCATTATCCAAACTTGCAGGCTGTCAATCTGTCAAAACTAGTATTACATATGTTGTATTTATGGGTTAGTATATGTAGTTTCTTGTTTTTTTGCTGTTGTGGTGCTTCTCTTTCTTCTATGATATTTGATCCATCTATCTACCTATCATATATCTATAGTGAGGGATATAGAATTCATTCTCAACACAGTTTATTTTTGTTTTCTTTTACAGAGATTACAGGGTTTATTCATTTTAATTTATCTTTATAAAGAATGCATTTATAGGATAATAAAAATGGTGAGGAAATAAAGAAAATAAAACTGGATTATTTATCCTATTTCAAAACACTATTTTTCATAAAATTTTGGAACTTTGCTTTTCTTCCAAAGGTAACATTAATAATTTTTTGTAGCATATGGAATCCTATAGGCTGGGAACTTTCATTATTCATGTGACCAGGCCTGAAGGGCCTCCACTCCTCTTGGCAGAACCACCTATGTAAAAAGTAGTGTAACTATCAACTATTGTTGTATAGGGACAAAAGCCTAAAATAACTCACACTTACATCTTATTCCTTCCATTTCCAGGTTCGATTTCTCAGAGTTCATCACAATTCTTTTTTTAAAAAAAATGCAAATTAGATCAATCTATAATATAACGTGGGAATGATTCCCAGAAGTGCATGGACTCACTTGTGTTTTGATGTATAATTAAAGTGACACTTCTATCTTTAATTTTACATTTCTTTCTCTTTTTTCCTTTCAGCGAAAGCCACTTTTGGAATTGAAACCAAAGAAGTGCACTTCTATTTATAGAAGGAAAACATGACATTTTACAAGAAAAGGAGCTTTTCTTTCACAGCAATGAGTGAGAAGCAATAATATATCTGACAACCTCATGTTAGACTGTCTCTTGAGGGCATTTTGTCTGAAAAGAAAACTTCATTAGTTTCATAAGTTTCTGTCTTTCTTAGAAAGAAAACTGCAGGGGAGGGAGTGAGGAATTGTTTTTGAAATTGATGCCTTCGTTTTTAGAGATGATTTAGAAATTTAACTTCTGCAGTTTTGTTTTCAAACGTACCATTTTACTTCCAGAAATATAACTTCAAATGTTCTGGTTTCTCCCTCTTCAAAAATTGATAAAATTAACTGAAAAATGAATGCCTGAGTAGAAATTAGATCGTAGGTATGTATGTACTTTGACAGATAACACAATAAATTGTGTTTCAGTATCAATATTAATAATTAATTTTCATGAAGTTCTCAGAAATCTGTAGATGCATAGGGGAATACAACTTACTACTGAGCAAGTATCAATGTGTTGTCAAAAACTCAGGACCTCAAAAGACCCCAAAATTCACGGCCAAAGAAGATGCTGTGAAGAGTCTCACTTGCTAAGTCTAAAGGTTACTTTCCCACAGAAGCACAATCTGGCTAATGCTAAGAGGTGACCTTTGGTCCAGTTTTAAGTTGCACAAACATACACACTGGGGGGAACCCAGGGTCAATCCCATATATTTTTTTTTAGGCAGAAGACACAACCACCCATCACCATTCCTGTCCTTGCCACTTGAACCCTTACACCTAACAATGAACTTGCCTTCAGCCAAGAGGAAAAGTCATGGAATCACCCAGCACCTTACCTTTTCATCTGCCTAAGAGTCCATCCAGATGTGCCAACACTCATTGTTTCACCAACCTGAACACTTTGTCTTACCTGGGTTGGCAGTATCATGACCATTAGCACCCATTAACCCACATTCCTTTTTTCCCCACACACCCACTGAAGGTGTTCCCAAAAAATAGCCACAAACTTCAAAGTGAGCAATGATAGTTTTTATTAAAATTCCTGCCAGACAAGTAGTCCAATCAGTTGCAGTGGCACATAGTGCAATTCAGCTCATCAGAATGCAGATCATAATCTGCACCAACTTGGACCAGGGTTACACAAAGTCATTGCTTGAATAGCTGTCTAAGATCTATAAATGTCTTTCCATGCATCTGTTGTCTTTATGTCTGAACTGAGAGTGCAGACTCTTCTGACATCCACTTTGGCCAAAGTGAATAAAATCATCTGATCTTTGCCTTCACCCTGCCGTGTCTTATTTTGGATTGAAACTCTGGCACATCAGGAACTTGAACCCACAGTTCATGCCGAGTTGAAATCACATAACAAATGTGACACAGGATAGAAATGTATAAATGCTTTTATCTGTGATTCTGGTTCTTTTCTGGGAAAATGCATTGCTGCTGCTGTTGCTGTTTGACTTCAAGTTGTTTCCCACCTATGGCAATCCTAAATTGAACCTATCATGGGTTTTTCTTGACATGTTTTGTTCAGAGAAGGTTTGCCTTTGTGATCCTATGAGTCTAAGGGAGTATTACTTGCTCAAGGTCACCCAGTGAGTTTCCATGAGTGAGCAGAGATTTTGAACTTGGTCTGCAGAGTCATATTTCAATTCTCAAAACACTGGCTCATTAGGTTTATGAAGTAAAATAGCACAGAGATTTTCAAACAAAAATTCAGTCACATTTTAATAAATTTAAAGTAGTAACCTATGAAAACTAAAATGTCCACCCTTATCTCATTCCAAATTAAATAAAAAAGTTTTCTATTGCTTCTGAAAATAGACAGTCAAATTTTGGCAAGTACCCAAATGAGAAGTGTAGCATCTAGGTGGTCCATAACTAGGAATGGATTGCAACAGTAATCATTGTTCAATACACGGTGGTGAAATAAATGGGAAACTCTTACAAAAAGCCAGCTCAAACTTTTAACAGGTGACTCATGCTATTGTAGGGAGCAAAAGATGAATCAGATAACATCAACGGTGCAATCTCATGCATTCCTGATTATAGGTAAGCTTCAATGGCTTCTACAGATCATGCCCCTGGGGAAAATAACGTTAATTGAGGAGGTGGAATTTCCTCTTTAAGTTATTAGGCTAGTTTCATGAGACTTTTGGCTGAATCATTGCTGCTTCTGAAAGCTTTATCATAAAGTTACTTGACTTAGATTGCAATCCTACACACACTTATCAGGAGTAAGCCCCTTTAATGGTGAAAGTTCTTTTTGAATAGATATACATTTGAAGGCTATATATCAGAGAAAGAAACTAGGAAAACCACCTCTAAGTATACCTCACCTAAGAAAGCCCCAAGGAGTAGTCATAAGTTGACAGAGGCTTTGAAGTATACATACTAGGCTTGTCCCATCAATGGAAAAAATGTTTCAATTCTCGTTTCTAAAGTAGGGGGTGCCGGCTCTTCGATATAGAAATTATTTCTTAATGTTTCACCCAAAATTTTCGGATATTTCTGAAAATTCGTTATGTTTCTAAAATGTTTCTAAAATGGCGGACGCGCATGCGCAATCGCCAAAAAACAGGAAACCGGGGGGGACTTTTCTGGGGGTCTCCCGCCCTCATTTCTTGAGCTATTCTCATCAAATTTGGTACAGTGGGAGAACACATTCCACACTCTGCTCAACAAATTGCAAAATGTTTCCTGTCTCCTATGATTTTTGGCGAATTTTCATAACTTTTTATAATACACTTTTTTCAATATTTGAAGAAACCTGTTACTGGTTTGAAAGTCTTATTTCCTGTTCAATTGGGTTCTTATCACTGTAAAAGTCCCTCTTCTACTCGTGTAAACTTTGGATTAGAAATGCAGCACATGCCAAGCAATGCCTTGACAGGATTGGCAATGTCCTTTGGAAACTATAAATTGCTGTGGACCCTCTATTGAATCAAATCAATGTCTGACTGTGTTTGCAGAAATAAAACTCAGCCCAAGGCTTGGGAATAGAAATGGAGCGTGAGGGAAGCAATGCCTTGGCGGGTGCCCCACATCCTTTGGAAACTATTTCTTCCAATGTACCCTTTAGGTTTGAAAACAATGTGTGTCTTTGTGATTGCTGCAATAACACTCAGCCCGGGGGCTTGGAATTACAAATGGAGCGGGAGGGAAGCAATGCACTTGCAGGAATGCAGACGTCCTTTGGAAAAAAAAGTTCCCTAAAGCCAGCCACAGCAAGGACTCTGCCCCAAGCCCCCAGCCAATTTCCCCCCCAAAAAACACAATATTGAACCAGCAACAACAGAAACACTCTACCCCCAGTTAGCCCTCTCTCCCCCAAACAAGCAAGCAGCAGCTTCCCAGCGCGCGCCAAACACCCTCTCTCCTCGGTATCCCAACCCAGAATGGCTTGGGTCAGCTGCGGTTGGGGATTTTTATAGAGATCCTCCATGTGGACACGGAGGACGCTAGCCCCCACCTTTGGCAGCCATCGTGGAAGACTCTGATTGGCCAGGGAGCTGCCATGTTAGGCTGTGCTAGGCTCCCATTCATGTTAGGTTGCAGAAACAAAAAAAATTAATAAAAAATAATTTTAAAAAAATATTTAAAAAAAATTTGGAAGGAAAAAAATTAACGAAAATTTTAAGAAACAATTAGAGAATGGGCCAATGATGGTTCGAATTACATTGCCAGTTGCGCCCAGGGAAAACATTTCAATACTCGTTTCAAAAAACGAGAACAATCCGAAATAATTACGAAACGAGAAACATAACGAATATTTGGACAACCCTAATACATACCCATACACAAACACATATTATTGATCTGCAGACTAAATTCAAATGCCCAGTAGCATCCCAAAAGGTCTGCTGTTCTGAAGTGGAAGGGAACTTGCTTGATGAATCATCTTGGAAAGGGTTCCAGAGAAAGGATGGTAAAACATTTGGGAAAGTGAAAAAAACCTGTCTTGAAGGTATATGGAAACAGTCCATGGATTATATTGGTACTCTGAAGTTCAAAAAGAGATTAATAAAGAGTGTGTTTCCTAGATTCCATGTTAGTTTGCAGACTTGGGGTATATGTGCTTCCCTTTCAAATGATGTGGATTGCTCCAAATCATAAACTAATTGTGCCTGGATTCAGATGGCATAGAGTACAGTTTTGAAGGTCAAAGCATTAGCACATGCATGTATGATATTTCGGTGAAATGGTAGACAGTACACGTTTGCACTTAGGGGAGGTTAAATCAGTGTAGGTCCATGTAATGAATGACCACAAAGTTGTGAAAGCTGGAAATGTAGGGATTAAGTGAAAAGTATGATTCTAAATCTTTGCTTGTTCCATTTTCACATACAAGAACAAACCATTTATTTATTTTCAAATAACTTTACAGAGCTGATTATATAGTCTATGCAGTTAAATAAAATGTTTTTTTCACTACTGTTTTGTAAAACAAATATGCAAAAAAACAATTTTTGTGCAGAAAACACTATATGCAATTTTTCTGTGCAAACAATTTTTTTCAATTACTATAAATCCTAAACTATGGCAAAACTTACAACTGGATATTTTAATGAGGTACACTTGTGTTGAGGTACACTTTCTCCTCAATGTCAGAAATTTTGTGTTTTCAGCATCTCTAGTGAAGGTCTGCTTGGCCCCAATTGAAGCAGCGAATTCATAAGCAAATTAAGGTACAGCCTTTACATAAAGCTTACAGCTTTTTTTAAAAAAAAAAGCTGTAATTTTTCATGATTGTGGGAGCAAAATAGATCAATATCTCCATCTGTACCAAAGGCTTCAATACAGGCTTTGCAAATGTCATCCTCGGCAAATGGCAAATACAAGTATTATTCACCCATAAATTTTGAGATGAGAAAAGGTCTACATTTTTTAACAAATTCCACTAATTTCACTGGGGCTCAGTTACAGAACAGAATTCTTTTGGAGATTTAAACATAATTTATCACAATTTTCTTTAAAAAATATTAATACATGTCTCAATAGATGAGTAGACATTTGTTGTAACTGAATTTGAGATTGTTGCTAAAAAAGAAATGCATTTTAAAAGACAATATTGTAAAGCCTTGGCAAACTAAAACAAAACAACAGCAAAAAAAAATCATGTAATAGCGGGGTGGGGGATGAGGATGATGAATTATGAATATTTAATTGCTGCATATTTTCCTATTGTTAATGAAATAATGTTGCTCATATACTGTAAAGATTTGGTTTAAAATTTAAGCATTGTAGATAACTGAATAGGGATCTGACTTGGACATCAATTAAATGTGATTTACACAGCACATGATGTCAATCTGACATTTTGTCATACATAAACATATCTTTATGCTAGTGGAATGAACAAGAGGATTTATGGGGAAGTGTGTCCTATCATGGAAAATATCAAAATATTGCCCACATACTAAATTTCTGATCAGTGTGCCTCTCTGAATGAGTCAGTAACCCATCTGACTCTCTGGAGGTTAAGCAATGTGTCGAGATTGAAGGCATCCAGTAAAACCATTCTTTAATGTCGGGATTCATGATGGATGAGAGAACACTGTACAATGAGGTGTCAGTATTCATTATAATATTTCATTTTGAACTTGGCAGTTCTGGTTCTCTTATCTCTCTCTTTATGCACATAATCTATAATGACGAAGAGAGCTTGTAAGACTGTACATCAGCCTAACCTGTTCTTTTATCTCCCTTTCCCTTTCATGTTGTCTGAAAGTAATTAAAAATGCTTAGGCTATGTTCCAATAAATATGAACTCTAATTGTGCTGACACAAGAAAATATTGTATCAGAAGCATCTGGTAGCTAAACATGAGTACTGTAGTGGTCAAACTATTTACAAAATTTTCTGCACTCCGATCTATAGCTTGACATATTCCATTTGATTTCTAAAGATTCTGCTGGGACACAGGTTCAGTTTGCAGTATGGAAGTTATATTAAACAACAAATTATTTTCTTACAGGGACAGCAAATCTCATGTTCTTGGAGGAGCACTTCCCAGCAAAAGACTTAAAGAAAACTGTAGCCCATTAAATACCTGTATAATAAACTACATTGACCCTGTTTCTACTCACCCCCCTTATTGGGTATGTTGGCACAATGCTGACATGTAGTTGACTCTAGACCTTTCCATTATGAAATGTTTAAAAACAACTCCAGGGGGCATCTGGCTTCTGAAGAGCTTCGAAGCATACATGCTGACAAATCATCCTCATTTGAACCGCTCCAGACAGCATTAGGCAACAGGGAAAGTACTTCATTCTGACTGCAACTTTTATAAAGCAACAAGCTCACAGCACCCAGTAGTCTTGTGCATGAATTTGGAGTGGTTGGTTCCCTTTGGCCAATCTGGCTTGTTCGGCTTGGCCCGATGGCCATAACAGTAAGGGCCCAATTGTCACATTTTTTGTCAATTATGGGACCAGCCAATCAGAGTTCCTCCTCCCCTATTGGGCATCATGCAATGCACTAAGAGGCTGCTGAATGCTGCTTGCCTGGGGTTTCCCTGTTAACCCTGCCTGTTGGGCCAATCTGAATAGAAGAATGATGTGACGTGTCTTACACATTGCTTCCTTAACTCCATTGCTCAAACCCAGACTTCCTTGAAAGAAAGAAAGAAAGAAAGAAAGAAAGAAAGAAAGAAAGAAAGAAAGAAAGAAAGAAAAGGGTCCCAGGAAGGGTACTACTTTAATTTGTTGTTGAAACCCAGACTCCCTTGAAGGCAAGAAAAGAAAGGGTCCCAGGAAGGATTCTTCCTTATCCCCATTGTGGAAACCCAGACTCCCTTGAAGGCAAGAAAAATATGGGTCCCAGGAAGGATGCTTCCTTAACCCCGTTCCGGAAACCCAGACTCCCTTGAAGGCAAAAAAGGAAAATTTGTATGCCGAAATTGGATCACCTTTCAGCCAAATTGCATAAACCTAGTACCCAAGTATGAGTGTAAGTTGCCTGTCAATTTATAGCAATACAATTAATTTCATAGGGTTTGCTTAGGCAAGGAATATTCAGAGGAAATTTTGATAATGGCATTTTCTGAAATAATCTTACAGCACTTAGTATTTGTTGACAGTCTCCTATTTAAGTAGTAACCGGGGCTGAACCTGCTTAACTTCCAAGATCAGGAGCTGGTGTGTTTAAGGGATTTAGACACTCATTGGGACCTAACTGTGAATGCAACGAGCTTTTGGAATGCCAGATCCAATAAGTTCCAATCTATATTTGGTTTTGCCTCCATTTATTGAGGACACTATGCAACATAGTACAGAAAATCTCAGGCTGAGAATGCCTAGAGAATTATTAGGGTATTAAAGAGGCAGTGTCTGAATAATTCTGCCAAATAATTTCTTTCTTAGAGTATAAAAACTCATTTACTCATAGTAAATGCAAATTCCAAGAGATGCTATAATTTCACAGCATTATTGAGCCGTGATGGCACAATGGACTAAACCCATATGGCAGCTGAACTGCTGACCTGAAGGCTGGGTTGTTGATCTGAAGATTGCTGGTTCGAATCTGTGAGATTGGATGAGCTACCGTCTGTCAGTTCCAGCTTGCGGGGACATGAGAGAAGCCTCCCAACAAGATGGTAACACATTCAAGCATCCCCAGGGCAATGTCTCTGTCGACAGCCAATTCTCTCATACTAGAAGCGACTTGTGTATGTTCTCAAGCCACTTCTGACATGATAAAAAAAGCCAAGTAGAAATAAAATATCAAAACAAGTTTTAAATTCCCACTATCATGTTCAAATTAGTTCTAGCTGTTTATGTAATACTGTCTCTGAAGAAATAATGTCAATTATTCAAACATAAGTATATATATTATCATAAAGAACATATAGACATGTGTATTTCTAGGCTGTGTTAGTCAAAATGTTAGAGAACCTCTCTCTTACAGACCCAACCGGGTACTCATGCGTCTATATAATATACACATGCAGCGCAGCATATATAGATGTCATTTTCCTTGGACGTTGACATAGATATTTGTACATAATTTGATGATAAAAAACAGCACCATGAAGTGACCGCATCAGTATCGTCCATCAGCTCCCATCTTCCCTGCATTGTATGGAAGCTCCAAGCCAGAAGAAACTAGTTTTGTTGGGTGCTGTCATTTGGGTTCATGCCAACTATGAAATCTGACTTATATCCCATTTCCTCATTCAACCATATCCAGTGGGTGCCGGTAAAACCATAGTAGAAACAATCAAGAAAGTACCCAAACCATCTTTACTCAATCTAAAGATAGTTCAGCAAAGTCTTTTTACCTATCCCAGCAGGGCCCTCTCTGGAGGAGGAGCCTAGGAAACTTTCCAAAAAGAAATTGATGCATGCTACTGCTATGGGTGGTAGAAAAAAAATGCTGCAATAATCCTATCTTCTCCAGGAGCCCCGTGGCAGTCCCTGCCTCAGATGTATGGCAGACTAAACACTATCCTCTCTAGGAGTCAATAAAATCTGGGTCTCTTAATCTGTTGTGCTGGGCCTTTCAACTCCCTCCTCCCTGTTCTGTTTGCGGAGATTATATGAAACAGACTACCGAATGTTACAAATCATTTTCGTTCAAACTGATTCAGGCCCAAGCCTAGTGGAGTTGGCATCTAAGGGCCCTTCCAGACAGGCCTTATATTCAAGAATCTGATCCCAGATTTTCTGTTTATCCCAGATTATCTGGCAGTATGGACTCATATAATCCATTTTAAAGCAGAAAAACTGGGCTCAGATCCTGGGATATAGGGCCTGTCTGGATGGTCTCTAAGAAACCTAGATTGCTTTTTCTCTCTTCCTCGCCTTCTTCTATACTAAATTTCTTGGGATTTAATTTATGATCAAATCAATCCTTACATCACAATATTGTTAAAGTGGGAATGATTGTATATAGAGAGTTGTTTAAATGTAATTGAGTCATGTATGCAATGTGTGCTGGGGATTGCATCATATACTGTGATTGCATCATGCACTGTCTGCTGTCCACTATGCAAGTGTGTAAAGAGTTAACTGTCTGTTGCATCAAACAGCAGGGGTGATTATAAATAGCTCCCTGTTATCTCTCTCTCTGGTTATCTGCTCTCTGCACTCTGTCTGTATGTGTATTGTCTTGTGAGAGTTTTCCGTTCACCAGTAAACCTGTTTATAGATAGTTGAAGTCTCCAGCCTCGTTACTGGTACCAGTGCTTCTACGTGGGTCTTCTGCTGCGTGTATACTTATCCAAACCGCGCTCTGACAAATATTGCAGTGCATTTCTACTAAGAAGTAAGTCCCTCTGAGGTCACTTGGAGCTACTTCTAAAAAATAAGCAGAAGATTTTAGTTTTGGACTTTCAGCATGTTTATCATGCAAATTCAAGTATGCAGCCACCCCTGCTTCTGATTGCTTTATAAAAAGTGGGCAATTTAACATTACACTGTGAGGCTGGGAGAGAAAATTTAAATTGTTTACAGCTTGGAATTTTAGCTGAAAATATTGTGTTCTGAGGAGCAAGAAGGCACACTTATTGAAATTTTTCCTGGGGTTGCTATTCTGTTTACAGTTTTGACTGCAGTACTCTACCATTAATAGAAAAACACCAGTACTTGATGCACCCTTTACTAGTAAATTTCACTGTCTCAAAACAGTTGTAAGAATGTATTTGAGTAACTTTGTGTCCCCAGAAGCCAATATTTGATTGCTGTGTGTAGCTATTGGTAATTGGCGCTAGATTTCAGTCTGGAAGAACTATCCCAGGGAGAAAATATATTTGGGTATAGCTATGGAAGCTACTTTAAAGTTAAGAATAAGATCCAAAGTACATTCACTGAACCACTGAAATACATAGAATTCATCATCAGTCACTTCCAGAACTGGAAACATATGGTTACAGAACCCAATCTCATGCATGTTTATTCAAAGATAAGTCCAGCTGTTTCAAGTGGTAATATCAATCATATTTTAAAAGTTGCTTTTAGAAGGAGGCTTTGTCTTTGTAACTACGTCAGGGTAGCAATTTGTTCAATGTAGTATTGTTCATTAGTACTTACTAGGCCTGTGTGATAAAAAAATGTTTTAATACTCATTACTAAATTGGGAGGGGGGCAGCAAATCATTCTAAAGTGTTTCTAAAATATCGTTAAGGGTCTGTATCATAACTGTAATGATTTTACTTTTTTGTTAAGTAATTGCACAAAAGGGGGAGCTTCTGGAGCTCCTTTTTAATCTTATTTTTAGAGCTATTGGGATGAAACTTGCTAACTAACATAAACTTAAGAGAACTATTTCACTGGAAAACTCCAGTCCAACACTCTTCTGCCCATTTTCACATTTTCATACCTCTTGTTTTTGTTGTTTATTTGTTCAGTCATTTCCAGCTCTTCGTGACCTCATGGACCAGCCCATGCCAGAGCTCCCTGTCGGCCACCACCACCCCCAGCTCCTTTGAGGTCAAGCCAGTCACTTAAAGGATACCATTCATCCATCTTGCTCTTGGTTAGCCCCTCTTCCTTTTTCCTTCCATTTTCCCCAGCATCATTGCCTTCTCCAAGCTTTCCTGTCTTCTCATTATGTGGTCAAAGTACTTCATCTTTGCATCTAATATCCTTCTGTCCAGTGAGCATCCGGGCATTCTTTCCTGGAGTATGGACTGGTTGTATCTTCTCTAAGGCACTCTCAGAATTTTCCTCCAATACCACAGTTTAAAAGCGCCTATCTTCCTTCGCTCAGTGTTCCTTATGGTCCAGTTCTCGTATCCATAGGTTACTACAGGGAATACAATTACATTAACTATGTGGATCTTCATTGCCAGTGTGATGTTTCTACTCTTCACTATTTTATCGAGATTGGTGATTGCTCTCTTCTCGAGAAGTAAGCGTCTTCTGATTTCCTGGCTGCAGTCTGCGTCTTCAGTAATCTTCATGCCTAGAAATACAGAGTCTGTCACTGCCCCCAAGTTTTCTCCCTCTGTTTACTAGATATCAATCAGTCCGGTTGCCATAATCTTGGTTTTCTTGATGTTTAATTGCAACCCAGATTTTGCACTTTCTTCTTTCACCTTGATTATAAGGCTCCTCAGCTCCTCCTTGCTTTCAGCCATCAAAGTTGTATCATCTTCATATCTAAAGTTATTCATGTTTCTCCCAGAAATTTTAACTCCAGCCTTGGATTACTCTTTCCAGGTGAATCCACACAGACCCACATTCATCAGAGATAAGCACAAGTAAAAAATTCTAAAGTCTTCTTCAAAACAAATATAGGTGTAGATATTATTACAAGTAACATGTTTTAGTTAGCATGTTAATTCAGATGATACAAGTAGCTTTAACTGGATTGTTGCTAATCAACCTCTTCAGAGGGCCACCAGCATTGCTCTGCTTCATAGAAGGGTGCAGATAACCTGGCACCACATGCCCCACATCACCCAGATTCAGCTGAGGGTGATCAGATGGGGAAGGATGAGCGCACATGGTGTGCGCAGCTTCCCCCATGGTTTCTACACAACACAGGAGCCATCCCGTGTTGCTGTAAAGCCTATGGGGGAAAGCAGCGCACACTATCCCATGTTGTCCTGGTGGCAGCATGTGCTGTCTCCACTCTCCTTTACCTATGGAGTGTGCAGGTATCATCTGATGGGAGCTGGCACATGCTGCCAATTTTAGCCCTTTGCAATGAGGTTGTAAGACTTCAAGACAAATCTGAGACAGTCTGATGGCTCTCATCTTAATGGCCCACAAGAAATAATATGCAAATAAGTTCATAATTTTGACATAAATATGCAATGCACAAACTAATCCCTTACTCAATGGCAGGCAGAGATAAACATATGATTTTAAGCTTATTTTTCCTCATTACTTGCAAGATGTTATCCTCTCTCAAAATGATTCAATGTATGTTGTTTCTTTCTGAAATGTTTGTCCTGCTTTGTAGAAGATGTAGAACATTTCGACATCTTAAGGGAAATTTTTGTACCCTGCCAAGTGCTCATTAATTGATAAATTGTAATAATAATCCTTGAACATTGCACTAGAACAGTAGGTTCAATGGAATTATTGTGACAGGGTATGTGAGTTTTAGCTATAAATTTCAGAAGATGGGGTAGGCATCAACTTGCAGGCCAAAGGAGTTATCATCCAAAGCTGTGCTGCCTTGCAGCACTGTTGGCCCCATTTTAGGAGGCAACCCCTGGCATTGAGACCAGAAAGATGCCTGTTGGCAGAAACCCAGGCAAGTGATTTACCAGAGTTGCCAATTTAAAACGAGTCCCTGCTTTGGTGAGCATTCAGATTAGGCCCAATTGAAATTAGCCAGCAAACAAAGAGAGAAGGTGATTTTCAGCCAAGGAAGATTTTATTATCTGCAGATAAGATGCTAGCTAGTGATACATTCACAAAGTAGATAGCATACAGAATACAGTTTCATAGCCCTTTTTATACATAGGCTGCAACCAAGCCTCTAATTCTGACCAGTCACAGCCACTGGCCAGCATGGGCTGGGAACAAAGGATGATTAAGTGTCGATGAATGGGGTTCCTTTTCTGAACAGGAAAAATAACAAAGTGATTGAGGGCATCTTTGGCCCTACCCAGGAATGCTATTGTCTTATGAGATGAACATGGCATGGCCCTTAATAGGGCTGGGCTGGCGGTTCCAGCCCCCAGAGAAACAAAACATCATATATTAATACAATCGTGCAAAAATGACAGAGGTTGGGGTTTGGCTGTAGACATGCTAATTTTCCTTCCGATGCAGGCGGTCCCGTTTATCAAAGGCACAGGGTGGTGACATTGGTTCTTCCCCAGAGGGCAGGAAGACATTGTGTTGCAATGTCCAGGTAAAGTCCAAGATATGGGTGAGGCTGGAAATTGATGAAGAAATTCCCAGCTTGGTTTCTTTCCCCAGACTACGCAATTGTATGAGATGCAAGACATCTTTGGGTTCAGGAACAACGTTTCCCACAAAGGGAAGGAATGGGGATCTCAGGAGCATAAAACATTAGGTCAACACAACATAGAGGCAAAATAGGAACACATAGGGAAAAAAATGGAGCATTTAGAACAAATTACATATATGAGAGACATAGTTTTCCAAAGTACCTTTAACAAGCCAGTCTTCTCAGAGGAAAAAGGGGAAGGAAGGCAGGCAAAGTGGGGAAAAAAGAGGAAAGGGGGAAAAAGTGAGAAAGGAAGAAAAAGGGAAAGGAAGGAAAAGAGTGAGAAAAGGAGAAAGAAAAGAAGGGAAGGAGGAAGAGAGGAAGGAAAGTAGGGAGAAGGAAGAAGGAAAAAAAGAGAAACAAAGGAAACTTCAGTAAGTGGGGACCTGGCCCAGGTAAACTAGACATCCCAAGGACCTGGAGGTGATTTTCTCATGCAACAGCACCATTAATTGAATGACCAGATAAGATGTACATCAGAACAATTGAAACCAAGGATATGAAGACCCAATACAGGCTTGTTTTGCCAGTTGACATAAATGCTAAGATTTGTTGTCCAAGAAAGACGGGGTATTGATTCCCACTTCTGTTGTATCAGTCATGTAAAAATTAACTCCCCCCACCTCCACTAGTGTGGGGATGAAAGGACTATTTGTTGCCTGAAAAATAATCCTGCCAGGACTTGTTTGAATGTGGTCAGGCCAATTTGAGCCTGAACATATCAGCAGCGCTTCAGAGCTGCTGAGAACTTGGGCCCAGCTCCTGGCCTATAACAGGCTACCCCAAGGTTGCTTCAGATTCTGAATTTCTAATGAGTTCCCCTGGAACAACTCAAGTAAAACTGTATTGCAGCCAGGTGACTCTGGTTTTTGATAGCTGAGGAGGCGACCTGGGAGTGCCAACTGCCTCAGCTTATTCCACATCAAGTTGCTTTCCCTCAGGCTTCTTCTACACTGCCATATAAAATCCAGATTATCTGCTTTGAACTGGAATATATGGCAGTGCAAACTCATATAATCCAATTTAAAGCAGATAATGTGGATTATCTGATTTGATAATCTGGACTATATGGCAATATAGATGGGGCCTTGTTTAAGTTATTGTAGTCCATGAAAAATAATTACATAGGCAATGTTCTATAAAGTTGCCCATAGTTACCCCAATTTGATTGTCGAGTCATGTTATTTCTATGGTGGGTCAGCAACTGCTTTCTGTCACAGATCAAGTGTCATGAACTCGTAATGTGTGTCAGCTGAAAGCCATTCCAAGTGCTTCACCTGAGCTAAGTCATAACTCATGACACATTTATAGCCTGTGCTGGTGACTTGTAATATTTCATTTTTCTGCATCTCCAAATTAGATTCATCAATTCTCTATGCTCTAAATTAGATTCAATACTGATTAAAATGAACACAAAGGGAAAAAAAGCATGAAATGAAAATTCTATTGTTTCTGTCACTTTTGGTGGATTTCAATGAAGTTTCTGTGGACCTGAAAACACATCCCAAAACTGAGAATTATTTTCGCATTTAACAAAAGCTGTACTAATTTCTTATCTCACCTTTGCCCCAGTTTGGACCCAAGGTAGTTTATAACAGTTAAAGCAAAGACTAAAATAATGAGATACAAAAATATATAAACAAATAAAAAATGAAACCATAGTATGATTTTAAACTAGTTAATGCAAATTGAAACAACAAAATCTAATTCATTGACAGATAGTTTGGGGGAGGGCACAATTGAGCAGACTTACTGAAGACTTCTTTTTAATGGCACACTAAAAGCTTATTTCACTAAAATGGTTAACTGACACTTCCTTTAACAACAAAACTCAAGTAGACAAATTTACCATTAGCCTTGAGCAATATGCAATAAAGTCAATATGGATTAAAGTTTTAGCAGAACATTTTATTACCAAGGAATGGTTTCGGTCAGTCTATCACTCAAGTTCTGCCATAATTTGTCAAAAATACTTATTTTCAGGGGTTAATCATAACTTGACCATACAAAATTGCATCAGGCTATAGCTTGGCACACAGGTTTTCAGTCAAGGCACGCATTTTATATTACCTGAAAGTTTAACATTGATGGGGCATTTCTGTTTAGTATTTCATGTTTAGGCAATGAGTGAATCTTGACTTTTAAAAAAAACCCTCTTAACAAGATCTTGTTAAAATTGGATCTGGTTAATTTCTGTGGCTTTTTTATATGTAACTTGTGGTAGCTACTCAAGAAGGCTCAGTCCATGAAAGTATGGAAAATCATCATTTAAGAAGTTAGAAAACTTACATATTTATTGATTTTGAAACTGCCTGAAGGTTGTTGAACCTTAGCAGTTCAGAATATTGCTGAATTCAGCAACAAAACCTGTGTTTTGAATTCTTTGATATGCTCACATTCTATATTGCATTTTTCTTTTAATCTTTGTGCTACCAAGTCTGTTTTGTTGGCAGCAGTCAAGTTTTACATGTATAGACAGTAATTTGATATCACCCTGAAGAAAAGTTAAACATTGGTCTATTTAAGAAAACCTACTGATTATTAAAAGGAAGGAAGTGAATTTTCTTGGATTTGACAATCTCAGGGCACTCCCATACAGCGCCAATATGTGGATTTTAAAGGGGGGATAACAATCCTGAGATCTCAGAGCAGGTTCCCACACAGACATGCCAGTCTTGGGCTTTATTCCCCCATAGTCCCATAGCCCTTCTGTGTCTTGGGATAAAATGGAGGACAGACGGGACATCCGTCAGAAGTTTTTTTTTAAATCACTCAGTGTGCTGATCCTTATATATGCATACGCAAATAACTCAATGTAAAAACATAAAGTCTCCCATGTGTGCATATAAGCATCAACACATAAATGTGAGAAGATTTTTTTTAAAAAAATATCCAGATTTCCCTCTTTTCCCAATTGCTTATTCACAACCCATTTAATATTATAAAGTTTAAAATAAATCCTATCAGAGACCTCTAATGGTGCTCCACTTCTCCTTTTTTTAAATCAAGTGGAAATCAGCTGATCAACTGTTTCAGGCTTTTTAAAACCAGCATGAGTGGGAAGCAAACTTTACATGACTGAAGGGCCACACACTCATGAGAAAATCCACTTTTTTCATCCAGAACCAGGATAAAGGAGGGCCTTTTTGAAACAAATTTTCCCTCTGTTGCTGCATTGAGCACACATGTAGCACAAATGTCATCTGATTATCCCCCTTTTTAACCCGTTCTCTCCCAGATTATAGCTACTGTGTGGAAGGGCCCTCAATGAAAGTAGCATTTATCTTTCTTACTATATCCACTGTAAGGAGGAATTGCATAAAACATTGTGCACATTTTAAAATGTGAGTAACTAAAAATAAACACAATTGAATGACACATGTACACATGACATAGCATATGTAAGGAAATAAATAAGCTAGGTAAAGGCCATGAATAAATGTGCACATTTGGAGGTAACTCATAACAATCTTGTATACTTTAAGGGAAATCACACAAATTCTCACAACCTGATTCAAAACAACAGGGGTAGAAAATGCTGCTGGGAGTTGAAGAAATGTAAAAAAAAATCAAACTCAGAGATTTTTTATTTACTTAAAAGTAAGAAATAATGAAACTGCTAGGCATCTGGATCATTAGTTGGATATTCACTCACTCAGTGAATCAACAAAATGCACTGGGGATCCCTACAGAATTGAAAGTATGAGAGTGTGACAGATCACATCCAATATTTAAAGACTTAGGAGATGGTAATATGGATTGAATTTAAAAATCATTGTAGCAATCATGAAGTCAAACAGATGTTGTTGGACTACAATTCCCAGTGTCCCTTATTCTTGACTCTGCTATCTAAGGCTTTCGAGATTTGAAGTCCCACAACATCTGGAGGGCCCACTTCTGCTTCAGAGCAAACAAGTACATGAGATTAGAAGCTTGTCATAGAGGCAGCTGCTGGCTAATTATAAAACTAATTGCCAATTGTTACCCCAAGAGGAACAAATAAACTACTATATGTTTACTAAGTGTAGTTGTTATTGTTCTTTTTTATTTTCTCCCTAGGCATTCATATTTTAATAGTTATTTATTAAATAGTTATTAAAGTTCCGTAGGCCCTTTTAGAAATTGGATCTAGAGCTAAACATTTTAATGATATGGAAACATTCCTCTTTAGGTTTTTAAAAATACATATATCTTGTGTCTTGATTTATTCATAAGCACTGATGAATAATGAAATCCAGATGTCAGAATCATATGTGTGGTGTAGCAGGATGCATTTAAAATCGGAAAATTTGAATGCAAATCATATCAAGAGTGGGGGGGGGGGGTGGCTTCAAACTGCAAGATGTAATCATTTGGGATGTATATTTTGTCACTTTGTAGATGCATTGGTTGTTTCAGGTTTCTTTTGAAGGATCTTCAAAAGCTGAATAAAATGAACCATAACACCCGAGTTGTGTCTCTTCTTTATAATTACTGTAGTTGCAACTATGTATATAGAAAGAAATATCTCTCATGTGTCTATATATACTCTACTCTTAACTTCTATTCTTTTATTTATTTTTTAAAAATCAAAGACAATGTGATCTGTGTACCATTAGTGCTTCTATTCATCCTTTTTTCTTGATGTGTACCTGTCATCCCATATTCTCTTCCTATTTATTTTGTCCAGACACATTTGCAATCATTCCCTTTCATGTTAGATGATACAGTCTATACTTAATGATATATTCCTGAAGCAATTAGTCACTGGGTTTTTTTCCAGACTGGTGATCTTTTTTTTCACCCTTGTCTGGGTACATTATTCCTTGTCATCATTCTTCTTGATCTATGGAATGTTTTGTTTTTTAATATGCATGGAATAGGGTTGAACCAGCGATTTATGGCTCAAAATCTCACATACATTGATATAACCCCCTTAATATTATGTATGCCGTTTTAGGATTGGTGCAGAAGGAATTTCCATTCTACCTTCATGAAACAATCCACCTCCATCCCCTACAACATACACAAGTACATCCAAACTATCAGCTTCCATGGCATTCTCCAGGGGTCATTCAATGGCCAGATTATGGAAGTTCAAACATCATCCAGTAGGAATGTGCACAATTCCATTTGGCAATTCATGATTTGGGAAAATTTGGTGATCTGGCCACCAGATTGCTGAAAACAAACAAGACAGGACCCATCTGAAGTCTTTACTTGAATGGATAATGAGCAGCCAGACATTTCGGCAAATTGGGACAATGGGGCTGAGTGGCACTCTACCTTGTAGCTTCAGGGAAGTCTAGACAGTTGTAAAACTCTAGAATATACTGTGGCCTCAGGGTAGTCTGGACAACTAAATCGAGTTTGTTTTGGACTAATCCACTGTTCAGATGGGAAGGCAGTATCATTACAGTTTCTCTGTGCTCATCATTATGATTGTGTTACCACCATTGCAGCACCTTGTCAGTCTTTTGGCCAACATGGGTATCTCAGATGACATCAGAATGGGCCATCTGCACAGCCAGGGAGAAAAGAGGGACATGGCTGAATGCTGATAAATAAAGGTTTTAAATAAATAATGATTGAATATAGGCAAAATTGACCTGGACAGGCTGGCACTTTTGACTCCACGCAAGCAAACCAATTCAGATTGGTTCTCTGTGGTCAAAGTATAATAAAAATCATATCCTAATCTAATACATGATTATAAAAGTAAGAGCAGGGAGGCAGGGAGCAGTTCTGTCCTTTGTCTGCTTATAAATTTCATTTCTGGAACAGAAATGCAAACCTTGCTTCTTTTCATTATTGATCCTAGTCTTCAAATTATTTATTTTCTGAGTAAGGATTTATAAATGATCATCATACATTCTCTTGCAGGTATAAGTGTGCTACCGATTATTTCAAGAAGCAATTTGCTTATATGAACCTTGACACAAAATAGTGTATGTGTAAATATAATTTTCTTTTCACCTGTTCATGTACATAAAACAAAACTGGAGTATGATCTCTGCTTAAATGACAATGGAATCTTGTCATATTATCTTGTATTTCTTATTTACAAATATGATATGGCATTTAAGGGAAAAGGTCATAAAGTCCATAATTATTCTGATAGCAAACATTTGTTCTGAATTTATAGCTGCAAAAACAGCAATGAAGTTACCCATCCCTTCCCTCTCAGAATTTATCTCTGCATTACAGTTCCTGTATTTTACAACTTGTCACAGAGAGTTGACCTTGCAGAGGTGTCATTATTTAATAATATAGCTTGGGAATAAAATTGCTATGATATCATATGACGCAACCATTCTCCATCACTCTCCAAATATATATTCCACACATTTCCTCTTATCAGCTTAAGAATTTTAGAAGCAATAATATTTGGCATTTATTCCCTATGTATTGAGCATAGTTAGGAGATTCTCCTTTTAATTACAACCCAAAGAATTTTTTAGCGAGTATAGGCAATGGTCATGATTCCTTAGAAGTTTCAGTCCAAACTGCTTTTCCAAGCTCTGAATTTAGATGAATACTATCTTAGCTAAGTGTAGCTTAGATCTGGTTTATTTAAACTTAGAAATGTATGACAAGATTTGTAAATTCAGGTGAATCCAGACAAAACAGAAGTGCACCTGGTCAGATTTTGGACTAAGGCCACAACAGGCCCTTCCATATAGGTATTTAATCCAGAGCAGAATGGGGATTTAAGAGATCCAGATTGCTCTGGAGTACCTACACAGAACCAGCTGCATGCTCTCATGGAGTCCACACAGAGCCACTTAATCTGAATATTTTAAAAAGACATTCAGATTCAGATTAAGTGCTTCCATAAAAACCCAGGAGTTTATTTTCCTCCTGGCAAACAGTTTCCTCAGCAATTTCTTTCCAGCTCTTCAAAGCAAGGAAGAGCTTCAAGCATCCTCATGAGAATGCTGGGGTTTACAAAGGAAGGGTTTCTTTACCTTCATCTACTGAGTTATTTAGTAGCTTCATTGTTTTGACACTTCCCCACTTCTAATTACATTTGAGTCTTTTACGGACCTCATCACATTAATTATTGGATTCACTACAAATCACAGTGAATCCAGCATGGCTCGGCATCTGATGAGACCCTTGATTTGCTCCTTCATGAACCTTGTTCAGACACAAGATGAATTCTATGCATCTTCTAGCTGGAATTGGGAGTTTGGGTGAGTCATTTTATCATTCTGTTTCTGGGTGGATGTGAGTGGGAACTCACATTGCAGAAGGGATGGAGAATGTTCTCTTGCTTCATATTGAACTGGAGTCAGGAAGGTGGGCCATGAAGCAACAATCAGATAGAGACATTTGAAGAGACAGACTGACATTTTATTGTCTCTTACCCTCTATGAACAGTATCATAGTGCTTCACACCATACACATATACATCTGGTATCTGTCCACTGTTATTAACTGCCATCAAGTCAATTTCAGCTTGGAAGGAAAAAGGAAGAGGGGCCGACCAAGGGCAAGATGGATGGATGGTATCCATGAAGAGACTGGCTTGACCTTGAAGGAGCTGGGGGTTGAGACATCTGACAGGAAACTCTGGTGTGGGCTGGTCCATGACGCCAAAAAGAGTCGGAAGCGATGGAACAAATAAACAAGTAAATTTCAATTTATGTCGAACCAATGAAGAAGAGTTCTCCAAGTCACACTATCATTAACAGCCCTGCTTGTTGAGTCATTTTTCTCTTTTACCATCAAAGATGATCCATCCTATGCAGCACTCTAATTTTTATAAAATTAAAAATTAATCTGGTAGCTGAGTAAATCTTAGCTTGTGTATTCCCTGTCTTCTTCATTTCTTCTGTATGTCTGTTATGAGATCAGAAGATGCCATTTCCATTTTTTATTTAAGAAGTTCAATAGTATATCTAAACTCAACTGTGATTTATTAAAAAAATCCCTGATTGATAATTCACAATTCAAAGGCCACAGACGTATCACACAGAGCTCATTCCATAAATCATTAAGCAATTACAATTTGCAATCCATACTAACCCACTCATTTCTCTTCTCCCCCCTACCCAGTCAATTGTTATATTATTCATACAGCTGAGATGGTGTGATGACTCATGGGCCTTGTAGTCCTGCTCAGGACATTGTAATTCCTGATGAAGATGAAAACTTGGGTTTTTTACCTTCCCAGTCTGAACTGGATTCCTCTCAGCCAGATCTTTCCCAGGCAGATCTGGGAACCTTGCACCTGCAAGAAAGTTGTCTCCCAGAAGTATGTCAAACAAGCCCAGAGCCTACTTCTCCCGTATTCTTGCGCCGGGAGTTTTGTAAACAACAGAGAAGTTTAGATTCAGCTTCGCGCAGGAGTGCGAGGATTGCAGCTAAGAATGTGGCCAATTAAGACTGCTTCTCGTGAGAATCTTTGGGGAGTCTCACATCTGGTCTCAGAGTTAGCTTTCGGTTCTGATTCCCAGAGAACTGCTTCGGCGGGAAGCTAGACTCTATTTAGGTGTTTTACCCGCGTAGTAACTTCGCGGAGTCAATTCGTCAGCCTACGGAGCGAGTTGTGTCTGGACAGCGCGCTCCGGTTCAAGCCTCGCTCCTGCTCAAGCCTTGCCTTGCTATCCAGCCTTCGCCTTGCTTCCCAGCCTTTGTTTATCTACGGACTTTGCCTTGTTTCCCAGGATCAATCCTTGCCTTGTTCCACGGATTTATCAAGTTATTCCACGGACCTTGTTCTTGTTCTTAGTTACCTTGTTCCACGTTCAAGCCTTGTTTCAAGTATCAAGTTATTTCCTAGCCTCGCTCAAGTTTCATGGACTAAAGGACCTTGTCATCTCCCCTCACTTTGCTTGGCAAAGTGAGTGTTTCGGTTATTGGATTACAACTTTGGACCTTAATATTTCTTATTGGACATTGCTTTTTTGGACTAATTCTGACCTTTCCTGAAAGGTCTAATTCTGGACTATTTTCTACACTTGTTTTTATTAACTTTATATATTCCTACAATAAAGATATTAGATAGATTCTGGCCTCTGTGTATGGTTATTGGTGCTCTGCAGCCTGGGTCGTGACAGTTTGACTCCGCCACCCTAAGCACCAATTAACCTCGGTCAGAATGTCTACCGGAACCGTACCTGGGCCGAGCGGCCAGCCGATTACCTACACCATCGACAAGGAAGAGGTGGACCGAATCCGTGATAAGCTCAATGCACAGGATGGAGAAATAAGGGGTTTGAAGGAACGCGGAGTTCGTCTTCCTGCCATGGCGTTGCCAACCAAGTTTACTGGAGAAGCTTCTAAGGTTCATGTCTTCCGTCGCCAATGTCAAGCTTATCTGGAGGCCCGTGCTGCCGAGTTTCCCCAAGAAGACATCAAAGTGGCATGGGTTTACAGTCTTCTAGACGGGCCAGCGGCCAGCTGGGCGACGGCACTGTTCGACCAAGCCTCTCCACACCTAAGATCAGCGCAACACTTCTTGGACCACCTCAAGGAGACTTGGGGAATCGAGGACAATTTGGAGGCAGCCGGTCACAAACTCCGTCGCCTTTTCCAAGGAGACAGACCTATGTCTCAGTATATAGCCGAGTTCCGAGTGCTGGCCCACAACACCGGCTGGAACGATGTAGCCCTCAGGGGACAATTCCGGGAGGGTCTCAACATTGAAATGCTGGAAGAAATCTCCAAGGTGGATCCTCCCCAGACCCTCGAGGCACTCATTGATCAATGTTTACGGGCTGAAGTCATGATTGCCAACAGGAAACAGTGGGTTCGAGGCCAGGGCAGTAGAGCCGGGGCAAAACCCCCCGCTCCCGCCAGCGTTCAGCCACGTCCGGTGTGGAGACCCCCACCGCCAACCCCATACCCCAGAGGAGGCGAGGAGGTGCCGATGCAGTTGGGCAATGTGCGTCCCAGACTAGATGCCGCCGAGAAGGCCCGTCGTCAACGCTTAAACCTCTGCTGGTACTGCGGGAACGGGGGCCACTTCGCCAGAGAGTGCCCAGCCAAAGGGAAGCCTGCCGCCCGTCTTGCGGCGGCGTCCTCCACGGAGACGAAGGCGTCTGAGCCGACTGGCACACAGCCGGCGGGGGAAGCCAACGACCGGGTGTAGAGGGGCTCGCCAACCCGGTCAAAAAATCCATCCAAGAGCCGCCAACCGGGGTCCTGTTCCTTCTCGTGGTCACATTATGGTCAGCAAAAAGGGGACCCGTCATGATCCACGCCATGATAGACTCTGGAGCTACCAACAATTTCATCGATAGAGAGTATGCCGACTCTCTGGGATTACAATATCATGATTTCAAGAATGCCCGTGTGGTGCAAGCCATAGACGGCCGTCCCCTCAAGACGGGCCCCGTAAGTCAGTGGTCGGAACCCACCAGGATGTGGATAAGGGAACATATGGAAGAGATTTCCTTCTTTGTTACCGAGGTTCCCCATTTCCCTGTGATTTTGGGAATTCCATGGCTGACTCTCCACGACCCTAACATCTCCTGGTCCAACAGAGAACTGCAGTTTGCTTCACCGTACTGCCAAAACCATTGCCTCGTAGCCAAGGTATGCCATGCCACAGACACCGAGCCCATCATCACCTTGCCAAAGAAGTACTCCGAGTATTGGGATGTATTCAATGAGAAAGAAGCCGAAAAATTACCCCCACATAGACCTTATGACTGTGCCATTGACTTGGTGGAGGGGGCCCCGATCCCGCGAGGGCATCTCTACTCCCTGACTGAACCAGAGCAAGAAGCTCTCAGGGAATTCCTAGAGACAAACCTTCGCAAGGGATTCATCAGACCCTCTCAATCCCCAGCCGCCTCCCCAGTGATGTTTGTGAAGAAGAAGTCAGGGGAACTACGCTTGGTGGTGGACTACAGAGCATTGAACAATATCACCAAGCGGAACAGCTATCCCCTGCCTTTAATCTCGGATCTACTGGATCGGCTTCGAGGAGCCAAGGTTTACACCAAGCTGGATCTTCGGGGGGCTTACAACTTAGTTCGCATCAGGGAAGGGGACGAGTGGAAGACCGCCTTCCAGACCAAATTCGGATTATTTGAGTCCCGAGTTATGAATTTCGGTTTATGCGGAGCCCCCGCAACGTTCCAGCATTTTGTCAATGACATTTTTCAGGACTATCTAGACAGGTTCTTGATAATCTACCTGGACGATTTTTTGGTGTTTTCCAGATCACAATCAGAACATGAGAACCACGTCAAAATGGTGTTACAACGATTGCGGGATCATGGACTTTATGCCAAGCTGGAAAAATGCGCTTTTGATCTACAAGAGGTAGATTTCCTTGGTTACCGCATCTCGCCTCTAGGGCTTTCCATGGATCCAGCCAAAGTTTCAGCAGTATTGGAATGGCGGGCGCCAACTAACAAGAAAGAGGTGCAGCGTTTCTTGGGGTTCGCGAACTACTACCGCAAGTTCATTCCAGATTTTGCCCGCTGGTCCGACCCCATCACTAGCTGCATCCGTGGAAAGCAGCCTTTCCGCTGGACTGATCAAGCAGAGAAAGGGTTCCAGCAACTAAAGAAACTATTCACCTCCCAGCCAATTCTACAGCACCCAAATCCTGGAACCCCTTTTGTGGTGCAAGCGGACGCCTCTGATGTGGCAATTGGGGCTGTACTCTTACAACCGGTGGGAGATCACCTCCACCCCTGTGCCTTTTATTCTCGTCAACTAACCACACCAGAGAGGAATTACACCATTTGGGAAAAAGAACTACTGGCCATAAAGGCAGCCTTTGAAACTTGGAGACATTGGCTAGAAGGGGCCAAATTTCCCATTGAAGTCCACACTGATCATCGTAATCTAGAACATCTAAGAACTGCCCGCAAACTAAATCAGAGGCAGCAACGTTGGGCTTTATTCTTTGAACGTTTCAACTTCCAGATCCATTATGTGACCCCAGCCCAAACCAAGCAAGCAGACGCCCTGTCACGTAAACCGGAATACGCTGCAGGACGCAAGGAGACCTTTGAATCCCAACTGCTACAACCTGAGAACTTTGCCACGCTCACGGTGGGGAACACCAAATCCATTCCCATTGGTTCAACTTCCCCTACTCCAGGACCCATCGGTGCTCAAGAAATCAGGGCTAGTCAGCAAGCAGATGCCTGGGCGCAGGACCAACTTCGCCAAGGTCTGCATTTTCCCTTTTCGCTTAAAGATGGGCTGCTCTGCTATAGAAATCATGTCTATATCCCACCCGGACCGGGCAGGGAAAAGGCGCTTCGTCTGTGTCATGACTGCAAACCAGCAGGACACTTCGGACTATTTAAAACTATGCATCTGATCCTAAGGGATTTTTGGTGGCCCAAGATCCGCAAGGATGTGGAAAAATATGTCAACACCTGCCCAGTATGCCAGCGCTCCAAGATACGAAGGGAGAAGCCCTCAGGGCTTTTACACCCCCTTCCTACCCCATCTCGCCCATGGGAAATAATTTCCGCGGATTTCATCACTGACCTACCACCTTCCTGTGGGTTCACCACGATCTTAGTGGTGGTGGACCTATTCACCAAGTTAGCCCATTTCATTCCCTGCGAAGGCCTCCCCACGGCCAAGGAAACTGCGGATTTATTTCTTCAACATGTCTTCAGACTACATGGATTGCCCAAGAGTTTAGTCACAGACCGTGGATCTCAATTCACCTCTCGTTTTTGGAAGGCACTACAAAAACTATTGGGCATAGACTCTCGCTTATCTTCAGCTCATCATCCCCAAACAGATGGGCAAACGGAGCGCACCAATGCCACTTTGGAGCAGTATCTTCGCTGTTATGTAAACTATCAACAGGACAATTGGGCTTCTCTGTTACCACTGTCTGAGTTTGCCTACAACAATGGAGTTCAAGCTTCTACAAAAGAAACGCCGTTCTTTGCAAACTACGGCTTCCATCCACGTTTCTTTCCCCCTGTCATTGAAACTTCAGAGGTTCCCGCAGCAGAGGATTGGCTGCAGGAACTCACAGCGGTGCAACAACTTTTGCTCCAGCAACTGGACCAAGCCAAGGAGGACTATAAACGCCACGCTGACAAACATCGCCAGCCGGGTCCCGAAATCAAGGTAGGAGATCGGGTTTTCCTGTCCACTCGCTTTCTGCCCTCCCACCGCCCTTGCCGGAAGTTAGATGCCCGGTTCATTGGCCCCTATCCAGTGGTGGCGCAATTAAACCCCGTGACTTTCAAACTCCAACTTCCGCGTTCAATGCGCATTCACCCAGTGTTTCACCGTTCCCTGCTCCTTCCGGCGGATGGTGTGCGTCCTGATACAGACCAACCGGCCCCCCCTCCTGTTTTGATGAATGGGGAGGAGGAGTTCGAGGTTGAGGACATTTTGGATTCTCGCTTTCACCGCCGCCGCCTACAATATCTCATTGACTGGGTGGGTTTTGGCCCTGAAGAACGCTCTTGGGAAGACGCCTCCACAGTCCATGCTCCTGATCTAACCCGTCGCTTTCATCAGACCTATCCCGCCAAGCCGCGACCTCGCGCCTCGGGGAGAGGGCCCCAGTTTGGGAGGGGCCTTGAGGAGGGGGATAGTGTGATGACTCATGGGCCTTGTAGTCCTGCTCAGGACATTGTAATTCCTGATGAAGATGAAAACTTGGGTTTTTTACCTTCCCAGTCTGAACTGGATTCCTCTCAGCCAGATCTTTCCCAGGCAGATCTGGGAACCTTGCACCTGCAAGAAAGTTGTCTCCCAGAAGTATGTCAAACAAGCCCAGAGCCTACTTCTCCCGTATTCTTGCGCCGGGAGTTTTGTAAACAACAGAGAAGTTTAGATTCAGCTTCGCGCAGGAGTGCGAGGATTGCAGCTAAGAATGTGGCCAATTAAGACTGCTTCTCGTGAGAATCTTTGGGGAGTCTCACATCTGGTCTCAGAGTTAGCTTTCGGTTCTGATTCCCAGAGAACTGCTTCGGCGGGAAGCTAGACTCTATTTAGGTGTTTTACCCGCGTAGTAACTTCGCGGAGTCAATTCGTCAGCCTACGGAGCGAGTTGTGTCTGGACAGCGCGCTCCGGTTCAAGCCTCGCTCCTGCTCAAGCCTTGCCTTGCTATCCAGCCTTCGCCTTGCTTCCCAGCCTTTGTTTATCTACGGACTTTGCCTTGTTTCCCAGGATCAATCCTTGCCTTGTTCCACGGATTTATCAAGTTATTCCACGGACCTTGTTCTTGTTCTTAGTTACCTTGTTCCACGTTCAAGCCTTGTTTCAAGTATCAAGTTATTTCCTAGCCTCGCTCAAGTTTCATGGACTAAAGGACCTTGTCATCTCCCCTCACTTTGCTTGGCAAAGTGAGTGTTTCGGTTATTGGATTACAACTTTGGACCTTAATATTTCTTATTGGACATTGCTTTTTTGGACTAATTCTGACCTTTCCTGAAAGGTCTAATTCTGGACTATTTTCTACACTTGTTTTTATTAACTTTATATATTCCTACAATAAAGATATTAGATAGATTCTGGCCTCTGTGTATGGTTATTGGTGCTCTGCAGCCTGGGTCGTGACAGATGGTGGGGGAATTAAGAGATGTCCAGTGGTGGGATTGTAATTTAGAATCATAGAATCATAGAATCATAGAATAGTAGAGTTGGAAGAGACCTCATGGACCATCCACTCCAACCCCCCGCTAAGAAGCAGGAAATCGCATTGAAAGCACCCCCGACAGATAGCCATCCAGCCTCTGCTTAAAAGCCTCCAAAGAAGGAGCCTCCACCACAGCCCGGGGGAGAGATTTCCACTGTTGAACAGCTCTCACAGTGAGGAAGTTCTTCCTGATGTTCAGGTGGAGCTAATTTGAGCTAATTTGAGGAGAGGAAGAAAAAAAAGAAGATGTAAGAACAGGAAAGTCACATCAATATTTGTTTAGAGGAGCTTCACCTTTGCTGTTTCCAAAACTACCAGGATATTGTAATAGTTTCAGAGTTAAACTAGGACTCTGCATAGGGTTGCCTTAAGTTAAAAATTATTTCAAGGCATACAACAACAAGAACAAAAGTGCAAAATGGAAAACCACCAGATATATAGCCTTAATTGCTTCTTTTCTCAGAATGGGTCAACTGTTCATATAAATCTTCTGTGGTATGAGCAAATACAGTGAGTTGGTTCCAAGTTTCTGTCCATGGAAGACATCACAATTCCATCTGAGAAGGTCTTATTCTTCTGACACTATTGCTTGCCTATTTACCAATGTTCTTTGAAATCCTGTGTAAAGTTTTCAGTGGACAGAGAAGTTGTTCTAACATTTTACAGATTTCTTTATCCAAAGATGTATTCATAATGGGTAGGGGTGTGCACAATATTGGCTCAGCATATTCAGCTAAAATCGGCAACTGAATCCCCAGATACAAGGTGGGCTGGCAGGGCAACTGGGAACTGGCAATAACAAGACATGTGGTGGAAAATCTTTGGCTGTATTTGGCTGCCACCTTTGCATCACCAGAGCCAATCAGAAAAAAGGGGATTGTGTGTTTTGGCAAAGCTGGACTATATATACGTACATTGCGAGCTCCACCATTTTTCAAGTGCATCATAGCATTTGAGAAGGAGAGATCGCTCCATGTGTCTCAGTGCTGCTGCTCTAGTGATAGCTCTAGTAGCTACTTGGAAATAGAGATGCTTTTGGAAAATTCCTTTTTATTTTTATTCTGCATTAATACATTTTCTTAATATCTTTTGTAATCTTTTTATTTTGCTAGTAATTTTGCTATGGAGAAGTGGGTGGGAGGTGCGCTTTTGGGGTTTTTGTTTGTTTGTTTACCTTTAGGGCTTTAAATTCTAAATTCACTGAGTGTAGGACAGGTTTAAATTCTAAGTTTATTGAGTGTGATATAATAATAATAACCTGATTCCTTTGAGTTCTCACAGGGAGAATTTTCTCCAGAATTCTCTTCTGGTTCTGTCCTGTACAAGCAGCCTAAGTTGCTGCCCCCCCCCCCCCCAAATAAAAATAAAAATAAGAAGACCTTTCACCCTTTGACTCTCAGGCCCCTTCTACACTGTCATATAATCCAGATTATCAAAGCAGATCATCCATATTATCTACTTTGAACTGGATTATCTAAGTCTACACTGCCATATAATCCAGTTAAAAGCAGATAGTCCGGAATTTTATGGCAGTGTAGAAGGGGCCTCTGTCTTTTTGCTCTACCCTCTCCAGCCAGCCCTACATTCTGGCTTTTATATGTGTAATATTTTTTAAAACACCCATCCCCTTTGTTACTCTTTCCCCTGTTTTTCCTGGTTTGTGTATGCTTGCAAAAGTATTGCAGTGCACACACATACTCTTACACATATAATACGTAAATATAGGAGAGTGGATCTTTATGAAAGTTGGCTGGAATGATGCCCTGCTGCTGCCCCTATACTGTCACTGTAGAGAAATACCAGGGGATAACTTTTGGGTTTTTTTTTTTTAAATGAGATTTTATATGTAGAAACTAAGATTTTCCTTTAAAAAAAGTGAATGACCCAAACATTCTGAAACATGAGAGGCTTGCAGTGGTAAATATGTTCTCCAAGTGTGGCAATTTTCATTCCAATAGCCCTCAAAGTGATGGAAAGGGGAGCCTTGGAAGCCCCCTCATTGCCGTCAATGATCTGGATTTTCTCAAAGAGAAAATGGAATATCTGGCTGACATATCCGAGAAACAGTTTTTTTTCCCCCTCCCAATACCAGGAAGTTCCTGAAAAACAGAAAGGGGGCAGCTGAAAAATGAGACAAGTTTTTGACAAATGGGGCACATCATTTAAATGACTGTTTCTGATAGTTATGTATAAGTCAAGATAAATTGTATATTTTCTATTCCATTTTTAGGGCGGGTTCTTCTTTTGGATACATAGAAAGAATAGGGGGAAATTGCTTCTTAGACCCTCTGAATTGTGCAGAAGATGTTTTGAGCAAGAGAAGAAAGTTGTTAAAGACATTCAAAAATGAGATGGAAGTCCTTTTGTCCCTCCCGCTGGGGATAAAACAATCTTTGGAGTGTATTTTCTCTACATCTAAATGTTGATTTGGACATTCTGATCTAGTTTGCTTCATGTCTTACTTTTGGAATTGAAGGAGAATAAAAGTTGTTTTTATTGGCTAATAGCTCATATTTCAATTAAACTATCACAATAATCTTGGAATGATTTGTCTATTGAAGGGCTGGTAGCTTACTACTTTTTTGTGAATCGTTCTAACTTGCCTTCATATAATCAAGAGTTTGCAAATTGTATGGAGAAAAACTCTGCTAGGAGCAAGAATAATCAACAGAAAAATGGTAAATCATTTAGCAAATGATTTAGTTATTTTTTCTTCTTCTGTAAACATGAAAGTAACTGAATTCAGTGAAGCAAATACCTTACTAATAGAATTACTGAATAAAAGCAATTGGGAAATAACATGGCAAAATTCCCAACAGCAACTCATCTGAAAAAGCTTGTAGCTGTTTGATAATCCAGCTGAATTTTTTTTTTGCTGTCTTCAGATGTCAAGGGCAGAAGAAAATAAAAATGTGCTTTCCTCTTAAACTCTTTGTCTTCAAGCAATGCATTTCTTCTTCTATTTTAATGAGTCCTGTTTGTAGGTTATACTTAATCTACTAGGATATTCTGCCACTGGGTTTACAAAGCAGAATAAAGTACCAGCTTCTATTATACCCTTTGTATTAAAGTGGTACAAAATGTACAAAATGGCAGGTTAATATTATGGGAGAATTATTCCCACATTTATATTTCATCCTTTAAAATGCTCTTGGACTTGGATCATTGCTTCTAGGACACTAAACATTAAGTACAATTAACATATATATTTAACAAATAAAACAGAGTGCATGAAATATTTAAAATATAAAATATTCAGGGTTGTTGTATGTTTTCTGAGCTGTATGGCCATGTTCTAGAAGTATTCTCTCCTGATGTTTCACCCACATCTATGGCAGGCATCCTCAGAGGTTGTGAAGTATGGAGAAACTCAGCAAGGAAAGTTTATATATATCTTTGGAAAGTCCAGGGAGGAGGAAGAACTCTTGTCAGTTGGAGGCCAGCATGAATGTTGCAGTTAATCACCCTGATTTGCATTTAATGGTTTCATCTATTAGCTACTTTCTGCCTGGGGGCATTCTTTGTTAGCTGCCCCTAGTTCCCATGTCTCAGAGTGTTGCTTCTTATTTACTGTTCTGATTTTTGAGTTTTTAATACTGGTAGCCAGATTTTGTTCATTTTCATGGTTTCCTCCTTTCTGTTGAAGTTGTCCACATGCTTGTGAATTTCAATGGCTTCTCTGTGTAGTCTGACATGATAGTTGTTGGAGTGGTTGAGCATTTCTGTGTTCTCAAATAATATACTGTGTCCAGGTTGGTTCATCAGGTGCTCTGCTATGGCTGATTTCTCTGGTTGAGTTAGTCTGCAGTGCCTTTCATGTTCTTTGACTCGTGTTTGGGCGCTGAGACATACAACAATCCTGTGATCCTGGCCATGAAAGCCTTCGACAACACATATTTAGTTTCAGTCTTTAAAAAAAGATTATTAACTAATATTTCAAAATCTTGGGAGAACAATCCATGCATAGAACCCAGGGACAGATTTCCATGGCTGAAGTGGTTTGACATCTAATTATAAAGAAGGAAAAAGAAAAAAAAATACATTGTGAACACAGGGAGAAATGATAGAGGGTTTTTTTTCTCAATATTTTACTGAGAATTTTGGAAATAGTATGGAAATGGCAAAAACTAAAGAAAAGAAAAATATACAAAAAAAGGGAATCTCACATTTACATTACAAAAAGTTATCTTCTTTTGACTGATCACTTTAATAATCAAAACTAAACTCAACTTTTTTGTGTGCAAAAGGTCAGCAATTTCAGATATTTAGATATATCACTAACAACCTTTCTCTAATCAATACAAAATATTTTTTCCATTTCTTTTAAATTTTAAGCTTCAATAATCAAACCTCCAGTTTAAGTTTTTCTTTAAAAATAATCTTGCTGTTATATTCAAATGCTATAATAACATTCCATCTTCTATTTCCATTTCCCCCAACTGTATATCCATCATTTTAAAAAATGAGTTCTAACTGAATGTTAATCTCTGAAAGCAATAAAAGATCTTATTACTCACATTTCAGTATACATTAAATGAGTGTACTTCCTTGCTGTTTCCTAAACAATACATCAGCTGTCTGAAATGCAAACATAATTCTAGGCCAAACATTCTTTTTCATCACAGAAATTATCCACAACAATGACAAATCTACTCTCTCACAACTTAACATACCCTTCTCAATTCATTTTCCACGTCTTAACAGAATTATTTTGAAACAAAGTACAATCCACATTCACCTTAGCAATACCCAATAAAAAAAGGTAAAGGATTCCCCTGACGTTAAGTCCTGTCATGTCTGACTCTGGGGGTTGGTGCTTATCTCCATTTCTAAGCCGAAGAGCTGGCGTTGTCCATAGACACCTCCAAGGTCATGTGGCTGGCATGACTGCATGGAGCGCCGTTACCTTCCCACCGGAGCAGTACCTATTGATCTACTCACATTGGCATGTTTTCGAACTGCTAGATTGGTAGGAGCTGGAGCTAACAGCTGCCGCTCACGCCGCTCCCGGGGATTGAACCTGGGACCTTTCGGTCTCCAGCTCAGTGCTTTAACGCACTTTGTCATCGGGGCTCCTCATCAATACCCAATATTAATCTTTAAAAACAATAAAATATCACTTAATGATACTCATATTCTTAACATACATTAATTGATACATTTATTCATTCTAAACATTTTCCAACTTATACTATCAATATATCTTGTATAAAGTTTTTATAAGAGTTCTGTTTAAAATCATAACATAATACAATAATCAACCCCCTTTGACCACACATTTCCTATTAATCTATCTGAATCTTATAGTCAACATTCTCAATCTTTTTTAGCTTACTTACTCTTTATTCTTTGCTTGACTCCTGACATTTTCTCTGTCTTGCAAACTTGAACATTCCCTTTGCAATTGCATTAGTATACTTCTGGGCCAAACATCCTTTTCTCATCACAGAAATTCTCCTCAAGGAGAAAAAGATAAAATCATGAACCTCTCTTAATCATTCATGTAAACTAACTGGTGAGAGATTCAACACAGATACAATTAAGTAAGCATCATTATAATCATCACATACTCATGGCCTAGTATTCTTCCAAGGAAAGAGTTTCAGCATTGAGTCCATACGTGACTGTGGAGACCTTTTCTGGATCCATATGGTCTTTCACAATGAGGGCATAGATTTCCAGATGGAAGGCAGTCATGACAAAGGTTTGCTTAATGTGGCTTCCTCTTGGTAGGTTTCTTGCTTTTGCCTTCTATTTGTGCCTCTTCAAAAATCCATAGCACCATTGGGAACCGCTGACCTCCTGTTACAATACTGAAGTGCCAGGGCTTACCAGTTCTCAGTGTAAAAGCCACATTTTTTAAGATTAGCTTTAAGTCCATCTTTAAATTTTGTTTGTTGTCCATAGATATTCCTTTTTCTATTCTTGAGATAAGTAACTAGATCAAAGTTAAAGTAGAAAATCCATTGCCATAGAAGTGAGTTATGATTGTCAAACTGGAGGAACTTAAAAAGGGACTGGATACATTAGTGAAGGATGGAACCATCAATGGCTACAAATCCACATGCCTGTTTGTCACTTACAGTATCAGAAACAGTATGGTTATATGTATTAGTTGCTGGTGTGACTGCTCTTATGTTCAGGTAGTGGGCTTCCTGGTAATATTGGACTAAAGTGTCCCTCAATCTAAACCAATATTTCTTTTCTAGGGCTGCAAATCTCAAAATTCTCAATACTGACTGTGCTACTTAGGACATTTGAGACTCCAGCAACATCTGGACAACAATATAGTTCTCAACCCTGTATTATGAAGAACTTTTCAGAAATCAGAGTGAAATATCATCAGAGTCTAAACTATTTAACTTATTGTTGTATTGTGGAACAGATTGAAAGAAATTTTTCTTGCCTCAGATGTCAAATTAATTGAATAATTGCCAAAGATTTTGACATCCATGAAAATGGGATGTTATTTCCTGTTCTACTTCAGGCAGCAGCACATTTAGCCTTAGACTTGAACCTAAATATTCCTAGGTATCATCAACACTAAAAACTGTCTATAACAGGTACTGTTATATTTACATTTCCACTCAAGTTAGATGTGGGTTAAAGATAATTCACAGTCTTGTTCATATGCAATTCTCACTTTCATTCATTTTCATACGTACAGCTAGGCATTCATCTATTTGAGTTTGACAGGATAGTATTAGAGAAGCTCCCATGGAAACCCTTAATAGAATCCATCATTCTATTAACACCACACCCTTAATACTAATAATCATTGCTACATCTTCTGTTAATAAACATTGCCAAAGTTATACCACTAACACAAAGATTCCATCATTTGGGCAGTTCTATACTCTGAAATGCTGTTGCTTCATAAGCTATAAACTAATTTAAATTTATAACAACAAATGCTTACTTTACAGAAGTGAGTGCAACCAATTCTTTAGTTTTCACAGTTTGAACAGTAGGCCAGGAATTCCCTGGATAGAAGAAGCCCTGACATAAGCATCATGGTATGAAGTCATCAAAACAATGAGAAACATTTTTCCCCTTCTGAATAAATGGTAAGTATATATGTTTTTATTTTTCCAAATATATAAACAGTGAGGTGCATGAGTTAAATGAAAAAAAACAAAACAACTAGACCATTTCCATGCTCTGTCTTCCATATGAACAAAGGGCTCGAGTCAAGTATGTCATCTGTTGCAATACTTATACTGAATACTCTGGACCAAAACAGAACCTTTTGAAGGAATTTAGACTTTAATTGTACCCAATTGCAGAGGAATATCCACAACTCTCAATATTTGTTCAAAAGTGTTAATATGCATTAATGTACTTAAATTTGCATTTTTAAAACCACATAATGGGAGGGGGGTTAAAACGACAAGTATCAAAAGACAACAATAGAAGGAGCTCTGTGCATATTGAATGACCATTGCTACACTTCGTTTAGAATTGAAAGTAACAGCTCATGGAAATTTGAGTAGCCACAATGCTTGATAAGATGTGACCATGACATTTTCTCTGTTTTGGTGTTTAGGAAACTCTATGGATCTTTTCTTCTTTTCTGACATGCTCAGATTCCTTCCCAAAAAATAATTCCATGAATTTGTACACTTCCCAGTCATGTTGATCATCTCAAAGAGTTGTACCAAATGTCTATTTTAGACTGAAGGAGAATTATCTTTCATTTTTGCAAAGTGTCATTTCCAAAAGACTGTCCTTTTTTACTTGGAAGAATGTCTGTTCACACATGTAGAACTGCAAAATGATTTTTTTTTCCTGGTTGGCGATGCATACAGTTGTTTTTAATTGGTACACAATCCAATCACTTTCTCCTAGGAAAGTATGAGTGTAAACTTGAAAGCAGTCTCTCAAGGGACAGCATACATATGTGTAGTTGTGTGCATTTGTAAAATGTGGTTTTGCGTATATTTTATTTTTGAAGCATTTGAAATCATTTGGGACAGGGGCTAAAATCAATATTTCTATTAAAAATACAAACTCAGTTAAAAAATGAACATCATTTTTGTGCTTTGAAGTAAGTGCAGCTATCTAGATTTATCTGAATGTCTTTCTGGAAGAAAATTGGGGAAGAATCTCTGTAAAGCCCATATTTCATGTTGTCAATGATATTCACCAAGGTTTACTCTGGATATGAGAGAAGCAGCAAATGACTCACATTCCTGCTTTTAGCACTTCTAGCAGCAGAGGGGGCAATACTGTAAATTGGGCAAGTTGGACCTACATCTGAAATGTAAGCATCCTTTGAGTGGGAAAGGCCACATTCCCCTTCATAGCTTGCAGAGGAAGCATGAACATTGCATGTGTGATTTACTCACATTCCTTCTCATAGCTTTCTCAGGATGTTCAAATTTCATATCTTTCTGATGGTTTCACTGAAAGGTATGAATCACACAGGAAGACTTCAAAAATGACACAATTGTATTTGTAAACCTGAATCACAAAAGCAGCAGCCAAGAAAATACAGAAAATGTGAAGAACCATCTTCAAAAATATTGCTTGTCTTATTCAAAATTCCATTGCCAGCACTTTAAATTCCTTAGATATGTAATCTGAACATGAGCTTTCCAAATTCACTTTGACTTTAGCTTTAGGTCAAATTATGTAACAGCCTGGGAAGGTACAGAACTGCCTCTCAATATTAAACTAGTTTTATTAAAACATGTTGAGGCGTCTCTTCAGAATTTCTCATCTGCTTCCTGTATTGATGAAAGTCTGGCTTGCTTCTAAGATCACTTGAAATGAAATTGCAATAGCCATGCTTATCACAGTTATCACAAAAACATTTTATTTTCCTTCCTCTCTCACACACCTTTCCTATTGTATCTTCTTAAATATACTTCAGGAGCATTGAACTATGTATACAATAATATGGAAGAACACATAACGTCAGAGCTTTCTAGCTTATGTGTTCTTGCTTGTTATTTCTATAACCAGTAATCAAGATTATGAATCTGAATTATGATTATGAAGATTATGAGGCCCAAGGCACTGAAGGGAAGACCTGCTTTTGCTGGCCTTTGATGGAGAAGAGATAATCACTGATTACATCTGGTGCAATCTGCCACAATCTCAGGTGTTTGGGGCCAGGGCTAGGGGTTTGTGAGCTCCATTTCACATCCTTTTGGATGATGCTTATATCCACTCTCCTGCCTCCAATGCAATGTGGGCTTTGCTGGTTGCTTTGGAACTGGGTAAGAATTTTTGCCTCCTTTATGTGACATCCAGTGGTTGAGGAAGGAGACTGTCCTTAGAGCTGTTCCAGAGGTCTCAGCACTCATTAAAATCCTGCAACTTGGGGATTATTATTATTATTATTATTATTATTATTATTATTATTATTATTATTATTATTATATCCATACATAACCTGCTTTATCTCTCCCACAGGAGACTCTAAGCAGCTTAACATAAAAGCATCAGCATAGAATATAACATTTATAAATAAGCAATTATTAAAATAGGATAAAAAATAAACAGTATTTACAAATTCCCAGTTTGAAATCATGTTCAAATTTTAAAAACCACAGTACCTCTGAATTGATCTTAACAACCATCATCTTTAAAAGCCTGTCTGACTAAAAAGGTTTTAGCCTGCCACCAGAAGGATAACAGAGAGGGGGCCATCCTGGCTTCTCTGGGCGGGAAGTTCCAGAGCCAAGGGGCAGCAATCAAGAAGGAAGGCCCATTTTAATTTCCAAAGTGTGGAATTAACTTTCTTGATAAGTAGGTTTAAAAATGCACAATGTGGTACTGTTTCATAGTTCCTAGATGGTTGTATTAAAACAGTTAATGTGGTTTGTGTTTTTAAAAAGAAAAAGTGATTGATTTATTAATCTGTCTTTTTCATTATTACAAGCTTTGTTTTCCAAAAAAAAGGAAAAAAAAGAAAGAAGGCCCACTTTCTTGTTCCCACCAACCGAGCTTGAGAGGCACTGAGAGAAGGATCTCTCCTAAAGATCTCAGGGCCCACACAGATTCATATAAGGAGATGCAATCTGCCAAATAGCCTGGACCTGAACCGTTTAGGGCTTTAAAGGTAATAACCAGCACTTTGAATTGTTCCCGGAAACAAACTGGCAGCCAGTGGAGCTTTTGAAATGGGAGAGATGTCCACTCCCTGTAGTCAGCTTCAGTTAGCAACCTGTTTGCAGCTCTTTGGACCAGCACCATGGCCAGATCTGGCATCTCAAGGAACAAGCACAGTTGGCGCACAGGTTTCAATTCTGAAAATGCCCTTCTGGCCATCGCCAACACCTGAGCATCCAGGTTCAGTGCCGAATCTCAAACTGCAGACCTTTGTATTCAGGGGAAGTGTGACCCTATCCAGTACAGGCTGGATCCCTATTCCCTGGTCTGACTTTCAATTGACCAGGAGTATCTCTGTCTTGTATGGATTAAATTTAAATTTGTTTGCCCTTATCCACTCTATTACTGATGACAGACACTGGTTTAGGGTCAGGACAGCTTCCTTGGCTTTAGTTGGAAAGGAGTAGTAGAGCTAGGTGTCATCTGCAATATAGGTGGCACCGTAGTCTAAAATTCTGGGTGACCTCTCCCAGTTGTTTCATGTCTATGTTAAATAGCATGGGAAACGAAATGAAATCCTGAGAAACCCCATAGGTCAATGACCAGGTGTTCAAACAAGAGTCCCCCAGCACCACCTTCTGGGTATGGCCTTCCAGGGAGAACTGGAATCACTGTAAGACAGTGCCTTCCAGTCTCATCCCAGTGAGACGACCCAGAAGGATACCATGGTCAATGGTATCAAAAGCCGCTGAGAGATCCAGGAGAAGTGCATTTCTCATATTTCTTGGCAGACATAGGCTTGCAGTGCCTATGATCTCAACACCAACTATATAATAATACGTCCAGACACAACCTTATTTAATCTAGAATCTATTTAAGCAGAGTTGAACTTGGAAAGGTGCAAGAGAAGAACCTGGAATCGGCTTAGACCAGGTGGCACCCCATGACCTCAACCTTCTGAGTCCCCCCCCCAAAAAACAAACAAACAAACAAACAAATAGTTGAGTTGTTCCCTGTATGGTCATCTATTGGAAAGTAAGTCCAAGGTCCACAACCCCTGAGGATGTGTGGACAGCATCCTTGGAGAGGTGAGAACTACCACATGTATTCTAGATCCTTGCCCTTCCTGGCTGATCAAACAGATCAGAGGGGGACTGGCAGAGTGGGTGAAGGTGGTCAAGGCCTAATTGGAACAAGGCAAAGTTCCAATTTGTCTAAAGGAAGCAGTTGTGAGACCTATATAAAAAAGTCATCCCTGAACCCCTCAATAATGGTCAACTATCAGTCAATGTCCGACCTTCCCCTTCTGAGCAAGATTTTAGAGCAGGGATTTCTGGATGAAATTGATTATCTACCATTTCAATCTGGTTTCAGGCCTAGCTATGGAACAGAGACAGCTTTGGTTGCCCTGGTGTGGATGACCTATGAAGAGAGCTAGACAGGGGGAGTGTGTCCCTGTTGGTTCTCATAGTTCTGAGACCTGATACAAGTACTATCACAAGCTCTGTTTCCCCAGAGTAAGATTAGAAACCCATAATGATGTTTAGGATCTGGGGAAATTGTTCTTTATTTCAGGCAAAAGCTTTCTTACAACTTTGACTTATAGTGATACAATAAATGAGAGACTTCCAAGCCATCTTATCATCAACAGCCCAGTCAGGTCTTGCAGGCTTAGGGCTGTGACTTCATTGATTGAATCTATCCACCTGGAACATGGCCTTCCTCTTTCCTGCTGCCTTAAATAAATGTTGTACAGTTTCTTTCCTCTGAAGGCTCAAGATAGCAAAATTGCCCTTTGCCAGTTTTTAAAATCACAATAGTCTCTTTAGGGGCAATGTCATCACATGAGATTTGGGGCTGAGTGTGGATCTGAACATGATCTATGCCTATCTGGTAACTAGAAGTGTGCAAAATTCTGGTCAATTCAGAATTTGGTCAAATTAGGTGATTCGTAGATACGAACTGCCAATAATTTTTTTTCCTCCTCTCAGTAGGTAAGAGGGAAAATTAAAAATTTTCCAAAAAACATTGGACTAGATCTTTCTGAAACTTTCTGAAATGTTCCAGATTTGGAAAGATAATATGAAAAGATGTGGAAATTCTGATCAGAATATCAGCAGTAAGGTCTGTACGTAAGTGGGTTTAGGATTCTTTCTAAATAGCAAGTAGGACTGGTTGCAATGCTATATGTCTTACTTTTTGCTTACCAAATTAGAGGGATGTGTGTAGAGAGGAGGAAGGAGAGGGGAATATTATTTTTCCTGGGATAATCATTTTTTACTGGGAATATGACTCTTCCTTTATCACTTCGATGAGAGATAGAAAATACACATGCCGTCCAGGCAATACTTAAGGCCAAATTAGGCAGGTAGCCATTAGTTGCCTTGCAAGTGCCAAGGAAAGACTTAAAAGGTTATTGTAGTGTGTGCAACACTACAGGAAGCAATAAAATCTTAGCACAACAATGCATAATGCAAATCTCATGTATTTTTAGAGAGCTACCAATCAGAAGCCTATTGTAAATTCCATCTGCTTCTCTGGTCAGCAGATCTTTAGTTGTGGCCCAAATCCATGTTCTGGATTTATCCTGGCTTGGACTTTTAGAACTGGGGGAAATGCTATGCTAACTACAATTATACAAACCTTGTGACACCCCAGATGGGAAGAGCTGCAGTTTTCTGGTTAATGTGGGCACATTATTCCTGAGTTAATCAAAGGACTGACTGTGAGACAGATGCACTTGCTCATCATGTTCGAAATCGTTTTCAGAAAGTTCCCTTCTTCAATCAGCTTCATGTGTCAACACCAATATATTTGGAGGAAGCAGATGATAAGCTTAATTTGTTAAATGAAAGGTGTGTGCTGGTGTGCTCTCTCATTAGGACTTAAAAGTGTGCTCCTTTTACTTTATTCAGCTACTTTCCCTTTCTAGAGTGAGAAGGGACTTCCAAATGGCAGCATTTCTTTAATTCATACTGGATATATGAAATACATAAAAAAGACCAATTTGATTCTTGGGTTTAGATACTTTGTTTTTCACAATTAACTCACATGTTCAGGGTCAAACTAATTTTCAATCAATACTTTGCAACCATCCTAAGATAATTAACTACTTGAGGGATGGACTCATAGAATCATACAGTTGGAAGGGATGACATGGGCCATCTAGTCCAACCTCCTACCATGCAGGAAAAGTACAATCAAAGCACAACCAAAGCACCCTGACAGATGGCCATCTAGCCTCTGTTTAAAAGTCCCCAAAAGGAACTTCCACCACAGTCCAAGGCAGGGAGTTCCACTGTTGAACAGCTCATACGGCCAGGACATTCTTCCTAATGTTCAAGCGGAATCTCCTTTCCTGTTATTTGAACCCACTACTCTGAGTCCTAGTCTCCAGGGCAGTAGAAAACAAGCCTGCTTCCTCTTCCTTATGGCATTCTTTCAAATGCTGAAACATGGCTATCATGTATCTTTTCAATCTCCTCTTCTTCAGGCTAAACATGCCCAACTCTTTAAAATGCTTCTTATAGAACATGGTCTATAGACCTTTGATCATGTTAGTCGCCCTCCTCTGGACAAGTTCCAGCTTCTCAACATTTCTCTTGGATTGTGGTGCCCAGAATTCAACATAGTATTCTAAGTGAGGTCTGACCAAAGCAGCATAGAGGGGAACCATGACTTCCCTCTATTTAAATACTATACTCCTTTTGATGCAGCTCAAAATCCCATTGGCTACTGCATCACACTGTTGGATCATGTTCAACTTGATGTCCACTAAGACTCCAAGCCCTTTTTCACATGCACAGTTGTTGAGCCAGGTGTCACCCATTCTGCATTTGTGCTTTTTTCCTTCTGCCTGAGTGTAGTATTCTAAATTTCTCTTTGTTGAGATGCATTTTGTTAGTTTTGGCCCAGCTCTCCAATCTGTTAAAGTAATTTTGGATTCTGATCCTGTCTTCTGGAGTATTAGTTACTCCTCCCAATTTGGTGTCATCTGCAAACTTGAGAAGCACACCCTTTAAATCAACATCCAAATCATCATTAATAAAAATGTTGAACAGTACTGGGAACAGGACCAAACCCTATAACACCCACTAGTCACTTCTTTCCAGGATGAAAAGAAACCATTGGTGAGCACCCTTTGGGTTCAGTCATTTAACCAATTACAAATCCACCTAACGGTAGTATTGTTTGGCCCACATTTTACTAGTTTGTTTACAAGAAGATAATGGGGGATTTTGTCAAATGCCTTATTAAAATAGGATAGAGTATGATGATGCTTCCTCATTGTGTGTACAGTGATGATGGATAGCATTCTTCACTAAACTTTATGGGAGCTATCTAGTTTAGAAAGCATCAGATAGCCTATGGAAAACCATAAAAGGAGGTAATGCCAGAGACTCAAGGAAAAAATTACCTGCCCTTGATAACATTTATATGAGATGGCTGCTGTCTCTTGCTTAATGATGATGATAAAGATAACATATATTGTCTATGTTTGTTCTTTTACTAAACATATATGTGGACACTATTGTCACTTCTCTCCATGAAGGAGGGAAATCCCACACTAGAAATCTAGCTACATCAGGGGAATTAGGATTTGAATTACATTGGGGAAAATATTAATGGTAGAGATGTACCTCTTCATGTGCTGCATTTTCAGGTTGCCTTCCCTGAGGTCTTATAAACCAGTCCAATAGGGGGAAAGATCTTAAAAGTTTATTCTATTTCTCTAGCAAGAGTCTAGTTTGACCATTTCAACTTAAATGTGGTTCCCTCCAGATGTGTCGAACAAGTACTTCTATGGTGTCAAACTGGTAGGTTGAGAAATGGTTGTGTACTCTACTGTGGGCAAATAAACCAATCTTTGCTCTGTTGGCACAAAATTATAAACCATGCATAATATTTCTGTGACCTTTATATCACAAATAGTTCACAGACATGAGCTAGATCTATAGGTCTGACAGTAGAAAGAGAAGTTGCATTGAAAGAAATTGCCATATTAGTCTGTATCAGTATGCAGACAGACCTTATAGCACTTTTGAGACTAACTGAAAAAGTGAAATAGTCTCAAAAGTGCTACAAAAACCATTTATATATTAATAGAAGCATTTGAAAAACACACACACATACTAGATCTTTACATCAGTAAACTGTATTTCAGAAACAATTTGATAAAAATATAAACAAGTAAATATTTGAGGAGCAAGCAACTTAGTGTTAGAGCAGGTGCCTTCTGTTCCTCTGATGCCTTGGCAGTCTGTCAAAAGTCAGTCTCTTTGCCAATCTCATTGCACAGTTTGGCACTTTGGGTGCTAATAAAAATGCAAATCTCTAGAAATCTAGAATGGTTGGCACATGGCAGCTGATGCAGTAATCTCAAGCTTGATTTCTCATACTTACACCACTTGACTTATACTTTTGGATTTTAAGTCCCAAACATGTAAAACACATTGATTAGAGGGCAGAAGTTTACAAATTTTATGCCACAAAGAAACAGATATGAGAAATAAATTAATTATATTATGTAGAGGCTTCAGTAAGTTGAAAACACCCAAGGACAGAGTAGAACAGCTGTTGTATCTCTGCATATTCTTTGATCTGGCAATTTGTCCAGTGTTCTCCCAGGAGTATCTACTTCAGACCTAGAAGCTGCAACAGTATTTTCTTAAATCAAACAAGCAAACAAAACTGCATATGAGCAGAAGGTAAGCCAGGGCAAAGATGTTTCTGATCCTCACATGGAAAAATAAGAATTGCTTCTTATCTACTTGGTCATCTCATAGGAATCTGACAGCAGCATGAACTTTATGGGAATGTCTATTTCACCATCTAGAAATCTGGGAAAATCACAATTAATTAAATAGAGAATGAATAAAAATAAAATGACATCCACATTGGGGGACAAAAGTCATTTGACATGTTAGCTATATGTAATTATTGTTTTAGTAATATTGGACCATTTTTTTCACATTTCCCCAGCTATTTTATTAAGTTCTGTAGGGATGAAAAGCAGGAGAAGGAAACTAAGAAGAAAATATTGGTGAAATTAGGGAACAGGATGAAGTGTCTGTCTATTAGAGATGTGCATTTTTGTTAGTCCTTATAATTAGGATCAAATTTGTTAAATTCATAGTTATGAGATAATATCCAATATATGGGTGTGGCCCACAACAAAAAATTAAGAATTGAAACTTATCCCATACTTTGTCAGTGTGTTAGCACAGGAAAGATAACTTGTAGGCATGTGCAATCCATAAAAATGGTTCAAAAGTACTTAACAACTAGGAGGCACCGGCACTTCATTTCTAAAGTGTTTCTAATGTTTCAGAGGTGAAAACTTAGGAATTCTAATGAGACTAATGAAATTTCATTACTATTTCGTTAATGGCAATTGTGCATGCACATTAAAAAAAAAAACATCACTGTCAGTGGGGAAATTTCAGGGGCTCCTATTTCTTTCATTTTTAAAGCTATTATGGTGAAATGTGCTACAATGGTAGAACACATTTACCACTGTTAACTCATCAAATTTCAGAATGTCTGACTTATCCACTGATTTCTGGTTAATTTCCAAAGTTTTTATAAAATGTTTTTTTAATAATAAAGCAAATCTGTTCCTAGTTTGGAAGTGTTATTTCCTGTTTCATTGTGTGGTTTTCACTTTGTAAGTAGTTGTTCTATTACAGAAACTTTGTTTTGTGGCAGAAACTGTGTTAAATTGGTGGCGATTCAACAAAGGAAAATGTGCTATAGGGTGATGTCCCTTGCATAAAGACAAAGTTTTTGCAATATAATAAACTTTGCCATGTTTTTATGACAGAACCAATTAGTATCTGCCATTTATAATGCAGGAACAGAAATCATAGTACAGACATCATCATGAGACATTTAAACTGACCCCCCCTTGTTCTAGGCAGAAGGGCACCATCCAAATTCTTCTGATATCCAATTAATATGCTTCTCATATTGTTGGAGGGTACCCCCATGGCCCATCCAGGCATTTAGGTCATTTTTTCCAACCCAGCACAGAGATTGGCTTGCTTATTAGATAGAGAACAGTCACAGTCCTCTTTGCATATTCTGTGGCTGGTGTTAGGGAGGGGCAGACTCTCCTCTATCCTGATTGGTGCCTTCTGATACTGATGCAGTCTGGGAAATGTAGTTTAGGGCAGGTATATGCCTCCTTCTATCTCAAACTCTGTTTGTGCATGCATATAATAAAATTGCTATAATTTGGAAACTTCAGGGGTTCCCATCTCCCTCATTTTTAAAGCTATTGGGGTGAAACTTGCTACAATGATAGACCATATTTACCACTCTTTGCCCATCAAGTTTCAGAATGTTTCACTTACCCACAGATTTTTGGGGAATTTTCATAATGTTTATAAGCAATGTTTTTTAAAAAATACAAGAGCTATCTACTTGAATTTTATATACAATACACAAGATAGCTAGGGCATTTATCCCTGGAAGTTTCAGAAAGATTCACACATCTACAGATTTTTGTGGATTTTTAAAAGTTGAGACAAAAACAATTTATCCCCCAAAAGGTGGTGATGGCAATCCTCTTGAATGTCTGTCTTTATGACACACAACTACATAACTACAACTTAGCACAGATTTATACTATTAATTACTTACTTTAGTCCTCTTTGCAGATTCAATAATTTTATTCATCATTAGACAGACTCTAAAAGGTGCTTGTAGCAGCCAGCTCTCATTTGGGTCCTTCAGTCCTCATTTGGATCCTGAGCAACATTGCATTCTGGGAAATGTAGTTTATGGCAGGGCCTTTTGCATTCCCTGCCATTATGGGTCTCACCTTCAGAAACTACATTTAAGTGGGCTATGTTCTCGGTCTCCCTGTAGTCCTGCCCCCAGCCTTGCTTATAGTGATGGTGGGTCCAAATTGGCTTTTAAAGCACTTCATGTTCTCTTGGCTTTACCAGTTGGTTATACTGAAAATTAAACTGAACTTAGGAGACATCCAAACGTTACAGAACATTTAAAAAAATATTGGTGAGTGTTTCAATTTCTAAATCCCCTCCCCCCACACACACCTTTCCTGTATATTTCAGAAATTACATTATATGCACAAATTTAACAAATTTGATATGACTTCCGAGGCGTAACCATTTTATTTGCACACCTCTAATAACTTGGGTTCACAGTGTAAAGAAGAAAAAAAAACATTCAACGCATTCCTTCAGTGAACAGTGAGACACATAATAAGACATATAAAGTCACAGCAAAGGTGTTAGGTAGGTGATTGGACAAGATTACTCTGGGTTATCTTCCAACCCTGAAACTTCCAACAGTGAAAACATCAATGCCTTTGCATACTCAGTGTGTTTTTAAAAATTGTCTTTCTTTTTAAAATTATTCATTGTACGTTATTTTAAAAAAAGCACGACTTCTCTTCCATATTTCATTTATACACCCTTATTCTGGAAGTATGGATTCCAGAATTGCTCCATATTTATCAACACTATGTAGCCACAAAAAGAGTCAGTGAGATGTAGTGATTGAGTGTTGGACTACAGCTTTGAAGACCAGAATTTCTCAGCTGGCCATTGAAAACCATGAGTGACCTTAGGGGAGTCAACCACTCTCAGCCCCAGAAAACCCCATTATAGATTTGTCTCAGAGTCTCCATAAGTTAAAATGGCTTGAAGGCACACAACAACAACAACAACAACAACAACAACAACAACAACAACAACAACAACAACAACAACGTCATGATTGTGGCAATGTTATCATGCTCGTAAACAGTGTGTAGTCAACTTTGAGTTTTCACTCCCCTGGGATGTACTGAAGGGTGTTAGCAGTTTCGTTCTAAAAAGAAAAAAAGGAAGATAAGATCAATTAACAAAAGCAGTATCAATAGCTATAAGGTATGGTAACTAAATGGAATGTTGTGCCCAGAGACACTAAATAACATTGTACTGAATGCTGGGAATAAACTGTAGGAAAAGGTCATCCATTTTTGAACTTCCAAAGGCACATGGTTGACTGTTGTCAGAAATAGAATTCTGGACTAGATGAACCTTGGTCTTATTTAGCAAGGCAATCCCCATGTTCTCAAGATCATGCTCTGACCTTGCTAACTTGTTCATCCTGACAATGCTCTGTTGCAATTGCTACATGAATAACCCAAAGGCATCCCTGCAAGCAAATTATTTATTCAGAAAGTACCTCTGAGATGGCAAAGGATAAGTAAATTATTCATTGCCACTATGTAGGGAAAAATCCATCTCAGAAGCTGTTGTACAAAGCTTGCATTGAGAAGAATGAGATGTGAGGACAAAAACCACTATGAAAATTTCCAGATGCCATTTCATGGAAAATGTTGATGGAAGGTAGCAAGAGTTCTATAGTTCTGGAATCTTGCACCCCAAAATCTCATCATTCATAGATAATGGTGACATCCATTGTAGATATCCCTTGCAGGCATCCACAGCCATATTGATAGGGGGAAAAAGAGATAGAAATAGTCCCAAAAGACCATTGGCAGTGTTTTCTTACAGGCCTTGCTTCTCAAGACTACTCATGATTGGAACTGAGACAGACAAATACAGGTAGAGCTGGTATACAGGTAGAGCTGGTATACCCCAAAGTCATTTTTATCTTTATATAGTAACTGCTGGATGGGGTCGCACTCCCTCTAAAAGTGCAGGTTCCTGGACTCATTGATGAGTCTGGAACCCCAGGTTTCGATAGTGGCCAGGAGGACCTTCGCACAACTCAAACTTGTCCGCTAACTGCATACCTTGGGAAGCCTGACTTGGCCACGGTGGTCTATGCTCTTGTTACATCTCATTTGGACTATTGCAACACACTCTATGTGGGGTTGCCTTTGAAGACTGTTCGGAAGCTGGAACTAGTCCAATGTTCCACAGCCAGGTTACTAACTGGAGCGTCATTCAGGGAGCATATAACTCCTCTGTTGAAGCAGCTCCACTGGCTGCCTGTTAGCTTCCGGACACAATTCAAAGTGCTGGCTTTGGCCTACAAAACCTTAAACGGCTCTGCTCCCTACTAACCTCTCAGAACGTATCTCCCCCTATGGGCCATCCTGCAGATTAAGATCTTTGAGTGAGGCCTTGCTCTCGGTCCCGCCACTGTCACAGGTGCGGTTGGCAGAGCCGAGAGACAGGGCTTTTTCGGTGGTGGCTCCACAACTGTGAACTCCTTGCCAAGGGAGATTAGGGAGGCCCCCTCACTTATGTGTTTTAGGAAGCAGCTGAAGACCTGGATGTGTGACCAAGCTTTTGGCCCATTCTAGGATGTGAGGTGATATGACCTGAAGGATTCTGTGGATTAATATGAAGTTGAACACAGACTGGCTCTGACTTTGGCTCAATTCTACTGCCCCTGTTGTAATGGTCACATGGTTTTTATTGTTTTAATTTGATTTGGATACCAGCTTTTAATTGTGTTTTATGTTAGGTTTTACTACATTTGTATCATATGTGGCATCTAATTCTGCCATTGTGTAAGACTGCTCTGGGTCCTCCTGGGGGAGAAGAGCGGTATATAAATTAATTAATTAAATAAATAAATAAATAAATAATATGAGGATACATCAAGGCCACCACTGCATCACGGCCAGCAAAAAATTATCCCAGAGGCTTGCTGATGATATCACATCTTTGGTGACATCGTTCAGTGCCATAGTGCATTTTCACCAGAAATGTGATGTTGCCAGCAAGACTTTGGGAAAAAATTTCTTGCAGACAACAATGTAGCGATGGTTTCATGGTGATGTGGACAATGGATTAGGTTGAATCCAGCCCACTTCAGTTGTCCAGAACTCCAAAACTGCAGGATCACTCCAGAGCTTCCTAGAATTGATCCAAATTAATGACTAGATGCAGATGTTCTGTTAAAAATCTTATCATGTGTCATGTAGACTTCCCACAGCAGCTGAATGGTGAGACCACTTTACTTTGGTTGGGTAGACATGGCCACAGAAATGGACGCTAGCACAAAATGAAATAGTTTGATTATTGAATAGAATGTGTGTGTGCATTTAAGTCTCATTTTGACTTACAGAGAACACGGGAATTTTATAGGGATTTCTTAGAGAAGAAATAGGTTAATATCTTTTTCAATATCACCTACAACACCTGGTATTCATTGGTGCTCTCCCATCCAAGTACTAACTAGAGCTGACCCTGCTTAGCTTCCAAGATCAGATAGGATTTTATGCCTTTTAGTTTTTTAGACCTGTTCAATACATTTCCATATGAACAAATAAAACTGAATGGGCTACCCATGCTCTACTGTCCTGAATTCAAGATGCTTGTGATGACATAAAATCCCTAAATGTTGTGGCCATTCTCCCTACAACGAAGTGGGGCCATTCTCCCTGTACTGTACTGAAGTGTAGGGACAGAACTTTGTATCTCATTCAAGCATTGGGGAAAGGACTTTCTCAGCTCTGGGATCTTAATTATAGGTTGTCCCTTCCTTAAAAGCCTGATTAATACTAATTAATTAACATTAGCAATATTTGGGCACAAAGGGGAAAGAAATAAAATTGAATATTAGGACTTTTGGGCTTCACTGATATACTTCAAATGCTCATGTAGATGGTTTTAAACTGTTTAAACCTGTAAGAATATGTTAACCTAATACAAAAATAGAACAGTGAGAGAATCTTGTATCCTTACTGTCAAATGAGTGTGGCCATCATATCTTAATTACCAATAGATTTTTACTACTTAAATGTTGTAGTATAGCTCTCACCTATAGATGCTTTTGAACTGTGGTGTTGGAGGAAAATTCTGAGAGTGCCTTGGACCATGGGAAGATCAAACCAGTCCATACTCCAGGAAATAATGCCTGACTGCTCACTGGAGGGAAGGATATTAGAAGCAAAGATGAAGTACTTTGGCCACATAATAAGAAGACAGGAAAGCTTGGAGAAGATAATGATGTTGGGGAAAATGGAAGGAAAGAGGAAGAGGGTTAGGGTTAGGGTTAGGGTTAGGGTTAGAATGGATGGTATCGTTGAAGTTACTGGCTTGACCTTGAAGGAGATGGAGGTGGTGACAGGGAGCTCTGGCGTGGGCTGGTCCATGAGGTCACAAAGAATCAGAAGCAACTGAACAAATAAACAACAAAAAGTTCTCACCTGAACATGTTTTTAGAGCATTTTTTCAGAATAATATATGTGAACATCATACAGCTTGATTCCTAGAACAAAGCAGACATGTCTTCATGGCCCAGCACAATAATCTGTATTCAAATGCTACAAGATTGGGAAAGAAGCCTGTAATTGAAATGTGACTATAATTAAGGATTCAGACTATGAAACATGTAATGTCATGTGTTACTACCATCATAGTAATCAAATTATAGTGGCCACGTGGAGAAAGATTTGATTGTACATCCTTTTCACAACATTCAAATAAAATATGTCAGCACTATATACATTCAGTCTACTTTTTATTTCACTGGTTATTCAGAGCAACCAGAGTTATACATGAGGAATGGCAAAAGAAAACATAATGAATGCCTACACATTTCTTCTCTAAATTACACAATGTTTTCTGAATGTCTTGGTACTCAGTCTGAAGCCTTTCTCTATCATGTCCTATTTTACCCTATAAAGAGACACATCATATTAGAAAAAATCTGTCAGCTTTGTTTTCCCTCTTTTTTCACTTCTTAACCATTCCTATGTTCGTTCTCTTCCTTACCTACATTGCTTTGCTGATTGTTTTCAGATAGTGAACAAAAAGTGTATGTTTATGTACAATTATTTTGACACATGGGTTTTTGTACACATTTTTCTGATTTTTTTATTAGCACGTTTTGACAATGTATACATTTTATCTTATTCTCAATTGTTGTTGCTGTTTTATGTAATTATTTTAATATTCAGGTATTATTGGAGAACTGCAACACAAAAATTTTGTGCTTCTATGCTTTCCTTTTTCTCAGCAAAATTCAGCAAAATTAAGCCTTAGAGTTACAAAAGCTTTATCTGCATTTCTAGGAATATTGCTTTATTACTAAACAACATCTTTGAACAATTGAACAAACATATTCTGGTTGTTTAGTCCAGACATTATTTCTATACAGAGTCCCCGGTAGTGAAATTGGTTAAACTCTTGTGCTGGCAGGACTGCTGAACAAATATTTGGGAGTTTGAATCTAGGGAGTGGGGTGAGCTCCCATCTGTCAGCTCCAGCTTCCCATGCGGGGACACGAGAGAAGCCTCCCATGGGATAGTAAAACATCCGGGTGTCCCCTGTGTAAGGCCTTGCAGATGGTCAATTCTCTCACATCAGAAGTGACTTGCACTTTCTCATGTCGCTCCTGACATGAAAAAAATTCTATACAGTTATTGCCTTTCTCAGGACAAAACCATTATCATATAAAATTAGCGTGCTAGATAAGTTAGGAGCACCATCTGGAATTAATTACATTTTCCAATAGCCAAGGTGCAACTAAATATTTTGACCGTAATCTAATGAGAAATAAGTTAACTCCTTTTCTGGGCTATATCAACACTGAATTATGTTATTGTTATTTTTTGAAACATAACTTGTGTTATCGCACAACAGGTCTATTGTTTATATACAAAATATAAAGGTACAACTTATCGCTATCCTGAACAAATGTCTGCATTCTTATAGATTTCAAATGGGAGACATCATTCTCATCTAAATAAACATAACAGTCCAATACATTGACGGAATATGTCTGATGATTTAAAAAGTCACTTATAAGTATCTTGAAGGACCATACGTGGCATCCGAGATTGTAGTTGTGTCAGAGAAGAGTTCTACACAGTGACTAAGGTTACAACAAGGTATCCCAGGTCGTATTCCTTGTTTCGTTGTTTGGAACGACTTCTTCAGATAGCTGATTCTTCTCTGTGCCTTTAGATATAACTTTGTACTCCAGTATAAGATAATTCTCTGGCACTATATTTACATGTATAAATGACAACATACATAAAATAGATATGCAATAGCACCCCTATTAGTGTACAATATTAACATTAAATTAATACATAAATGAATACAAAATAATGTTCTCATGACTTACATTTCGTTAGGCAATCATTGGCTCTGCTGTAGGGTATTCTATGGCGAGCAATTGCTCATAATCCTGGTAGACCTTAAGTACATATTATAGGTAACAAGTGAAGTGCAACCTGCATTTCTCAAGCAGAATGATCCATTTGGTAGCTTTCCAAGATCTCCACTTCCCCATGAAAGTTGGAAGAAAAAAACAAAACAAAATCAGCTGAACTTTTCTAAGACATGAACCTGGAAGTAAATGATTTATCTTTGGGATGGACAAAGGTGAACAAATTATCTCTCACTCTGTAGTTGCTTCTGGGAAATTTGAACACACACCTTTGTATTATAGCAAAAACATCCTATGAGGGATATTTCTAAATACAAGGATCTCATACTGGAATCAAAGTCTAAAAATGTGTGTTATATATAACACAAGGCTATTAAGTTCTAAACTACATTGTGGCATATTGTAATATCTTTAGTTTTTAGAAATTACAGATTTTGTTTATTTGTGTGTAGTTCTAACCTTAGATGTAGCATTTTGTGAGCAATGTCTGGTGGGTAGCTCAGTCCACCCAATCATAATGGAAATAATTAGCCTCCTGCATGACTAGTGGTTTTAGAGATGAAGTTTAGAGATGATAATGGAAAGTTTTCTTCTACAGTCTATAACCATTCTGATTAGTCCTGGGAAGAGAAGAGTAAACCAATGTACACTATATTTAATTCTAAAATTATACACCTTCTATGCCAGTATTTGTTGTTGTTGTCGTTTTTGTTGTTGCATGTCTTTAAGTCTGTTCTAATTTATGATGACCTTAAGGCAACCCTATTTTCTGGCTCTGAGACTATCTGTTTCGCCTGAGGGCACTTTCAGACAGTGCCAAAATATGAGTTTTAAAACGGGGGGGGGGGAATCCCAGGACCTGAGAACAGGTCCAGGGAAATGCTTCCTTGATATCCTTACATCTTCCTTTGAAGCGAATCAAGGTGGAGGGTGGACAAGAGACACCCAGTGGAAGTTTTTAAAAAATATCTCTGAGATGCGCTGGACCTCATATGTACACATGTGAATATCTTTGTGGAGACACAAGCAGATGTCTTATCTCTCTCTTCACCAAATTGTTAATTCAAGCTCTGTTTCATATTATAAAGATCAAAATATAGAAATCGTTTCAGAGAGTTCTAATTGCTTTCCTACTCTGCTTCCCTTTAGCCACCAGTGTATCTATGGGTCCATTTTTGATAGCTCATTCAGCTGATCAGTTGTTTTAGACTTTTATACTGTGCATGTTCACTGGAGCAGTCCACACAGGAGGAAGGGATGGAAAGCATGTATTTTGTATGGCTGCAGGGATACACAGTCAGATGAAAGTGAAATTTTGGGGGGGAAGAATCAGGTTTTAAGTGCACCTTTTAAACACATGCTTTTCAGCTGTTAATCCAGTTCTGCCTCTACTTTCCCTAAATGTCATGTAGACACCCCCTTATTTTAACCCAGTTACTTCCAGGTTTTTAGGCATGTGTAGAATCTCACATGCCTAAAAACCTGTAAAAAACTCATCCAGTGAGTTTCCATGGCTAAACAGGGAATTGAACTCTTGTTTCCAAAGTTCAGTACTCAAATCTCTACACAATACTCCTCTAGTAAGCAGAAATAAATTGTATACAGCCTGACCTCCACATTTGCGGGTAATGTAGTTTGCTGAATATGCTCTCTGTAGGAATCTCTAGGTCCTCCAGTGTGACTCTATGACCAAATACCTCATAATCGTAGACTCATAGAAATGGTGATGGAAGATCTAGATATTTCTTTGTAGGCCCTCCAGTGCAGTTATATGATTCACATCTAGGAGCTGCATTGAAGGACCTAGAGATTCCTTCAGTGGTGTTTACTTAGGCAAAAAAACATAGTTTTTTAAATTTGTGATTTTGCCACGTTCACGGGTGTCCTCTGCTCCAGTGAATATGGAGAAATAATTGCACTTAGACATAATGCAATAAACATAACATGTAGTTTAGTCTTGCAATAATTTTGAACTTGGTCATTATAGTCCTGTCTTGTACAGCATCTTATCCTCAAGACCAATATAAGTCTCATATTGCCATAAGAAGCTTCATCTTTTATGTTTTCTAAATAGTAAAGAAGTTATGTTTCTATATTTAAAAAAATAAAAGCAAATAACTGAAGCCTGGGGCATGAGTTCCTATGCTCTGCTTTATTCCCTTATAAATGGAAGTATGCTTTAATGTCTCAACAACATGCACACCATCAAAATCAGCATTTAATTATCTAATCATGCAAATTCACTCAAAACAATACTAATTTGGGAAATTAATGGACACATTGATATCCCTGATCTCATATCACAAGAAATAATCATGTACCATAGAAAAAGATGACTTCTTAATATCTCAGTTCCCCGTGGTTTTGTGCACATTGGGCCAGAGAATTGTTATCTACCACATTTTGCTAAAAGCTCTCAATTTGAATTATTATTTAGCCATGTCTGGAATCTGCTAGTGAATGAAGGAGGATATTTGTGCTTTAACATTTAAAGATTGTTTTTCCATTTTCCCTTTAGGCACTGTGTCAGAAGGAGGTGACTTTGCCCGAAAACCAAATACCTCAAGCACAAGGTTTTCTATTTTCTTTTTCTTAAGACAAATCTAGGTGGAAAACTAACGTTTTAGATTTAACTTTTTGTTCATATTGATTTAATGTCAAGGGCTTGCACTCTAATGATGCTTTATCCATCACAAGTATTACTATGTAGGAGAGCTCTGTAGGGACAGTGCAAAAGAACCTGTCAAAATGGGGTAGAAGAAAGAGAAGCTTTTAAAATGTTTATGCAGGAGGACATCAGCCACATTTCATATCCTCCCACCTTTTTAATAGCAAGTCAGCAATTTTATGCAACTTCTCATGACATCGCAATGCTTCCTCACTGCCTCTTCCTCCCCACAGTATCTTTTCTGCTTATTTTTCTTTCTGCTTAATACTAGCAAAAGGCTCTTAAGGTAAATGTTACAGCCCCCCCCCCCAATTTTTTTTCAGGCCTGAATATCTAAGCCCGGGCTTGTACAAATTCAAGCTGTGGTCTGCCACATCAAGCCCAAGGGAGCCATTTATATCCTTTATCCCCGAACAGCATTCTAGACTGTCATTTACAGTCACTGCTGGCAAGATGCTGCTCCAAGAAAGCCAAAAGGCAGTAGACTTTCAGCCATATTACTACCTTAAATGTTTAGAAAGATGGTGTCTCACTGATAAATAACAGTTAATGTTTAGGGGAAAAAATCAGGTTTTCTCTAATGCTTCAATTGATAATTATTACTGAGCTGTAAAGTGGGTCACTTGTAGAATATACTTTGAGAATAGGGAGTCTGAGGCTTCATGAGAAGCAAGTTCTTAGATAATGAGAGATGAAAAGATAAGAAACAAAATAAGACTAAGAGGAAGATGAAATCCTTTGGGTACATATCATTTGCAGCAAATGTATGTCATTTGTCTTTATGCAAGCTGATATACAAGCTTAAAAGATGGGGTTCTCAGTTAAATCTCTGTTGCACTGGGTGGGTTTCTTGACTTTTCTCTTTTCTGGCTCCAAGTTATCCTTTCAGCTTAGCTCCTTTGCCAATTACATAAGTTATCAGATGGATATAGACAGTAGAGCACCATGTCTTCTAGTGTGTCTTTTCTCTCAAGGTAAGGAGTAGAAAATGACTGGATTCAAATATAGTATCTATTTATGCAACAGGAGTTAGGAGTAAAAGCCCAATCTTAAACCTCAAAACTCTCCATACTTTTTTAAATTGTATATTTTTTCAGCAAAAAAAAAAAATCTAAACCAGAAATCAAGTTTCTTTTGTTCTTTGTGAACATGCCACTGTGACCTATGAGTTATGAGGACAAAAATGCCCTCTGCTCTGTGATGTTGTTTATTAGCCTTTTGTAGTTGCAATTATGCAAAGAACTTTGTTACATGAACCTGCTATTCCAATACACTTGAAAGTGTGTAGAGCAGGAGAGGAGAAAAATTCAACTCCCTGGAGTCATTTTACTGCCAGCATTCCAGGATAGGATTGGAAAGGACCCATCTCAACAAGATAGATGATGGGAACATTGAAAAACTGGAGGTTAATGCTGAGTTTTACTTGCTATTAGCTATGGATAGGAGAATCACAAGGAGGACGGCAGTGGGATGCACACATAATTGTGTGAAAGAGAGTGTCCAGTTGCAATGCTAGTTTGCCTGTCTCATGCGATAAAGATAAAGACCTATAACTTTAAAAGAGTGAAATAGCTTCTGCTTCCACTTAACAAAATTTCAGTCTTCACATATACACTGAAAGTTGAATTGGTAATGACTGACTAAGGATAAATCTACACCTTAGAATTAATAGTTTGCCACCACTTTAACTGCTATGGCTCAATGCTATGGAATTCTGAGAGTTGTAGTTTGCTGAGACCCCAGCACTATTTGTCAGAGAAGGCTAGAAACCTGACAAAACTACAATTCCCATAATTCTATAGCATTGCATCTTAGCAATTAAAGTGGTGGGAAACTGCATTAATTCTACAGTGTAGATGCAGGTTGAGAAAGGGAGATCATGTTGGTGGTAATGATGGTAAACATTACTTTGGAGGTGTGAAGTAAAGGAAATTCCACATCTGAAACTTGAAAGAAAAAGAGAAACCAAAATCATGAAGAGAGTTGGCAACTTGTTTACACAAAAAATAATATTTGGAGTTATTTAGCTTATATAAAAATGTAAGTAAATGTGGATATACTATTATTATGTTTATGTATATCTCGCTTTTCTCTCCACACAGAGATTCAAAGCGGCTCACAAAAGCATTACAATGCAACTTAAAATACACAAATATACAAATATTACAACAGTATTAAATGTCATTGAGTCTCTTCGGGTGAGAAGAGCGGGATAGAAATAATGGAAATAAATAATACATAAATAATAAATTAATATTTAAACAATTCAGGTTAAAACCGTATGTTTTGATTGTATAAACCCACACATTGTGTGTAGAAAGTTGTCACAAAGAAGTTTTTCTTGATTTCTTATAATACTACAAGCTGGCTCACCCAGGAAAGCTGAATGGTGGAAGATAAATTTAGATACTTGTTCACAGAGCACATAATTAAAACTGTGGAATTTTCTACCACAAGGAGTAATTACAACTGTCATTTGGAGAAGCAAAAAAGGCAGCTTCTAGATTCATGTAGCATGAGATCATTAGTGACTACTAGATATAAAAAATTTGCACTACCTGCAGTACCAAAAGCAATGTATCCTTAAATATCAGTGACTGGAGAGCACAAAATACTCACATCCTCCTTGTGGGGTTCCCATAGACAGTCAATAGGTTTTTCTCTAAAGAGATTGCTAGACCAGGTAATTTTTTTGGTCTCATTCAGCCTGGGTCTTTTTGTGTTGTAATTGAAGCAATGGCAGCTAGATCATATTGTTACAGCATACAAAGCACATTATGGCTTATTTACTTTTTATGACAGTGTTTTTGTTACCAGGGATTGGGAGAACTGTTTGCAAAATATACTCCACCTATATCAAAATTTCATGACTAGTGCTGGACACTGTGCATCTTGATTTGGGTGAGCTGGAGTGTAACCATTTTTTGCTTCTCCTCAGATATCAAAATATCTTTGGCTGTTGTATATGTTTGCTTGATGGACGTTCTGAGAAAGATTTTAAAAAATGGTAAAGAAATGCATTGAATAGGGAATGCCCCAATTCAATTCAGCCAAGGATATGAAAAGTTCAGTATCCAAGGCCTTGCAGAACACTTGTTGCTCAACAGACAACAGTAGACCAAACAGACAATAAGTAAGACTACATATAAGACAACTTCCAATTTAATTACTGTATGTCATTTCAGAAATACTTTAATACAGTACTAGCTGTGCCCGGCCACGTGTTGCTGCAGCTTATGGGAATCATTTCTTGGCCAGGTGGAATAGCAGTGAATAGCCTTGCAGCCTCAAAGCCTGGCTGTTTTCTTCTTTTAGGAATCCTTGTTTGGTGAGATGGAATGCAAAGGAATAGGCTTGCTGCTTGGAAGGCTGTGTACTTGCATTATAGGGGAATGGTTTTTTGGGCTGCTAGAACTGCAAGGAATAGCCTCACTACTTCAAAGCCTGGCTGCTTGCTATCTAGGGGAATCTTTGGTTGGTCAGCTTCAATAGTACAGAGTAGTATCGTTCCTTCAAAGCCTGGCCACCTTCTACCAAGGTTAATCCTTTGTTGGTCTGATTTAATTGCACTGAATAGCCTTGCAACTTCAATGCCTGGCTGTGTTATAGCTAGGGGAATACTTGTTTGGCGAGCTGGAGTAGCACCCTCAATCAAAGAGCCGCTTGAAGCCTGGCTACTTGCTTTGTAGGAGAATCATTGTTTGGCCATCTTGAATTGCACTGAATAGTCTTGCTGCTTGCAAGCCTGGCCATTTTCTACCTTGTGGAATCCTTGGTTGCCCAGGTTGAATAATAATTAATAGTCTTGGTGCGGCAAGTATGAATGCTGCAATTAGTCACCTTGATTAGCATTTAATGGCCTTGCAGCTTCAAAGCCTGGATACTTCCTGCCTGGGGGAATCCTTTGTTGGGAGGTGTTAGCTGGCCCTGGTTTTTTTCCTGTCTGGAATTTCCCTGTTTTCAGAGAGTTCTTTATTTACTGTCCTGATTTTAGAGATTATATTGTTCTGTATTATTATACCACAGTAATTATTATATATTGTAATCTTCTATTATCTGCTTAGAACTAGATTATATGAGGCCCCTTCTACACAGCTGTATACAATCCACACTTAACTGGGTTATATGGCAGTGTGGACTCAAGATAATCAAGTTCAAAGCAGATACTGTGGATTATGTGCCTTGGCATTCTGGGTTATATAGCTGTGTGGGAGGGACTTGAGTGTACACTGCCATATAATCTAGTTCAAATCTGATAATCTGCATTTTATAGGCAGTGTGGAAGAGGCCTAAGTGCACTCTGCCTATGCCCTGGGCACCATTTTGACTGAGGGAATTGCTTGGATACGAAGTGGGCGAGGCCTAAAAGGGGAGGGGCCTACAGTTCTGAGCCATTTCCAAAGAGAGAAAACAGCTCTTTCTTATTCTCTAATTTGGGCTTTATTTTTCTATGTTTCTTTGTTTGAAAGACATAGATTTGATGACTATGTCTTTTGTGGCCAAATTTGGTGTGATTGGGTTCAGTGGTTTTGTTGTTTACTCCATCGTAAAATGTCACATTACATTTTTATATACAGTGTTCCCTCACTACTTCGCGGTTCACTTTTCACGGATTCGCTGTTTCATGGTTTTTCAATAAACTCTAAGACTATTATAAATCATTAAAAATTACAATTTACAGCCTAAGGACTTGTCAGGACCCAGGCTGCAGAGCACCAATAACCATGCGCAGAGGCCAGAATCTATCTAATATCTTTATTAAAGGAATATATAAAGTCAGTAAAAACAAGTGTAGAATATAGTCCAGGAGTAGACCTTTCAGGAAAGGTCAAATATAGTCCAGAAAAACAATGTCCAATATGTGATATTAAAGTCCAAAGTTATAATCCACTTCACCGAAACACACACTATTTGGCAAGCAATAGTGTGGGGAACTGTCCTTAGTCTTTGAGGCTTAAAGTAAATCCGAAGGAAACTGGGAAACAAGGCTTGAATCTGAGAAGCAAGGTCCGTGGTTTAAAACGCAAGGCAAGGCAAGAATTGAGACTTGGCAAGAATCAACTTGAAGCAAGGCAAACATGAATCAAGAACTGAGTCCATAGAAGTCCATGGTACAAGGCTGGGCTGGAAACTTGATCCGGGATCTGGGAACTGGAGTACGAAGTCTACACACGATCTCACTCCTCAAGCCGACGAATTGACTCCGCAAGGATTCCTTTGCAGCCAAACACCTATATAGGATCTTGTTTTCCCACCAAAGAACACTTTCTCTGGGGAACAAGAAACGAAACCTATTCTGTGTCCAGATGCAGGACTCCTTAAACTTTCCCAAGGGAAACAGACTTAATCATCTAATTGTCTGGCAGCTATCCTGGCGCTCCGGTGAGTCGCCTCCCGAGCGCTTCTATCTTGATTATAATAAAGACGGCGAGAAAATGGGGGAGATTTCTGCTCAAGGCTTGTTTGGCTGACTTCTTGTGGGCAAACATCTTGCAGCTGCAAGGGCTCCAAATCCGGCAGAAACGGTGGGAAACCCAAGTTTTCCTCTTCATCTGTCACAACAGTACTTGGAACGGGACTACATGGCCCATGAGTCATCACAGGACTGGAGGAAGGAGAAACCAAAGGGAGAGAAAAGGAGCCCAAGCAGCAACAGGAGGAGAAGGAGGCTATCTATCAACACACAATTGGTTGATAAAGACTTAAAATAGTGTATAACTACTAAAATAATGTATAAATATTAAAATTAATATAGCGTCCCTACTTTGCGGATTTTCACTTATTGCGGGTGGTCCTGGAACCTCACCCCAGCGATAAGTGAGGGAACACTGTATATAGATAACACCTCCACCCCCACCCCCACCCCATATGTGCAGGTGATATATTTCTAAACCTACTGTGGAAACAGAAAACTGTGAATAATAGTGAACCCTGTTGAATGAACGATACTGTAGAATCATCTGGAGATCCTCACACATTCCTAGAGAGTACACATTTTTCTAGATGAAACTATGCAGATCAGTCCCGTGGGCATAGGGGTTGTACTGTCATTCAAAGAACTGACATGGAGCATATGATGAAGAAAATCAGTTCATATGTGATAGTTAACTATTACAATTTAAAAAGAGCAGGTCCTGTAATGGCAAAGAAACAGTTCCCATTCTCTATAGTTAATAGACTGTGCTTCCTTTGCAATCTGTATTGAGGGGAATACAGAAAACAAAAGGGGATTATTATTATTCTTGCATTATATACCTCTAGGGCTTATGTTAATATTGAGCTGTGAGATTATCCGCAGAGACAAACTGTTAACAATTTCCTTTTGAGGCTGAGGAGCTAGAAGGTAATCAAATGTCTAAGATGAATGTGATCTTTAGAATAAGAACAAATTGTTGTAAACAAAAAAATTCCCATTGAGTCCATGAAAGATATCTTGCTCATTACAGCTCTAAATAATTAATACTAACATAATTCAGTTGTAATGTCATACCAGAGAACTGGGTTCTCCTTTATTCCTTACTAGAATGACAGATCAGGGCAATGGCATCCCCTTAGAAAATGGTTCACATCAGCCTGTAAACGCTGTTGCTGGATTTACATTTTTAATTCACCTGTACTAATGACAGAGTTGTGTATTCCCTTAATTGTGAGCAAAACAGTTGCACAAAGGAGTCAATTTTCTTAATTTTGGACAAGGATATTGCTTCCAGTATATTGCAGGAACATTTCGTGATCCAGCATTAATGTGAATTTTGTTCATGTGTGGTGTGTATTTCTATATGTATCCATATGACTAGAAATACATAGAGTATTTGTTAAGTTTGGTTTGCATATCAAATAATCCAGTTTTGCTAGGAAATAATGTGCATCAGAATTCTGGATTGACTACTTAGTTAAGGAAATGTAGCTAAAGAACAAAAAAAAAATCAGCTTTTTTGTTGAATTCCAGGGCCAGAGAAGCAGATGGCAAAAACAAAAAAACTGCCTGCCTCAGGGGAGTGTACTTGCTCCATCAATGTTTAACATTTACACAAATGACAAGCCACTGCCAGAAGGGACAGAAAGTTTCATTTATGCTGACGATGGTGCCATCACCGCCCAAGCAGGGAGCTTTGAAATGGTTGAACAGAAGCTCCCCAAAGCTTTGGGTGCTCTTACTGCCTATTACAGGCCAAACCAGCTGATCCCCAATCAATCTAAAATGCAGACATGTGCTTTTCACCTTAAGAACAGACAAGTATCTCGAGCTCCGAGGATTACCTGGGAAGGAATTACACTGGAGCATTGCAGCACACAAAATAATTGGGAGTTACCCTGGACTGTGCTCTGACTTACAAGAAGCACTGCTTGATTATCAAGCAAAAAGTGGGTTCTAGAAATAACATTGTATGAAAGCTGACTGGCACAACCTGGGGATCACAACCAGACACAGTGAAAACATCTGCCCTTGTGCTTTGCTACTCTGCTGCTGAATATGCATGCCCAGTGTGGAATACATCTCACCACATTAAAACAGTGGATGTGGATCTTAATGAGACATGCTGCATTATCACAGGATGTCTACGCCTCACACCACTTGAGAAATTATACTGAGTAGCTGACATCACTGTGGATGTCAGCACCACCTGACATCCACAGGGAAGTAGGTTAGCTAAAGATTTTCCCCTGACGTTAAGTCCAGTCATGTCTGACTCTGGGAGTTGGTGCTCATCTCCATTTCTAAGCCGAAGAGCCGGCATTGTCCATAGACACCTCCAAGTTCATGTGGCCGGCATGACTGCATGGAGCGCCGTTACCTTCCCGCCGGAGCGGTTCCTATTGATCTACTCAAATTGGCATGTTTTCGAACTGCTAGGTTGGCAGGAGCTGGAGCTAACAGCGGCTGCTCCCGCCGCTCCCAGGGTTTGAACCTGGGACAGGGAAGTATCAGCCAGCAATTAAAGGGCCAAGGCATTGACATCTCCAGCCCATTCTCTGTTTGGATATCAGCCAGCATGTCAATGCCTTAAATTAAGAAATTGTTTTCTAAGATCTACAGAGATACTTGCAGGAACACCTCAGCAAGCAAGAGTCCAAAAGTGGCAGACTAAAAACCGAAACTTCAATCAGTGGCTGACTGGGCAAATAGAAGACTGGGCAACTTGGAAGGCACTGAACAGACTGTGCTCTGGCACCACGAGATGCAGAGCCAATCTTTAGAAATGGGTCTACAAAGTGGAGTTCCTGACATGCGAGAGTGGAAAAGAGCAAACCACAGACAAACTACTACAATGCAGTTTGAGCCCTGCCGTATGCACCTTTTTAAAGCAACACTAGAGCCACTCCAAGTGACCAGTTACTGGCCAAAGGACATTTAGTATAATGCCAAGTTTTCAAATACATTACAACTTGTACCCTCAGTTCGCTTTTGGTATGATAAATAAACAAGCTAAAGAGCATCTCCTAACTCTATCTGACCTCAACAGTTCACCTTAAGTACCAGCCACCGAATCAGGTGAAAGAAGTCAATTCAGTCAGGTATTAGGACACAAGAAGGATTATGTTTCCATGTTCTTCTGTCCATGGGCAATGTTATGACAAGGAACTTGCAACAGGGGTCCAGCTCCTGATGGTTGCAAGATTATTTATATTCACCCAGATGCCTAGTTGAATCACTCAATATTGCCTGATTTAATGGCTGGCTCTTATGATGGACTGGAAGCTGGTGGGCTGTGACTATGTAAAATTAGTAAATACAGAACAACAATTAACCTGTAATTCTAGGTTCCAAATCCCTAAATTCAGTGCTGAATACCAGTCTTAGTTGTTGGGTAGAAATATTCATTCCTAAAGGGTTTAAATAGAACTCACCCAGCTTTATAGTGTGATCTTATAAGAAATTTAAGTACAAAGAGAGAACCTAATTTCCTTTACATAGAATTACGCATATCCATTGTATTTCATACAGAAGCATATGTTTTACAAAACACACACACACTTACAGTTTAAGTGGAAATGATGTTACATCATCATGGTGTACATTGATTTTGCCTTTTATGTAGCACTGGAAAACATTGGAGTTCCAATCTGATGAGAAACCTACATGAACCAAAATTCTCTTTTTTCAGTTATGGGTTCCTTCATACACTACAATCTGAACAATGCTTCACCAGTGTGTAATGAGAAAACAATAATACCAAATGTATATCAGGCACAACTATATATTTTCACAAATCTAAAGGAAATAAAATGAATAGTCTTTAGAGCTCCTGATAGAAATAATTTGGAAGCAAAAATTAATTGACACTTCTATTCTATCTCTCTCAAATCATCACTGGCAATATGATTATATAGAGATGGCATTGTAACTCACACAGATTGGCAATGGTTTAACTATCTGGGAATTTTATCAAAGCCAATGAATTTAGGGACATCCTTTAGTGTTTTCAAAAGGTATCATAGCTCACTAATTTAGCATGCCTGAAGCAGCTGGGACTGACATAACAGATCAACAATTTGGCTTTTGCAGACTCAAAAAAGTCCCTTAGGTAAGAGAAAGGAATGAATACTTTTCCACTCAGTTTCTCTCTTGCAGTGTATCCAACAGAATCCTTTTATAACATAAAACCTCATTATAGGTGTTCATTAAAATAATAAATTCAGGTCAGAACACTCACTTACTAAGAGCAAGTTAAATATTAACATCTTTATCACCATCTCCAATGAGCATAGATTTAATCATTTGCTTTTGGAACCTGGTGCTTGTGCAGCTGGTAGAGAGAGTAGGGCAGTGTTCTTCTCTTCCATGTGTATAGCTACTGTATTAGCAGGGGATGTCGTATAAGCTTATCAAGAATGGATAACACAGAAATGGGGCATATTGAGTCATCTAGGTTTGATTAACCCATTTTGATATGATTGCAACCCAATGAACCACTGGTTTTACGTTCATTTCATCATGATAACCCAATTAGAACCACCTTCATTCCAAGCATTCTACATTATATTAGGCAACTGTCAAATGTATAGGCTAAAGGGGTAATCTGAAGTGGAGAACAGAGGTAGATGCTTACTTTAGAGTCCCGCTTCTTACACACACATTGTGTCAACATGCAACATAGCTTGTCTAAACAATTATGTGGTTTGGGAATGTAATTCTTTTACCAATTCTATTCTTGAAGGAGGCAATAACTAATTTGGGCAGTTTTCATCTCAATGTGAGAAGGTCCTTACAAACTATGCATTTTTGAAGAATAGTTGCGATTTGGTCTTATTGAGTGCAAACCTTACATATTCTTAGCAAAGGAAACATAATTTTCAGTGCTAAAATATTGTTTCCAATGCAGAAAATGCTATTTGGTGCAGAAGAATTTCTCATCTGTCCAGTTTTCCATCATCAAGAAACTTATTTTGAGCATTTGTTATTTTCATATATTCTTTCTATCTCTATGATGTCTACATAAGAACCCCATCAGGAAATTGCAGGAGATTAAATTGCAGAGTGAAATATCTGAAGACATTACACAAAAATGTGCATTAAAATAAGCAGATACTTTAAGGGCAGAGAAAAAAACCCAATTGAAATATCAAGTTAATTGAACAATCAAACACCTAACTATTTGGGGTCACTTAGAATATGTACCTAGAATTAGCACCTCTTGTTGAAGAAAGTGTCAATTGCCCAGTTTAAATGTGAAGTTGATTGTATATTGAAAAACTTACTTATTTGGTAGTCCACAAAGTGACTCTGCTAGAATCCTGTTGGCATCATACAAAGGTCATTCATGATCAATTAAGCAGATCTCCAGAAATGTTCATTTAACATTTGGTTGAAGGGGTCTAAAGTGGTTGGGATTAACTAACAGGATCCCATTTAGTCAGTTGCGTGTTGTAGAACAATGAATAAGTATTTGTTAGCATTTTATATATAATTCTTCATTCACAAGAATAGGAGAAAACAGTCACTGTACATTCTCAATCATACACAGACAGGATATTAGATACAAATGGTTGTAGAACAATGACACTCAGTATAATAATGATGGAGCTCAAACACCATGTAACTACAAAAGTGTAGGTTTATACCACACAAGTGGAATCGTGATCCATATTGCTATGTCTAAATTGGATGGCTGACACTTTCTGAAGCAGTGAAAGCTCAATAGTAATGTATGTCCTTGGAAGTGGGAGAGATTTCCTACTGGCCAGCCAAGCTGAACACAATTAGTCTCCACTGGGCAGCCACTCTAGGAGTCTCACTGACTCCGTGTTGTGACTTCCCCCAACTGTTACATGCCAACCTTATTCTCGGTGTTCTGGCTGACATCATGGAAAATGCCATTTGACTGTGAGAGATGGGAGGGGGGAGACACCCCTTTTCCCCTCCTATCTCCTTCAGTGCAATTATGCTCTGGCTGACATCACAAAGAGCACTGAGGACAAGGTAGATTGAAAGGGGATGGGGTCGACAAGGGCCAGCCACACCATGTCCCCATGCCATCTGATCCCAGAGAACAGATGAAGAAAGTCAAAACAGTTATGGCTAGTTCCAAAACTATCTTCATTGCCCCTAGATCAGGAGATAAATCTAATATTGGCTTTTCCCCAACTTAGTTTCATCTGGAGCAAGTCTGTGTTAAGGTGGCCTTGCTTTGAGTGAATGCAGATCAGCCCCATGCAGTGCTTAGCTACCATGGATCTCATCCAGTTACACACTGACCTAAGAGGTCATTGCAGATTAGCCATAAGATAATATGAATATAAAAGAAGTGGATTAATTTTTTGTCCTAGGGAAGACAGCAAATTTGTAATTAGGGGCAATAATGTTTCTAACCCAGGAATAGGGGCAGATGAAGTATGAAGGTCAATAAGACAATGTTCACATTTTTTTTAAAAAATCAGCTGTTAAATTGCTGGCCTTACAATTAAAGATAGAAAAATTGATGGGCTATTTGTTTGAAAAAATGTTATGTGACATCTGTTCATTTTCTGCCTCCCCATCACATGTAACACCCTAGACAAAAGAGATACAAAAAAGGAATTCTAATTGTTGCTGACTTGAGGACACAATGCCATCCCAAAGTCACAGAAGGCCATACCATATAGCTTCCATAAATAATACCTATTTTATCCCAGACTCTTAATTAGGCATTCTTTGAAATTGTCTTTAAAAATTAGGTATCTTAACTGTTTCCTAGCAAGGCTGCTAAGGATGGGGATTCTGTCCTAAGGTTGTTGTTTTTTTTCTTCCTGACAACATAAAAAATGCTTTTCAATACTTCATAGGAAAATATATTTATTTTAATGTATTTCTGCTTCATTTGTATAACAGAATCTGTCCCAGTTTTATATCTTTGGCAGAAAGATGAAATATCAAGTCTAATCTTTTCTGTAATTTAATGGGGATCCAATACAATCCAAGGACAGTGAATAATGTAAAATCCTATATTTTACTCCAATAGTAATATTTAGTCCAGGCTGGAGCTTCTTCAGCTCATCCATATTGAAAGAGAGATGTAAGCAAGATTGGGAAAGCCATGTAAGTAATCAAATCTTTAGCTCTGATATATAGTAAGCTGTTGAAGAACAGTTATGGTAATTATAATTTCTTTTCATGTCTATAGCTAGCAATAAAAGATTTGTCCTTTCATGTTTAATCTGTAGGCATTCAAACAGGTAGATATATATGATTTATTTTAATTACTTTTCAATCAAACATCTAGAGCTGTACTTAAGCATAATGCAAATGATCAACAGAAATGCCTCTATTTATAGCTTCAGATATATGAAGGATATGCCAAAGATGCCCAGAGAAAAATGAATGCTACTAAATATTTTTAGATTTCTATGGTTTTCTGGAGAATGATGGCAAAGTGAATTGAACAATATATTTGAATGAATAGTGGAGACCTGGGCTGCATTAATGCAGGTTGAAACCACTTTGATTGCCATGGCTCAATGATAGGGGATCATGAAAGCTGTAATTTGGTGAGACACCAGCACTATTTTGCAGAGCAGGCTAAAAACTTTGTAAAATTAAATTCCTAGACTTCCACAGCATTGAGCAGTGGCAGTTAAAATAATGTCAAAATGCATTATTATGTATGTTTATGGGTATAAGTCAACTTCATGTATAAGTTAGGGGCAAGTTTGGAGGCCAAAATTATGGATTTCGATATGACTCGCGGACAAGTTGAATGTAATTCTATTGTATAGGGAAAATAACTAGTGTCATTTCAGGGAGCCAACCCCTCCCCTCCCCCCGGCCACTAGTGCCATATTTCTACCCAGAGATTCAAAAACAGTGCTATAGAGAGCAGAAGGCATTGGTGCTTCTTTTAGATTCTCCCAGGATAGATTAAGCTCTCATTTCCTCCCACTCTACTCCCCAATTTTTCTGGATAAGAGTTAAAAGACACTTTACTTGCATTGACCTGTGGATAAATTGACCCAGTTTTTAAAGTTTGGTTTTATGGCTAATTTTTTTAGACTTGTATATGAATATATAGGGTAATTCTAGAGTGTACATACACTCTAAAAGCCAGTGTGGTATAGCAATCTGAGTGCTGGAATAAGATTCTGGGAAGCAGTGAATGAATTAATGATTGATTAGTTATATTAATTAATTCATTTTTAAACCAGGAATTGTAGGGGTTAGGAGAGAGAGAATGATAAGATGGTAAGAAAGAAGTGAAATCAAGAATCAAAATAGAAAAGAATGCACTACTTCAGCAGAGCTAAAGAACAACAATATCCATACCTCCTGCATCACACATGAACCTGAGGTCAAGAAAAGAAATTGAACTGCACTTTTAAACTTGTAAGGTAGGGTGGAGAACATCACAACAGAACTGTTGCCAAAAAGTAACTGTTGTGACTGCGCCTTCGGGGATTATGGTTGATGGTGATGGAATTCGAAGAGGAAGAAAAAACCCTCGTGATGAGGGTTCACTGGAGGAGTTGCGCAGGAAGCGACTTAGAGAGCTATATGGGGATCTTCTGAGGAAGATTCAGATGGGGAGATGGATGCTGAGGAACAGGTGGTGGCTGGGGAAGCGGGCACTGAATGGGCACAGCCACCGGAGATGTCTGGGGATTTGGGGCCTATGGATACTTCTGAACCTGGGGTTTCTGCAGGAGCTGATCCCAATTGGGATGCTTGGAGAAGGGAGGATGGTTCTTTAAGTGTTCATGGGGCTAAGTGTGGGCAGGATGATTGGGACTCCGACGAATTGCTAGGTACTCCAGATCCACGAGCTCTAGCTGTGTGGAGCTCAGACTCTGAGTAGATTTGGGACACCTGGTGTTTGGGTGTGAGTGTTTGGTCACCCAGGAGGAAGGGGAATAAAATGGGAATGTTTGGCCACTGCACTTTGCATGTGGCAAGGTGTTGCTGAGGCACCATTGGGATCTCTGTGTTTCCATGAAGACTGGACTTGGACTATGATTTGAATCTGCTGATATCACCTAGCTTGGCTCTCGCTGTGTCTTATCGTGGACCTGTTTTGGATGACTGCACCCTCTTCAGACTTTGGATTGAATTTGACCTGGCTTCTGTCTACACCCTCTGACTGACAGCTACTCCCGGCTTCTGACTATTGGTTTGTCTTTCGGAATTTCTGCTGCCTCCTGACCTGACCTTGGATTCTTCTGACGACGGCTATTCATCATCCCTTTGAGGCTTTCGGCTTATCTGCACCGTGGAAGCAGCTTTATTGCTTTTCTAGTTTGTTTATTTTCCAGCAATTAACTCTATTTGTTTTCCAAAGCTGAATTGAAGCGTTATTTAGTTTTTTATTGAATGCCAGCATGGGAAATTAGCGTGGCTCGTTTTTGAGTTATTATTGTCCAATCTACTCTCGAAACACTGAAAAGTGAAGTGTTTCAAGGATATTTCCTGTGTTTATGTTATTTTCTGGCTTATCTTCGGAATAAACTCTGTTTTGTATATTAACTGGCGTCTGACTCTTGACAGTAACCATGACCATAACCATTATAGTTACATATTCAGTGATTCCAGAGACAGTTCGGTATTTTAACCATATTGATAACTTCCTCACTGAATGCTGGTATTGGCCATAGTCTGAGAAACTTGTTGGGGAGGAGAAAGGAAGAGTGAAATAATGTTTCACAAGACTTTTCTCCCCCTCCCCAAAGGTGAGACGGTTTCTTGAGTGTTGGAAAATCCAGCTGAGGAGAATCCTGAATGGATAATAATGTTCACAGTTTGGGACTTATTTTGAAGGACAAAAATGCAGGTGAATTTGTAATGTCAAATACTATATATTCTAAAGGCATATTTCTTATTCAGATTCAGACAACACATTTCTGGGTAAAAGAAATTATTTTTATACAAAGAAGAAATCCAGGAATTGTAATTTGGGAGGACTAATTTGCAACATGGAGTGAAAATAGTTAAATTATATTCTTCTCCATGGGGGTAAAATATAAAAAGCAAGGAAGTGGGTGGCAGATGTCTTAGTAAGCCTACAAGAGCAAAAAATCACAAATGCACCCATTATTATTATTATTATTATTATTATTATTATTATTATTATTATTATTATTTTGTTCAAGGCAATGTCCTCATCCTGGGATGATACTTTGAAAACATGTACTTTGTACTATAAATCTCATGCACATGCACACACACACGCCAAAATCCCTGCATTTTGTTCACTCTGTCATGAGCATTCTTTCATTCGTTTCTCTCATACAGCATAGAGACAGGTACAAAGCATACAGATACCAGTTTTTAGTATCCTAGCCGACTCCATGGGACAAGGAAACTTGTTTTCCCATCTTTACTTGGAGGGGGCGGTGTGTATTCAAATGAGAGAGAAAGAGAAAGAAAACATTTTCCTATCCTCACAATGGAGTAGGATAATTTTCATTAAGAGCAAGCATAAAATTTGGACTATCAAAGAAAATACAAGATCTGATATCTCCTCTGTCAACCTGATGTCAACCCTTCACTCTCTTTTGTGTTCAAAACATTTTCAAGTTTGTTCATAACACTCCATGGAGGAAATGGGGGCCAAGAAGTGAGATGTTGTGTGTTCCTGTTCTATGGCTTTTATGTTGGCTTTACTTTTGTGTGGTTTTACACTGATAAATAAAGCAGGTTGGAGCTGGCATATGCAATGCCTGTTCTGGCCTGCTATGTGGCCTGACAGGGATGTACTGACCCACCGGGGCGGTGGTAGGGTGTTCCTACTGCCCAGCTTTGCTGAACCTGTTTCAGCAGTGCTAGGCAAGGGCCCAACTGTCACCCCCTTCCCCCATGTTGCTGTTGGCTACAGCAGTAACAGGGTAGCCTACCTTATGTGATCTGTATCTTGTGACCTCTGAGGGAGGATGAGGGACTTTACCCCTACTCCTCCCATCATTCTTCACAAATCATAAGACATGGGAAGTAGTTGATGGAGCCCCCAACATGAGGCAGGCTACCTTGTAACTACTGTAGCCAGCAGTAATACCTGGGGGGAGGCGTAGAATGTAAGAAGGCACCCACATCCCCAGGCTGCCTGAGCCCAGGGATCATTACCAGAACTGCATAGGAACTGGCTGCAAGTGTCTGGACCTCCATAACTCAGAAGAAAAGCCAAATCCTGGTGCAGGATTCAGCTTTCTTCTAAATTATATCAACTCAGAATATAGCTGAACTGAGCAACGTTCCCTGAGTTAATCTGGATCAGCCTGCATGCATTTTGTCCCCTGTCCCCTCCGATTGATCCAATTTCATACTGACGTAAATGGTACATTAGGTGGAGCTTTAAAAACTTGCTCAGAGTGACAAAAACACAACTGATGGCTCTACAGATCTTATATAACCACCATCACAACAATACCAAGGGCCTTGTTTACATGGAATTCTGAAATCAGACATTTTCACACACACACACACACACCTGACCAGATTTGGACTTTTATTAAATGAACAATATGGCAACACTTCCTAATCACAACTGAGCTCCTGAAGTTATGGTATTACCATCACTGGCCTTCTCCTAGATCCATAAACATTTAAGATCATAGAGACTGTAGACTTTCTAGATCTAGAACATAATCTTGAATCTAAAAGAAAATGACAAAGCAAAACAAATTAAAAGGTGTAAGACAACTGAATTTCATGGTGCCATTTTTAAGTACATGAAATTATTATAATTAATGAAAAAATGCTAATATGCTAATAAGCTAATAAGCATTCACACATCTCTCTGTAGTGAGTTAGTGCTACAGATTTCTACCTAGAATAACTTGTGGTTTTTCCCCTGAATAAGTTATAATCCCCATGGTAAATGGACTTTATAATGGAAATGTTAAAACAACCAACCTTAATTATCTCAGCACAAAGGGCTTGGTATGCTTTAATATCCTAATTAACATGTCATATTCACCTAATACTGCAATGATTAGCTCTGAATTATAAGGTCAGAAAAGGTGAGATATGTCATTGTTCTGAAATATTTTCAATTACTACATTCTACTTTCTTTAAAACTTTTCTTATTATTGATGTGTCCCACTGACTATATAACAATGCTGCACCTATTCCGAGAAATTTCAGGTTGGCTATTTTTGTCTGCCTTATTTATCATCCTTACTTTCTTTATGGGTACTGAGCATGGAATAGGCTGTACTTTTTTGGTTGCAGGAAGAAAGAAAATGAGACAAGTAGCCTTGTTCTGAATTTTCAAATATGCACCTAAGCTTAGTTCCTGAACAGTTGTTATCCAGGTCATTTTCTCAGCAAATTATATATATATGTGTGTGTGTGTGTGTATGATAAATGATCCACCCATTCCAAAGGCATTCTTATCTACACTGTATTGTTTCTTCCTCCCCATTTCCCGCTGTTTCTCATGCTACAACAGAAAAAGGGATGTGTTACTAATTTACTTTCACATCATGTAAATCTCTGCAACATACCTTCATCTAGCCTTCCTTACGCCTTTATTCATACATTTTACAAGCTGGATCTTTTTTTTTTAATGAAAAACATTTTCCTTATCATCTCTCTAAAGCAAAACAGCTTTTATCACAGAAAAACCCTAACCAAGCCATATAGATTATTAGCTGAGAGACAGGGTCACCAGTTCCAAACTACAGTTGAATTCAAAAGCAAATTCCATGAGTCCAGCCCTACCATTAAGCAGTTTGTTGTTGACATAAAAGGAAGGAAACACTTATTTATTTATTTATTTATTTATTTATTTATTTATTTATTTATTATACATTTTTCTCCCATGGATGATGAGAGCTGTATATGGGATTTTATGACCCTGGCTCCAAAACAACTTGGTCCCATGGATTTGGCAGATTGATGGAGAAGCGGGCACTATTTCCTTCTTGGTTCAAGATAGCAAATGTTATCAGGCAGCTTCTCTTTATCACAGGACTGCCTTGAAAGCAAAAGAAATAGCTGTTTGCCATTTCTATTCCTGCAGAGAGAGTGGCTCACTCCATAGAAAAAGAGTTACATAGTGCAAATAGGCAAAGGCCATTGTCTTTCATCAAATCAGCATGCATCAACTATATTTATTTCAAACAATATATACATACCTATTAAATGAGCAGTTTACAAAATATCTAATCTTCACAATAGAGTTTGGAAAATGACTTTGAAGAAGACTAAATATAATGATGTGCTGAACCCATCCCTCGTGGAGCAGTCATGCAGACTTTCCTGACAAAGAATGTCTGAACAGAATATTTTGCAAAGGGTGGGGTGAGTCGTACTTTTGATAATGAAGGAAACGGACCCCACCTTCCTGATCTGCCACAAAATAACACCTAAAAGCAAATCTTGATTTTGCCATCAAGTCTCATTGCCATATAATGAGACCTGAGCATCCATGTATTTTAGCATCTGGGGGGCAGGGGGAGGAGTTCTTAAATCAAACTCCAGCTCACTGTGGTTTACAGTGAATCCATAGAATATAGTTTTCTTGCCTATGCTTTGTTTGCTTTGCCTTATGCTAATACAATTTCTGATTTAGATGGATGCTATTTTTTCTCTCAGCTAGGTCTAGAAGTGTGTGTGTGTGTGTATGAATTGTTCAAAGAGATAAGAACAAACATGATTTTCTACTTTCTAGCTTCATCAGAGGTAGAATTTTCTCTTATCTTTTGTAAGTGTTTTTTCTTCTTGTTGATTATTTTTGTTATGGTAAATAACTATTCTTTTTCTCGTTGATTAAGCTTAGGGAACTCAGTGGTGAATGTATTCCAGGGAAAGTAAACTTGCTAATCATTCAGATATTTCAGAGAGCTAAATGTATATGTTGCTACCTTGCTCATTTAACTACCATCATTGACAATGCAAGCAAGTTGATCCTTGGGCATGTGAACAGATGATTCACCATAAAACATGATCATTGAATTTTCTGTTTCCACTGAATATATTTAATGTAGTGATGACTTTTAATGGTGTGAGTGGGTGAGAATATATGTAAATATGTGATAGTTGTTATCTTCTGTTCCCTTTCTTCTGAAAAGGAATGGAATCAGACAGGGAATTAAGGGGGTAAACAGTTTCTTTTTTTCTCATATTTAACGGTGGTTCAGAAAAGACATACTTATGAGTGAACATGTTGAAAATGTGCTTTCTACATGAAAATTCTCTTTTTGAAGGCTTACATTTATTCTAGACAGTAACTGGCTTTCTTTTTTTCCAAGGGACCAAACATAAGGAGAGGAGAGATGGTGAGAAAGACAGACAATCTCCAATTTTTTGGGGAAAAAGTTTCCTCTGCAGAAAATGCTTTTTTATGTGCAAATCAAATCCATGGAAAATAACATATTTGCATAGGATTTTTTTCTGCATATGAAATGTTGCTTTCTCTGCCAAACAACCACTTGCAAAATTTATAAAGAATAATGACCTTATCACAGGGGGTGTTTCCCCATGCCATTTCACTAACAAGCATTGTGCTTGCCGCTCCAGTATGGTGACAATTCCTCCATTGCACGGGGAAGCATCACCTGAGTGGCACAGAAATGTGCTGGCTCCATTGAAGTGAGTACAACACAAGCAGGCTCCCATGTTTGGAGGAAAGAGTCATATGATGCTTCGACTCCAATTGTGGGTGGGGCCTCTGCTTGAAGTCCAATAATGTTGTGGGATGGGCAAAATGCTCATCTGTTGTTGGACTAGTGGGGAAGCATCCTAGAACACTTCCCCAGGTCTGTGTGATGAAGCCATGTCCTAAACTGCAAACATTCTTCTCAGTTCAAGCGTTCACTTTTAAAGGATATATATATCTATATCTACATAGGGTTCATCCAGATAAGCCCAAAAAGTGGGACCTGTCTGGGTTTTTACTGGGGGCATCCAAACGTTGCCCCTGGTAAAAAAAATTAATTCATAACAAACCAAGGTTTCACTGGTTTGTTATGAATTAATTAGATGACACATTATAACTAGACTTCCTGAAATGTCCAGGTCTAATGGAGTATTGGGCCTGTGGGGACTACCTGGGCATGAGTCCCCACAGCCATATCGCTACTTTGGGCTCCCAAAAGCCTGGAGGAGCAGCATGGTGGTCCTCCTCCCTTCCCAGCCCCCCATTCCCTCTCCCAAAACTTACCCCACAAGCTTGCCAGGCATGGAGGGGCTCTCCAGAGAGCTGTGAGGTCACTTCAAAATGATGCTAGAGGAGAGGGAGGGGGGAGGATGAATTTTCCCTCTCTTCCTCTCCACCAGCATCATTATGAAGTGACTCCACAGCTCTCCAGGGAGGTCCTCTGTGACTGGCAAGCCTATGGGTTAAGTTTTGAGGGAGGGAATGGCAGAGTGGCTGGATACCTAGGATGGCATGTAACCACCCCGGGAGAGAAATCCCAGGGTTATGTGAGGGGGTGGGAACTACAATGTGGGTGAAAATGGATTAGTTTAACCTGTTTTTTGCCTGCATTTTATGTATGTCTGGAAGCACCCTTAGATAGATATATATTCCCTAATCCTAAACTGAATATGACCTTTTGAACAAAAACAAACAAACAAAAAAAACAAGCAAAAACAAAACAGCCCCTCAAAAAGCAGACAGTTTCAAATTTCATTTTTTTTTCTATTAAGTTATAGCTGTCCTTGGACTTTTTTGTTGTTGTTTATCTGTTTTACTTCCAAGGAACTTCATGTTGGGAATTTTTGAGCACCAGAACAAAGAGAATAATCCAAAACATTCTATCAAATTTTGGAATAACTGGAATGATAGCTGTGATAGGCAAACATATACAAAGAGATTGACTTTAATTTTTATTTATTGTTCATAGTTATTGTCCAAACTACAGGAGAACTAAAAAGACAATAGGTCACCGGTTTCATAACAATGCAATAATTTGCCATTTCCCCATGCTATAGTGATTATATAAAGTGTGTTTTAAATCTTTCTGCTAGTAACTAATTAAGCTGCAACTTGGAGCGCTGTCTGTAAAGCACTAGGAACAAACAGAGAACAGAGAAGTCAACTTAATACAATATTTATTTCATGTCACTGGCTTCTCACAAAAGCTTGAGATCAAACTGGCCACCTTTGGTTTGTAACAGCATCCCAAGATTTTCATGGTCCTCTTGAAGTGAGAGTTCACCACAGTTGTTCTTAACCCCAGAGACATAGGAAGACAAGATACTTACTTATGTTCTTCTTTTCGCCAGCAGTCCTGCTAGACATTTCAGAATTGATTTGCCGTACAGAGTTTTAGGATTATATATATAACACTTCAAAACTTGCAGGGTTGGCAGGCATGAAAATAATCTTCCTTATACTTTTGTAATGCCTAAAAAAATTAACATGGTAGGAATATTTGTACCTGTTTCAATCTATTCATTTTTAGCTGAAGACATGTAAATAAAGCCTTGCAATGATTTTTTTTTTGCTTGTAACACATTGAATAATAATTTACTAATAATTATCTCCTATATTTTTCCTTGTTTTTTCTTTCTTTTTGGAGGCAAATTAGGCTTCTTGTTTTAGAAATTTTAACTGATAATTTTAAGTTTGAAAAGAATGCAGACATACCACTTATTATTGATCAATGTAAATATTGATTTTATAATTTTCACTGATTTTTATTAAAGTATTTTATCTCTGTGTATATGCACTTTAAGGAGAATGCCAATTCATTATGACCCCATAATTTCATAAGAGTTCCTTAGGCAAGGAATACTCAAAGTAGTTTTACTAGTTCCTTCCTCTGAAGTATAGCCTACAGCACCAGGTATTTATTCCTTACTGGTCTACATGTATTAACCAAGGTTGACCAAAACAGATGGGTTTCAGTGCATTTAAAGTTTGCTGTTTATTCGCTCAGGTGCTTCCCACTCTTCATGACCTCATGGACCAGCCCACGCCACAGCTCCCTGTCAGCTGTTGCCACTCCCAGCTCCTTCAATGTCAAGTCAGTCATAGAATCATAGAATCGTAGAATAGTAGAGTTGGAAGAGACCTCATGGGCCATCCAGTCCAACCCCCTGCTAAGAAGCAGGAAATCGCATTCAAAGCACCCCCGACAGATGGCCATCCAGCCTCTGCTTAAAAGCCTCCAAAGAAGGAGCCTCCACCACGGCCCAGTCACTTCAAGGATACCATCTATCCATCTTGCCCTTGGTCAGTCCCTCTTTCCTTCCATTTTCTCCAGCTTCATTATCTTCTCCAAGCTTTCCTGTCTTAAGATATTAAAGTTGTAATTTACCATTCAATGTACTGCTACTTTTCTGCCTCCAATACCTGCCAAGTGATCACCTATTTCAGAACTCTACCCTTAGCCAAATTCCCCTGAAATGCAAATGTAAAACTTGTATACTTTGGGTCACTTTTTAATGTTATCTTCACTACCACCCCCTGAAACTTTTATGTTTACATTTAGCTACCATGGTAGATTGCAATTAATAGCAATTCTGTGATTTATGTTCCCAAGAAAATACAGATATAAAATTATATGCTCAGCTTTAACTTTGTGTTACCTGATTTCTCACTGTATAATTTTCCACCCTTAATGTCACATTAATGTGGTTTATTACATTTAATATATTCTATCATATGAGTGTTGTACTCTATGTTTAGTGAAGTGAGAGCCTAGTTATTTATAGATTCAATAAGCAGTAAACTCACCCCTTGACCTGGATTCCTTCAGGCATTCTGATTAAAGATTGCTGTTGGAAAGCTTCCAACTTTATTATTGGTGAGCGCTGGTCCTTTTGTAGTTGGCCAGTTCGCTGATTTTTCTAGATGGAAAACCTCACGGAGTGTGTGGTTGAAAGTTCATTAATAACATCTTTACCATTTTCTTTCAGCTTTCCATATTTATGTGATTAAAGGGAAAGTGCCCACTCCCTCGCATTGTATTGGATCATATTTTGGTTTGGAAAGGTGGCCAAAGCACTTGACATATCTTAGTGAAAAACATCAACATATTAAATCTGAAGCAGCATTTAAACATAATCAAATACATTTTATTTTGAGTTGAATTTAACACTCCTTGACATCTACTAATTTTCTTTGACTATTCATTGTGATGCACAATGAGGTAAAGAAGAAGAATTCAGGGATCTTACAAGGGGTTGCAATAGTTCTCCATGCTTATGGACACATAATTGTGTCCTAGAATGTCTAGAGAATTATAGTTAATTCAAAGCCATTAGTTCCAAGAAGACATAACTGGCATCACATAACTGGCAGTGGCAGTTAGAAGTGAATAGGGGGTGAAAATGAGTCTATTATTCCTTTTTCTTTTCTGTTCTCTTATTACGGTAAATTGTCCCATCTGAAATGTATTTGCAGAGAATTTTGAAATCAGCCTTCATATTATTGATGTGTTATCAGAGAATGTGTGTTTGACATTGATCTTCCATTATGCTTTTATTATTTTCATAACAATCTCTAAGAATAACTCAGTTTTGTGTCTGAATGAGAAACTGAAATGAGATATCCCCAAACCAAGGACCTGTCTATGTACAAGTATTCTGTGGCCAGTCCAGAGCAGAACCAAGTGATTCTGTCTGGATGGAATATCACCTTATCTTTCTTGTCACCATCACTGTTACAGATGTCCACACAGCCCTGGGTGTGTTTCTGACTATTATAAGGTCTCCTTGCTTACATCAACAAAGGTGAATGAAGAAAGGGAATGATCACACTTCCTTCTCTCTGGTCCCATGAATACCTCTGTTGGTATCAAAAAGTGATGTTCACAACATCCAGGAAGTCTCTCAGATCACTGAGGTCATCTACAGTGGTGATGGTGACAAGTTTCAAGTCCTATATTCCACCATCTGTCTTTATTAATTTACCATGACTTTAAGTCTTATAGGGTACTCATGAGACATCTTTCTTGTCAGTACAGTCTAGCCCCATATCTGAGGAATTCCCTCCCAAGAGAGATCAGGATAGCCCCATCCATGCTGGCCTTTCATAGGCAGGTCAAGACCTCCTTCTGCAAGCTTCTGGGAAGCTTGTGGGTGGGATTGGGGAGAGGGCTGTGTGTTTTAAAGATGCTTTTAAGTGTATTGATTATATTTTAATCTGTTTTTACCACACTGTACTATTTTAATTGCTTTTAAAAATGTATTGTGCTTTTTAAATTATGACTAAAGTGTGGGATTGTTTGAGTTCCCATGGGGAGAAAGTAGGTATAAATAAAATAATAATAATAATAATAATAATAATAATAATAATAATAATAATAATCTATTTTCTCTGCCCCTCACCATTTACTTAAAAGGATTCTTTACATGATTGCATCCACCAGTTCAGACATTCTTTCCATATATTGACTGCACTGGCTGGTGAAGGAGCGGGACTGCCTGCCCTGAAATCTCTGTACATTCATCAGATATTTAAGAAACTTTAAATTTCTCGCTCCATTTTAATTGGGCTTTTGAGCTCTGAGTTTCACATTGAAGTGCCTTAATCAGCATGACAGATGACCAGCTGTAAGGGCAGAAAATAATCTTGTTGGGTTGAGAATTCATTTAGCAAATATTACAAGACAAAATGTGTTGCCTCTGACAGTGTATTTCAGAGAAATTTAATAGGTCTCAAATCATACATTCATTATGAAGACACAAATAACTGGAAATGTGAACAATTAAAAACAAACAAACACTAAATGAGATAATGGAAATAACATGTAGAAACCATTGTATATTATATTGAATCTAAAATATGTGAATTTCCATGCAACAGCAACAAAAGTACTGATAATAACATGCATATTTCTTTATGGAGGAAAAACAGAATTATCCAAACCGATATATGCCAGGAATATAGATGATAAAGAAGGTGGGAGTTCTCATAATAACATGCAAGGAATTTGATACTGAGAATTTCTGTCCCCAAACAATTCCAAAAGGATATAATAATAATAATAATAAAACTTTATTTATATACCGCCCTATCTCCCGGATGGGAGTCAGGGCGGTTTACAGTCATAAAAGCAACACAAACATTACATAACAACATAATACACATTATTAAACAAAGTAAAATAATACAATTATAACAATAAATCACACTTACATGACCAGATCAAGGGGACGGGAACCATAAAGGGAAATCTAATGCAATATATTCAGGCTCAGAAGTTGGCGGTAGTCCAATATAATTATTCAAAAACCTGCCGACACCACCAGGTCTTCAGTTCCTTACGGAAATTGGATAATGTAGGGGATTGCCTGATCTCTTTTGGCAATGCATTCCAGAGCCGGGGGACCACTGCCTTACTCATCTTGATTTTCTTCTGAATATGTAGAGGACTGATCTTGTTGGGAATTGACCTTGTTAAGGGTATCTGTTTCTACCTAGACAGTTTATTGTGGAACATATCACTGGAGTGGGCTATAAGTTAATTCAGTGGTCTTTGTGTTACGTATTCTTCAGTCTTAAGAATACTACATTGTTCCTTATTTGGTGTGTTTTATATGTTCGTAAAACTGCTAACTGTAAATGTTGGGATGTTTGGGCTTAAATGTCATGAATACGTTAATGTTCTAGTACATGGATATCCTCATTATCATCATTATTATGTTGTGACCTGCCTCGAGTCTTGCAGAGAGGCAGGAAAGAAACAAAATTATTATCATCATCATCATCATCATCATCATCACATCATCTGTACAAAGTTCTTTGCCTATCATCATCACTGGTTATATGTGGAGCCTCCTTTACCAAACTTAGGCTGGTGCACCAATTGGGACCTGCCTAGACATAGCTTGGCTCCACTTATCCATATGCAAATAATTTTGAAAATAGACTACTATAATATGTTATGCTTGAGACTGCCTTTGAGGATGATTCAGAAAGTGCAATTAGTCCAAAATACAGCTGCTAAGCTATTAACTGGGACTTGGTATTATGATTGCATTACGCCTGTGCTCTGCCAACTTCGTTGGCTTCCAGATAAGCTTCAGACTCAATTCAAAGCATTATTTTGACATTTAAATCTCTTTGTCACTTGGGATGAAAGCAGGGATCGAAATAATAGTCAAAAATGTTCTTGTCCTCAACAAACAAAGGTATCTCAAAACATTAGGAGATCCTCCTGAGGGGAAGAGGGGGAATGATAACTGCTGCTGCAAAAAAGATGTTATGCCTACATAAAAAGTGAAAGGATTAGTGCTCAATGGGAGAACAGACAAGTTATTTTTAAAAGTTTATTTGAAGGGAAAAATGCAAAAGTATATTTTTGAGAAACAATGTGTCCCCCACATCTCTGTGGCTGTCCACCTGCATATTCAACAAAAAGCCCTCTTTATGCTGTTCCAAGGAGCCCCGGTGGCGAAGTGTGCTAAAGCACTGAGCTGCTGAACTTGCAGACCAAAAGGTCCTGAAGGGGTCACTGAACCAGAGTGACTCCATTTTAGAATGCCTGTCTGCTTGAAACCAGAGATCAGTCTCTCTTCCAGGAATAAAGATAAGAATTGCAACTTGCTGTCTTGTGACAAGATAGCATGTGTCCTGTATGTTTAGCAAGAATCAGTTGTGGTTAAGCTTGTGGTGAAGCCGATTCTGAGAAATGTATGCAATACATGTACCTGTGCCTAACCTGTTGAAATGTTCTACAGTTTGTGGTGAGCTACATCCTGAAGTTGTGTACAGGTCAGGATGTGCCTGCCCACCACAAACTGGGGTAGTGGTTTTTCCAGTAAACCCAGTCCAGAATGAGGAACTAGAAGTGTGATAAACAAGTAGGGTATATAAGACCCCGAGCAGATTCGTTCGGGGCAGACAATTTTTGCCAGCTTCACTGCCGTGTTGCTGTTGTCTGTCGGTAGCTACCTAAAATAAAGGTGTTTGTCCTCAACTTTATTGGTCTCCGAGTGGTGCTCATAGCGGCTTGGCAAACCCGGGGTTTCATGTGATTGGGGTACTCCCAAATCACCCCTTTCAGTCCCAGGTTCATATCCCGGGAGCGGAGTGAGCGCCCGCTGTTGCTCCAGCTTCTGCCAACCTAGCGGTTCGAAAACATGCCAATGTGAGTAGATCAATAGGTACTGCTCCGGCGGGAAGGTAACGGCGCTCCATGCAGTCATGCCAGCCACATGACTTTGGAGGTGTCTACGGACAACACCGGCTCTTTGGCTTAGAAATGGAGATGAGTACCAACCCTCAGAGTCAGACATGACAGGATTTAACGTCAGGGGAAACATTTACCTTTTTTTATGCTGTTCCAAAGAATTTATTAAAGGTTGTTTATAGATCTTACAAATAGCCTACAAAAAGGTTAAATGTTTTCTTGAGAAGGGGCCATTCACAGTCACTATATGTGTTGTATGGCATTGAATTGTGCACTATGTTTGCCCCTTCAAGGTGAAAAGGGTGGGATATAAATATGGCAAATAAATAAATTGGCCATGAAAGCCTTCAACAACACATTGAACATCTCTACGGGGAGAAATTGTTCCAAGACACATGGAGATTATTGGTTGTATTGGGTATTCATCTTTTGGCTGATGTTGATATGGAGGTGCAGCAGTTCTTTGTCTGTGTTTGCGAGTTCTTTGCGGATGGTGTGGATTCTCTCTCTTAATAGGTTGCATTTCAGGCGGTTGTAAATACGATGAGCCTGTGGTGTTTTGAAAATCTTTTTGGCTGCAAGAAATTGTGGGATGGTATCTGTGTCTCTCCAGCATAGAAGGAAGGTCAGGGAGCACAGCAGATGTGCTTTCCTGGTCCTTAGTTTTTCCAATCTCTGTGTGTCTTGGAACAATTTCTCCCTGTAGTGATGTTCAATGTGTTGTTGAAGGCTTTCATGGCTGGGATCACAGGGTTGTTGTATGTCTTTCGGGCTGTGTGGCCATGTTCCAGAAGTATTCTCTCCTGACGTTTCACCCACATCTATGGCAGGCATCCTCAGAGGTTGCGAGGTATGGAAAACCAAGCAAGGAATGTTGCACAATTGCCTCACCACTAGCTACTTTCAGTGGGACAATGGATTCTATGAACAGAAAGATGGAGTGGCCATGGGGACCCCTCTCAGCCCAGTAGTAGCAAATTTCTGTATGGAACACTTTGAAAAACAAGCCCTAGAAACAGCACCAAAAAAGCCAACTGTTTGGTTCAGATATGAAGATGACACCTTCACAATTTGGATCCATGGAGAGGAAGAACTCAGCAAGTTCCTGGACCACCTTAACAGCATTCACCCAAACATCCAATTCACTATGGAAAAAGAAAAGGAAGGAAAACTGCCATTTCTAGATGTTCTGGTCATCCGCAAACCCAATCAACAATTGGGCCACACAGTTTACAGAAAACCACACACAGATAGATACCTTCATAAAAACTCCAACCATCACCCAAGTCAAAAAAAGAAGCACAATCAAAGCCCTGACAGACCGTGCACAAAGAATCTGCGAACCTCACCTCCTCCAAGGTGAACTAAACCACCTAAACTGGCCTTTCCTCGGCCAATGGATACTCCACCACAGACATCAGAAGAGCTGCAAGGCCAAGAACAAGCCATGAGAGTCAAGACAAAGATCCACCCAGAGGAAAGGTGTTCTTACCATACATCAAGGGAACCACTGACCACATAGGCAAACTGATGAAGAAGCACAACCTACAAACTATCTACAGACCCACAAAGAAAATCCAAGAAATGCTACAGTCAGCGAAGGACAAGAGGGATCCTCTCTCCTCTGCAGGAGTCTACCGGATACCATGCAGCTGTGGACAAGTATACATAGGGACCACCAAACGTAGCGCCCAAACAAGAGTCAAAGAACATGAGAGGCACTGCAGACTAATTCAACCAGAGAAATCAGCCATAGCAGAGCACCTGATGAACCAACCTGGACACAGTATATTATTTGAGAACACAGAAATCCTGGACCATTCCAACAATTATCATGTCAGACTACACAGAGAAGCCATTGAAATTCACAAACATGTAGACAACTTCAACAGAAAGGAGGAAACCATGAAAATGAACAAAATCTGGCTACCAGTATTAAAAAACTCAAAAATCAGAACAGTAAATAAGAAGCAACACTCTGAGACATGGGAACTAGGGGCAGTTAACAAAGAATGCCCCCAGGCAGAAAGTAGCTAGTAGATGTAGCCATTCAATGCAAATTAGGGTGATTAACTGGGACATTTGCGCTGGCTCCAGCTGACAGGAGTTCTTCCCTCATCCTGGACTTCCCACAGATATATATAAACCTTCCTTGCTTGGTTTTCCATACCTCGCAACCTCTGAGGATGCCTGCCATAGATGTGGCCGAAACGTCAGGAGAGAATACTTCTGGAACATGGCCATACAGCCCGAAAGACATACAACAACCCTGTGATCCCGGCCATGAAAGTCTTCGACAACGCACTCATTTGGCTTTTAGGTTCTGAGTGTTGTTCTCTTGTTGTTGCTATTAGCTTTCTTATGGACCTGTTGGGTTATAAAGAAAGAACGTACATTTACTTAATCATAATGGCAATCAAGATTTAATTTGTACAAAGACGAAGTGAAACTCATATTTAGTATCTGCCCCCCATGCTGTTCCATCTTTCAAATTTGGAAGATAAAATAGATTACAATAGTCCTGAAAATATACAGCTCACATTTTTTTTCAGAAATAGGATTGTCTATGGCAGTGCTTCTCAACCTGTGGGTCCCCTGGTGTTTTGGCCTACAACCCCAGCCAGTTTACCAGCTGTTAGGATTTCTGGGAGTTGAAGGCCAAACCATCTGGGAGCCCACAGGTTGAAAACCACTGGTCTATGGGAGGTGGGAAGAAGGTGGTAGGATGGATATTTGTTTCTGTATTCAATTGTCAGGAAAGTTTTACATAACTTAAGGAGCTATCCACCTACCTACTTACCTGAATCCAACCACAATTTCATAAAGAATTCCCAAGGCAAAATTCTGGGTCAACCAAAATTGTTGAGGGTGTTGATTTTTGCCAGATATTTAATGTTAAGAGATGATAAACCTAACATTGAATGTGATTTTTTATGTGTTTGTGGTTGTGTGTTTGTCACCCCCCCTTTTTTTGCTCTGTTTGGATAATCAACTTCCAGTTTAAAGAAATGAAGGAGACATTACAGGAGCTATACCACATATGTATGCCTCCAATATCATGCATACTATTTAAGCACTCTTTAAGCCTCAACCCTCTAAAAATAATATAATGAATAGCTGAAGCCTGCATTGGGAGACCAATGGTAACAAAACAACATTTTGTCACGGCTTCGTTATGGATTGCTTCAGTAATTCCTTATCTTTATTTTTTTAAAATAAAAAACAACTTTCTAACTGCTGCAGTAGCCTCTTTACCATTTCAAATGATATACAAGTTAAATATATATCGCTCAGTATGTCAGAATGAACCTTACCTTTAAATAGGGGGTGTGAGAAAAATAACAGAAATTTTGCTATATTATAAATATCATTTATAATCGTCTGTTTTCAGTGACAGTAAGCCCTTACTATTTAAATCCATCTTTACGCTTGTTTAGTAGAACCAGATGATGATGTTTGCTAATCCTGTTTTCTGCAGAGTATAGTGTCTTCGGAGTATCTACAGATTTTCATGCTTAATGCCCTTTAGAGCTCACTTTTGAGGTGAATACATAACATTGTTTTTCATTATGTTAACATTTCTTTGGCATTTATGGTATCAGGCAAGAAAGATGCACTCAAATGATAATGTGTGGTGAGCTTTTTGGAAACACTAATAACTAGATGTTAACATTTTACTGCCTCGTATAAATGTTTAATAATTACAGTGTGGTCCACAAGTAGTCTTTGAAGCCATAAGAAAGTTTTACTGTAGCTTTGTCTTTTTCAGTGTAGCATTTTAGAGCCAAGGTTGCAATTTTGCTTTCTGAGATGCAAACTGAGTTATGTTTATAACCCCAGAGCTATTTTGTTTTGTAGCAGCTATCATCTGCCATATGTTTTTAGATTGTGCCCAAATACTTTCCATGTATTTTAGTTTTTTTATAACTGTTTCATAATAATCATGAGAACATGGGAAGAACAGCAGGAGCAACCTAATATTTCTTTATTTCAGTTAATTACTAAAACTATTTTACTCTATTTTTCTAAGTGTTGTTCATCATCACATAAGGTGACTGGCATCAATCCAAATTAAAATAGATATTTAGTCCCCGTTTCGGGAGCAGTTTCTTTTTGTAAAATCCCAAAGGTGGGAATTAAGATAGTGATTATCACTCGGCATTGTGCATTACTCCTCCTCCTTATAACGACACTAGCTGTGCCCAGCCATGCGTTGCTGTGGCTTTTTGGATTTGTTTGTTGGCCAGGTGGATTAGCAGTGAATAGCCTTGCAGCTGCAAAGTGTGGCCGTTTTCTTCCTATTGTAATCCTAGTTTGGTGAGCTGGAATACACTGAATGGTCTTGGTGTGGCAGGTATGCATGCTGTTATTAGTCACCTTGATTAGCATGTAATGGCCTTGCAGCGTCAAAGCCTGGCTGCCTCCTCCCTGGGGGAATCCTTTGTTTGGAGGTGCTAGGTAGCCCTGATTGAACCCTCTCCCTTCCTGTCCAGGGAGTTGAAGAAGGACCAGCAGAAGACAGGGCTCAGTGGAAGGCGCCTCCCCAGGCTGCTGTAATCAATAGCAGTGATATTTAGTAATAATATGAAGGATGGGGGTGGACTACAATTTCCAAAAAATCTTGGGTCAATTCCCCCAAAACTTCCCCAATATTCACAGTTGAACGTGTTGGGTCTGTGTGCCAAGTTTGGTCAAGATCCATCACTTGCTGGGTTCAGTGTTCTCTGAATATAGGTGAACTACAATTCCCAGACCCCAAAACCGTGCCAGTATTCACAGTTGGGCATGTTGAGTCTGTGTGCCAAGTTTGGTCCAGATCTGATGTTGGCTACCTTGAGTGCTCTCTGGATATGGGTGAAGTACAACTCCTGGATCGCAAATCCAACCCCCTCCAAACCCCGCTAGGATACCAAGTGTTGGCTCTTGCACTGCATGTCATTGGGTTGTGTTATATGGGTCTACACTGCCTTATTATTATTATTATTATTATTATTATTATTATTATTATTATTATATGATGCAGTTTGAACGGCCTTGGACTGCTTTACATGGGTCTATGCTGACCATATAACTCAGTTTGAACTGCATTGGTCTTATATTTGCTTTTAATGGCTGCATTTCAATATTAATGTCTAGTCCATGTTGGGTTATGTGATGGCATACTATGAGGCATAGCATTAATACAAACTCCCAAGCAACCAGAGAAAACTCTGTAATCTGGCATCGACCACTCCCCATGGTTGCCGGTTAAATGAGAGTCGACTGTCATAGCATTAATACAAACTCTCAAGCAACCAGAGATGACTCTCAGTTATCTGACATCGACTGCTCCCCATGGATGCTGGTTAAATGAGAGCCGACTGTCATAGCATTAATACAAACTCTCAAGCAACCAGAGATGACTCTGTTATCCAGCATTGACCACTCGCCACAGGTGCCAGTTAAATGAGAGTAAACTGTCATAGCATTAATACAAACTCTCAAGCAACCAGAGAAGAGTCTCCATTTTCCGGCATTGACCACTCCCCAAGGGTGCCGGTTAAATGAGAGTCGACAGTCATAGCATGAATACAAACTCTCAAGCAACCAGAGACAACTCTCAGTTATCTGGCATAGACCACTCCCAACGAGTGCCGGTTAAATGAGAGTTGACAGTCATAGCATTAATACACTCTCAAGCAACCAGAGACGACTCTCAGTTATCTGGCATCGACCACTCCCAATTCGTGCCGGTTAAATGAGAGTCGACTGACATAGCATTAATACTAGGCATGTCCGATCGATGGAAAAAATGTTTCAATTCTCATTTCTAAAGTAGGGGGTGCCGGCGCTTCGATATAGAAAGTATTTCCGAATTCTCCAAAGAACAGGCCTCGTAATATAATCTTAGATCGGGGAGACCGAAACCGCCTTTTAGTTTGGGAGTGATCATAATTGAGTATTTGATTCGAGGTTTTCTATTCTTCCAAATAAATTTGGATATATCTTTATTCCAATCTTTGAATATTTTTGTATTTCTTATGATTGGGACATTTTGAAAAAGATATAATAATTTAGGAAGTATGTTCATTTTGATTACCGCTATTCTCCCTAGTAATGATAAATTTAGGCCTGTTCTTTGGAGTGGGTGAAAGAATGGGTAACCCTTAAAAAAGAAAAAAATATTTACCATAGAGGGATTTGATTTAAGAAGGGGGTGGCATGGATATATGTGGTATGATATGACGAAAGTAGAAAAAAAATTTGGAAACCATTTTATTCGCTCAGCCCTGTTAAAAGTTTGGATTAAATATAAAAATTATTTCTACACAAAAACTCCATTGTGGCTATCGCCCCTCGAGGCAAACCAAAGAAGGCTCTTAGGCTGGACAATCTGGCCAACATACAAGGAGATCTTGGGTGGACTAAATAACAGAGATGAAGAGCCCTTTGTAAAAAGCATGGAAGAGATACAAAAGAATTATAAAAACGTCTCGTGGTTTCAATATATTCAAATTAAGGAATTCTATAAAAAAGATAGACAAGTAGGGTTCAATCAAGAAAGTGGTTTTTGGGACAAATTCCTGCAAGTGAAGGAGAAAAGTATAACTATCCTCTATAAAAAATTATTAGATTGGGTTACCGAAAGAGAAGTCACTAAATCTATGATACAATGGGCCAAAAATATAGGGAGGCCTATAAACATAGATGAATGGGAATCAATATGGAAAAAAAAATGAAATATACATACGCCTCAGATTTAAAGGAGAATTGGTTAAAAATAGTACACAGGTGGTATTTGACACCAAAAAAATTGAACTTAATGTATAAAAATGTTAGTAATAAAAATGTTAGTAGTTTCCAATAAATGTTGGAAATGCAAAGACCAAGTGGACTCCTACCTACATATGTGGTGGAGCTGTAAAAAAAATGAAAAGTTTTGGAAAACAATACACTCAGAATGCAATAAGATTCTTAAACTAAAAATGCTTTTTAAACCAGAACTCCTCCTGTTAGGGTTGTATGATTCTGAAATCAAAATGGAGACAAATAAAGATAAACTTTTTACTTATTTTATAACGGCAGCGAGGATAACTTTGGCAAAACACTGGAAATCGGAAGAACCCCCCACAAAAGACCAATGGTTAAATAAAATTATAGAAATAAGAGATATGGATATTTTAACTTTTTGGATGAAGAGTAACTCCGGTAAGGCCATGAAAAGAACAAACTGGGAAGATTTCGACGAGTATCTTAAAAAAGAATATGATTGAAGAGAGAAGATGCCACATTGGAAGAGAAGAACGGAAGTCACCCAACTCCCCCCCCCCAAACTTTAGGCAACATTCCTTCCCTGGCCCCCTTATCCTACCCTCCTCAACTTATCCCTAACCCTCTTTTCCCTCCCCCCCTTTTTTTTCTTTTCTTCTTTGCCCCCTCCCCCCTAAACCTACCCACTTCCCTCCCTCAAAAACTTTCCCGCACAATCTTTTCCCTTAGTTTCTTCCCCTCTGGATCACTGCTATGTATAAGCAAAAATTTCAATAAAAAATTATATATATAAGAAAGTATTTCCGAATTCTTCACTCAAACATTTTGGATATTTCTGAAAATTTGTAATGATTCTAAATGTTTCTAACATGGCGGATGCGTATGCGCAATCGCCAAAAAAAAAAAAAAGGAATCCGGGAGGGACTTTTACAGGGCTCTCCCGCCCACATTTCTTGAGCTATCCTCATCAAATTTGGTACACTGGGAGAACACATTCAAAACTCTTTGCTCAACAAATTGCAGAACGTTTCCTGTCTCCTATGATATTTGGTGAATTTTCATAACTTTTTATAATTTAAATACAAGGCCTTTGGCTATGATGTCTGACTTTAAAATATCCTTTGATCTTTCCCCAATCTCAGAGCCACAAGTGCTGTTGGGTCACAATTCCCATCATCCCCAGTCTGCATGGCAGATAATCAAAAGGGATGGGAGTTCTTGGTCAATAACATCTGGGGACCCAAAGTGGGTGAAAACTAAAAAGCTCCAATAACTATGTAAATAAAAATTACACTATGCAACATGATTTTTGTTCCTGGGTGATAAATGTCATTTCCTAATTGGTTCGATCATAAAAACATGGGGAAAGTTTCAAAAACTGTCTTTGCGGGAGGGACATCCTGCAGCACATGTTGCAATAGCTTTTCAATGAATACCCCATAGTTTCTCAACCAATGCAACATAGTTTGTGGCATGAAAACAAAGTTTTCAAACCACTTTCAAAGACAGGACCATGCAATGAAACAGGAAATAGCACTTTCAAATCAGGAACTTTTTTTTTTCAAATGTTCTTACCTAGTGTTATAGTTGGCCCTCGATATCCACAAATTCTCCATGGAAGCAACAGTCCTTTGAAGGCAACCCTTGGCTGGTTAAGGCTGATGTGGCATCAATGGGAATGAGCTGGACACTTCGGCCTCAATGGATAACTTTAACCCTTTAAGGCTTTTTAGGGGGCGTAGAGATAAAAAGGGGCAGTGGGCATGGAAGAATGAAGCAACTATGTTCACTACCTAGACCAGGCATGGGCCAACTTGGGCTCTCCCTCCAGGTGTTTTGGACTTAAACTTCCACCATTCCTTGCAGCCTCAGGTCCCTTCCTTCCTTTCCTTTCCACTTAAGTGGCTGAGAGGCAAAAGGAAAAGGCCTGAGGCTATTAGGAATGGGAGTTGAAGTCCAAAACACCTGGAGGGGGAGGGCCCAAGTTTGGAAGTCCACAGTCAAGTCTAAGTCAATCACAGAGTAACTAATGAATGGCACCTGCAAGCAATAAAGAATAGGCTGCAGCAGGTGATTTGGTTAAAGGAAATATAAATTAAGCAAGCAACCATGAGAGAGACTTTGGTGTGTTGAGGTATTTGATCTAATTCTGTGAGCCAGTGTGTCAAATATTGCTTTAGAACTGAAGGTACCATGAAAGAGAATACTGTAAGTAGAAGGAGAGATGATACATAGATAGATAGATAGATAGATAGATAGATAGATAGATAGATAGATAGATAGATAGATAGATAGATAGATAGATAGATAGTGTACTAACTGTATATTTTGGATTATGGAACTATAGATAAAAAGCCTTTGTGGTTGGAATGTTTAATGCTTCTAATCCTGAGATTGCCAGCACTCACTTCTACTGTGTAGCCTGAAGTTGTACAGTAGAGTCTCACTTATCCAACCTTCTGGATTATCCAATGCAGTCTGCCTCCCCCTCAGATCCACAGCTGTTTCTCTAGGCAGCAAGGACTGAACTTAACTTCTGACAAGGTTGTTACTGTAAATTCATTTTATGCAATTCTATCTTTATTTTAGTCAATTTTAGTAAATGTTTTTGTAGTCAATGTTTTCAATACATTGCAATGTTTTGGTGCTAGTAATTACTACATAACGTTGAACTGCTTTTTTTGTCGATTTGTTTTAAAACATGATGTTTTGGCGCTTAATTTGTAAAATATTAATGCAATTTGATGTTTAATAGGCTTTTCTTTAATCCCTCCTTATTATCCAACATTTTTGCTTATCCAACATTCTGCCAGCCCGTTTATGTTGGATAAGTAAGAGACTACCAGATAGATAGATAGATACTGTGCAAACTGTATATTTTGGATTATGGAACTGTACAGAGATAAAAAGCCTTTGTGGTTGGAATGTTTACTGCTTCTAATCCAGAGGTAGTGAGATTATCAGCACTCACTTCAGCTGCGTAGCTTTTTGTTAAAGTACTTAAAGGCTAGAAATTTTTATTGTTTTTTGTAGTTATAATGTTTTTAATTGATTGTTCTGTGTTTTAACTTGTGTTAAGTTAATTTAAAGCACCTAGGTAATTCTCCCATTGAGAGCATTTTTATTTTATTTTTCTTTGTTTTGTCTAAGGATCCCTCTATTGCCCCATTAAAATCCCCTATGATAATTAGATTATCGTATTCTTGTTCTGTTACCTTTGTACTTAATAATTCAACAAATTTTGTCTTGGCTCCATTTGGAGCATAAATATTACAAAGCAGTAATTTCCTCCCCCAAATTCTAGTTTTACTCTCAGCATTCTTCCCTCAGGATCTTTAAATACCTGTTTGGATGTCCAATAGTGCTGCATAGTCTTTGGGGGATTTTTCTCTTAGCCTTTTCTTTTGTCTTCCTAAACTCTTCTTGTTGATCATCTCTCATTTCCCCTTTGTATTGGGTCTCTTATTTCTCCTGCTTTCCCCTTCTTTCCTTAAGTATCTTTCATAGAAGGCCTTTGCTTTATGTTCCATTGTTAACCAATGTCTGGTACTTTCCCAGGTACCATTAGTCTCTTCTTTTCCATTTGAATTTTATATTCTTCCTTTTAAGTTTGTCTGTGAGGAAAAAGTACTTGTGTCTTCTTTCTAGGACTGCCATTGGATGTTTTAGTATTGTTATTTTATTTCCCTTGTAATAAGTTGGAATTTTTTCATTGTTTAGTATTTTGTCATGTGTACTTTTCTTTCCAAAGAAAACTATCATCTGGCATAATTTGATTGTATTCTGAAGACCCTATCTATGTTCCCTTCTGTCTCTTCTTTGGATTTTTGGGAGATGTGTGCCACCATATTTATTATGTCCCTGATATTTTTTCTTCCTCTTATATGTTTCTAAATCTAAGTTGAGATTCTTTTTCCTTGGATTCTAAGATCTCTTGTTGTATTTTGAGTACAGACACCATTTTTTCTATTGAATGCATTGTCTTTTCCATCTATTTGTTGACTTTTTATTAATTTGTTATCTTTAATACAATCCTTACTTGTTTTAATGAATCAATGTCTTTTTGAACTATTCTGAATTCTTCTTTCACAATTGTTTGTAACTCTTCTTTAAGTTCCCTTTTCATTTCTTCCATTTCTCCTTTAATTATCTTATATTGCTTGGCTTGTTTCTCTTGCATTCTTTGTACTTTGGTTTGTATTTTCAAAAGCGCTCTCGTTATGTCCTACATAGTGAACTCTTCCATTATTCTTTCCTTGTTTGGCTTTTCTTATCCGTTTCTTTCCCTAGGCTCGGCTTTGCCCGTACCAGATTTGCAAACTGTTTGGTAAATCCAAATGGAAAAGAGTTACATAAACTAAAAAAAGGAACAAGCAATCCTTTTCTTTTCTTAGCCTCACATCCACCTATGTCCAATTTATAGGTGGTCAAATAAATCCAAATGGTAAGGAACTTTTACAACTAAACAAAATAGTATGCAGTTTCTTTAACTTGCCTCCACTTGTGTCCAATATAGAGACAATTTAATAAATCCAAATAGTAAGGGATTTGCAAAACTAAACAAATCATCATTCAGTTTCATTCATCACAGAGCCCTTCCTACAATGCAGTTCCACTTATTGGCCTCTAATTTGCATTTTATCCTAGAGGGTCTTTAAGATTCCTTACTTTCAATGCATAGGGAACTCATTTTCTGGCACCTTCATTACAAATTGTGGGATAATTTGATGCTATTACCCTGTGGTCTCTTATCCCTTTGTGAAATATCTCACCTCTTAAGGCAAGGAGTAAAAGGGAGGCTAACCTTGAGAGAGATAGTGGCGTCCTCTGATGTTTTTGCGGGTCCAGATTTTCACTTCACCAAAGTTCTTTTTTATGTGTGTCACTTTTCCTTCTATTTCTGCCCTTCCACCTCTGTCATCTGTTCTCTGCCCACACTCTCTTGCACTTATTAATTATGTTAATTACATTAATTACGTTGCTTACGTTGCTTGCGTTGCTATGTTGCGTACTCTACCCACTTCTGCTTCCTTGTCTTCACCTCTTATTTTATTCTTGTATTTATTTATTTTATATTTTATATATAGTCCATAGTTACTTAGCTTACTTGGCTTTCTTCGAGTCACTCCCCTTTCCTCCGTGTCGCCAGCAACTCAGCAAGAGGTAGGATCAAAATGCCTTTCGTTTCCTTTACTCATTTTCCAGCTGGTTCCTCAGGCCGTCCTTACTCTCCTGCAATAACCTGGTAACAGAGCTTCTCCTGTCACTTCATGTCTTTTTTATTCTGTTACCTTCTTCCCTCTGTCATCTTTTTCGTTTAAAATAGAGGCTGGCGTTCTAGCCCATGCCAGTGCTGGGCATCCTTTGCAACATGGTGGGATGGATTGGCTGCACCGCTTCGATCCCTAATGCGAGGTCGACTATGGCAGACAGCAATCCTCTACCCTGTGGGTTTTGGCACCACATAGACTTCTCTCCGTCAGTGTGGGGGAGCTAAACACTCACTCTAAGCACCAGGCAAGGTTGGTTTGCCGAGAGCAACTCAGTGTTCCGTGGAGTCCGCCATTTTGCCTCTACCAGAAGTTATCATCCATCTTGGTCTGCTTTTTATTTAACCCTGGTTCTTGTGTCTTCCTCTCTCAGCCTTGTTTTCTTCAACCTAAACATAGCCAACACACTATGCTATTTCTACTGATGGCTTGGCTTCCAGACTTTTGATTCTTTTGGTAGCACCATTGCCCAGTTCTCTTACTATTTTAATTTGCTGTTTTCCTTTTATATGACGGGTTTTATTTAATTACTACATTATTGCTCAAAATGGTGTTTTAGTCTGTTTAAATTTTCTTGTTGATGATGCTTGTTTTGTTCTGTGTGTATTTTATCCTGCTTTATTGTGGTTATTTGGGCTTGGCTCCATGTTAGCCACCCCGAGTCCCAGCCGGGAGATGGAGGCAGAGTACAAAAATAAAGTTGTTTTTGATGTTATAATAATAATATAATGCTTTTTCTCTTCCAGCTTGTCAATATATTCCTTGAATTGCGGATACAGTATTCTAGGCGAGGTCTGACAAAAGGAGACTACAATGGGATTATGGCTTCCCTCAATATTGTAACTATATCTGCTTTGATGCAGCCTAGAATAGCACTGGCTTTTTGTTCACTTCTGCATGGTATTTTTCAGCTTATGGTCTATTTAAGAGACCCAGATCTCCTTCGTAGAATCTTAGAATAATTGTTGGAAGAGACCACGTGGGCCATCTAGTACAACCGCCTGCCATGCAGGAAAAACACAATGAAAGTATCCCTGACAGATGCCTATTTAGCCTCTGTTTAAAAGTTTCCAAGGAAGGAACTTCCATCTTTTACATACACAACTGTCAAGCCAAGTGTTGCATAAACTCTGCATTTCATTTCTTGCCTTGCCTAAGTATCACAGTTTTCCTGTTCATCTCTGGCGTCAGGAGAGTTGGACAGGGCAGAATCCCATTTGTTAGCAGTTCAAGCCTTATTTGTTTACTCTGCGTGTGCATGCAGCTACAGCCTGGCACCCAGTGTCAGTGGTCAATCTTGCAACATCTTGCAAACTCCATCTCACTAATTTACTGTTTGTTCTCTTCACCAGGAAACAATGCCCGACTGCTCACTGGAGGGAAGGATATTAGAGGCAAAGATGAAGTACTTTGGACACATCATGAGAAGACAGGAAAGCTTGGAGAAGAGAATGATGCTGGGGAAAATAGAAGGAAAAAGGAAGAGGGGCCGACCAAGGGCAAGGTGGATGGACGGTATCCTTGAAGTGACTGGCTTCAGCTTGAGAGAACCAGGGGCAGCGACGGCTGACAGGAAGCTCTGGCATGGACTGGTCCATGAGGTCACCAAGAGTTGTAAGTAACTGAAAGAATAAACAACAACATACTCTTCACCTGATTTAACCATCTTAGAGGCAGATGGTCTGTATAAATAGAGAATTCTGTCACCCATAAATAAGGTTTCAGCTTACTGATGGCTCATATAATAGCCAAACATTATCTCTCTATTACTGCTAAATGTTGCTCGCTCTCTAATAATTTTCTACTTAGGTAGAATATGGGTTATAAATTCAACACCTGTATCTTCTTAATTCAATATGTCTGTCATACCAAGTAAATAAAGCTCTGGTTTCATTTGGTATCTTTCCCCTATTATTTTTTGACATTCTTCATGTATTTCCTTCCAGAAATTTTTACTTTTCTTACAAGACCACCACATGTGGTAGAAGGACCCGTGCTCACTTTGATCACATTTCCAACATCTCGTTTGTAATTTCTTGTTGTATTTGCCTAGTTTTTGTGGTGTGATGTACCACCTATAGATCATCTTTAGACAATTTTCCTTCAAATCATAGGCATATGTGAACTCCATTTTCCTATTCCATATACTTTCCTATTCTTCATATTTTATTGATCTCCCTATATTTTGGGCCTATTGTACTATACATTCTTTTATTGGTTCAGTTTCTGTGTGCCACTCTAGTAATTTCTTATATAGTTTTGTGATTGTTTTTTTCTCTGTCAGAAAGACTTTGTCACAGTAAGTTTTTTCCCATAAATCCTCTTTGCCGATCAATATTATATTTCTCTTTTATTTGTCTATATTGGAACCAAGAAATATTTTCAAAGGTTTTGCCAATCTCTTCCTGTGATTTTATCTCATATTCCTTTCTCTGTTTTCTTAAGATGTCTTCATAGGTAAGCCATCTCGTTCCACTTGTTGTCCTCCTTTGCAAAGCTTCCAAGGGCGAGACCCAGAGAGGAATTTTAAGAAACATTCGCATTTTGTACTTCTCCCATATTTTAATCAATGAAGATCTAATAAAATGGTTCTTGAAATGTTTTTCTATTTTCTTTTTGTCGTACCAAGCATGCAAATGCCAACCCAATATGAGATTAAATCCTTCTAGATTTAAGGTCTTTTCTCTGTTCAACAGGAGCCAGTCTCGTCCAAGTAAGTGCACAGGCTTCATAATATAATTGGAGGTCTGGTAAAAGCCATTCCCCTTCTTTTGTCATCTGTTAGGTTTTTGTACTTGAGCCTTGGTTTTTTCCCCAAGTCAAATGAATTTTGTCAATTCTCTTTTCCAATCTGTGAAAGCTTTCTGGTTCTGTAATATGGGCAAATTTTGAAATAGGTAGAGTAACTTCACGAAGACATTCATTTTGATGGCAAAGGTCCTTCCTAGTAGTGACAATTTCAGATATCTCCAATTATTCAATTCCATCTTAATTTCCTTCCAAATTCTTTCATAATTTTTTTAACAGTTGAAAGTTTTTTGCCTTATGAACATGCCTAAATATTTAATTTTGGTGACAATTTTTAGTCCTGTTCTTTTACTTAATAGCTCTTGTCTCTTCTTTGTGACTTTTTTGTCAATGCTTCTGTCTTATCCATATTTATCTTGAGACCTGCTCCATCCAATTTTTAAAATTATCCATTAGGTCCTTGATTACGCAAATTACGTCATCAACAAAAGCTCTCATCTTGTATGTTTGTCCTTGTATGTTAGCTCTTTTTAGATTTGTTTCCTCCCTTATACTGTTCAATATGATTTCTAGGGCCATTATGAATAGTAACGGTGAGAGGTAGGCATCCTTCTCTCACACCCTTTTGTATCTTTATCTTGTCAGCCTCCAGTCCATTTACAATTATTTTAGCCTCTTGTTCACCATATATGACCTCTATCGTGTTTTTTTGTATCATCACTATGCTTCTTCTCTATCTCTATTGTATCTCCTGCCTTCTGTATCATGCTAACATTTTTCTGAGGTAAATTGACTTTCTTTTCAGGATTTAACTTTGGACATTTGCATCTGGCATCCCGGTTCTTGACAATGAAAGCAAGTAATCTTTTCAAAACTTGTTGGCATTTTGCTTCTGAAGTAATTATTATTCCTTTCTAGATTTGAGCTATCATCTCTTTTCTATTAGCATTACTATATTTCTGCCATAGGCTTGTGTTGGCACTTCCCCTCCCACAGAATTTCTAGTTATAAAGGTTCCCATATTTTCTCTGTAATGCTTCTTATATGGTATATTCATAACTCCAGACACATTGTCAATTCTCTTATCCCTAATGTACCATCTCATTTGCATGGGCACTAATTTATAATGTTATGGTTGAGCCTTATGGCTCCAATACTGGGAGACGTGGTCGTAAGACTCCTCGAGAGTCAGATTCTCTTGAGGAGCGAGAGAGGAAACGGCTGCGGGATATATTTGCGGAATCAACTGACGAAGACTCCTTTGAGGGTTTTACCGAGAGAATGGAGGAAGAGGTGGTTAGCTCAGAGGAGGATGACATGGAATGGACTCGTGTAAGGGAGGATTTGGGTGTTCCTGGTAATGATAGCATGGGAAGCGACTGGCGGGTTGCAGGATCGGACCCGTGGATGAGCTGGAGGGATGGAACGGGATCCACAGCTGGGGATGCTGTGGGGCGTAGTCAAAGATGTTTTAGCTCTGATGAGGATGATGATAATGAGGCACCGGGAATTAGGGTAACAGCTGATAGCGATGAGGAGTTGTAACTGGCATAAAATGGGGTCTTGAATCCAGGGCTAATTGCGTTGGGCAAGGTAGTCTGGACGAACGCTTGGGCTCTTGTTGGGAAATTCCTGAAGACGGGTGTGTTTCGTTTGCTGAATACGTAAGTTACCAAGGACACTGGGCATAGACGGCGGGAGGAACTGTGTGGGCTTTTGTTGTGCAACCTGTGTTTAATCTTATTAGCTTGGACCTCCGTCGTCTTCTTGACGGACATTGTTTGCCTACTCGGAATTGACGCTGGACTGGCTGACTGACTGACTGACTGACTGACTACGACCTTGGACTACCCTCTCTTTGGCTATCGGTGGAACTCGTGGAACCTAGACGCCTGCACCTGGTTATCGACCTCGGACCGGATTGGGACCCCGCTGACCGCTGCAACCCTGATTGATGTGCTTGGACCCGGAGTTCGCCCGCTGCACGGAGGAGTAACAACTTAGTTACTCAATCACAGCTGTCGAGTAGCAGAGAGGAATCTGCTGCCAGTATTTATGTTTTATTGAATCTTTGTTTACCAGCTTTTGTTTGTTTTAAGTCCCAGGCTGAAGTAAGCATTTTTGGTTTAACCCGGATTAAACTCCTGTTTAATCCGGTTTATCTTTTGAACTGTTTTTGAGTGACTTTTCATATTGAAGGCGAGTGTTTGCCTAGCTCTTTGTTTTTTATTAGCATTTTTGGTTCTGTATCTTTAATAAACTGTGTTGAATCTTATCTGGTGGCGTTCTGTCCTTGACATATAAAATTGTTCTAAGGCCATTAATTGTTTAAATTGTTTGAATGTCGTAACCTGGCTTCCTTCTATCCACTAATCCAACGCCTTATCCAATCTTGCTCCTAATTGAGTGTATGTTTCTCTCATTTTCCTCTTTATTTCTCTAAAATTCTGGTGCTATGCTGAATCTTACCTTCACCCTTTCTTCCAGTAATTGGTAATCTGTAGGCTTGATCGATCCACGAAAAATTTGATTCTAAATTCGTTTCAAAACTAGAGGGGGGCAGCTTTTCATTTCTGATGGTATTTCCGAATTTGGCCCCCCAAAAAATTTGAAATTAACGAAAATTCGTTATTTTCTAAATTAATTCATTAATGGCGGACGCGCATGCGCAATTCCCAAAAACAGCACAGAGGGAGAGGACTTTACAGGACTCTCCCACCCTCATTTTTTGAGTGATCTTCTTCCAACTTGGTACAGTGGTAGAACACATTTAACACTGATAGCTCACCAAAATTTGGAACGTTTCCCTTATCCTCTGATTTTTGGCGAATTCTCATAGCTTTTATAATAAACCATTTTTTAATAATTGCAGAAATCTGTTCCTGGTTTCAAAGTCTTATTTCCTGTTAAATTGGGTTGTTTTTACTGTGAAAGTCATTGTTCTACTTCAGAAACTTTGTTTTTGTGGCTGAAACTTTGTTAAATTGGTGTGTGTGTGATATATACTGTGTATATATATATATAGTCCCTGCATAATGTGTGTGTGTGTGTATAGGTAAAGGTACAGGTATCCCTTGACGTTAAGTTCAGTCATGTCTGACTCTGGGGGTTGGTGCTCATCTCCATTTCTAAGCCCAAGAGCCAGTGTTGTCCATAGACACCTCCAAGGTCATGTGGCTGGCATGACTACATGGAGTGCCATTACCTTCCCGCCACAGCGGTACCTATTGATCTACTCACATTGGCATGTTTTCAAGCTGCTAGGTTGGCAGAAGCTGGAGCTAACAGCGGGCACTCACTCTGCTCCCGGGATTTGAACCTGGGACCTTTCAGTCTGCAAGTTCAGCAGCTCAGTGCTTTAACACATTTCGCCATCGGGGCTCATGTATATATAATATACATACACATACACACAATGTGGAGAATATGTGGAAAGGTAGATAGATAAGTTGGGAGCCACAGCGAAGGCACCTTCCTGGGAGCAAGGTCTAATAATAATAATAATAATAATAATAATAATAAATCCCTTACAATAGCCAAGATGGCTCACTGCTACAGAATCTTGGGAGGTTTAGTTTGATATGGTACCATTATTGGCAGAGAAAGCTAAGCTGTAGGAGTTGAAATCCAATCATTTATCCTCCCTATAGAATCAATTTTATATGCATTTTTAGCTACAGAAAAGCTAAAATCAGGACAGTAAAAGAACAACACCCAGAAAATGGGAATTCCAGACAGGAAACAATCAGGGCCAGCTAATACCTCCCAACAAAGGATTCCCCTAGGTAGGAAGCAGCCAGGCTTTGAAGCTGCAAGGCTATTCAATGCTAATCAAGGTGACCAATTGCAACATTCACACTTGCCTCCCACAGACAAGAGTTCTTTCTCCCACCCTGGACCTTCCACAGATATATAAACCCCACTTGCCTAGCTTCGCACAGACGTCAAAACCTCTGAGTATCAGGCCTGAGCTGAGGTGAGGCGGCGGCGGCCATTTTCCCCCTCCGTCTTCCTCCTCCTCCTGGGCCTCCTTCCCCCTCGCCCCCTCCCATTGGCTGAGCCCGTGACGCCCCTTTTGCTGAGGGGCAAAAGGAAAGGGCCTGAATGGTGGGAGTTTGGGTGATTTGCAAAAGCTTTTTTTTCCTAACGAAAAAAACGACGACATAACGAAAAACGGCCTCTCGCGATTCAAAACCGCGATATCCAGACGTGTGGACAACCAATGCCGTATATTGCTTCGAAACAAACGAAAATAACGAATTAATAACGGTTAACGGGGAAAACGAATTATTTGAGCAAGCCTAGTAATCTGTTATCTCTTCTTCTCTCATATCAGCATATACTTGGTTTAACTCTCCAGAGATCAATGGTTTAATATACAACGTCTTACTCTCCTTAGAAATCTCTAGTTCCACACACATCAGTTCAACAGAAGTCAGAAAGGCTTCTATGTCATCTCCTTTTTGGAATTTTGAAAATCTCTTCAGCTTGGCTGAGAACTCACTAAAATATGTGGATTAAGCATTTCACCAACTGTGCCTCTCTCTTGCAATCTCATTTGATACATCATTCTTTCATGTTCTCTTTGCTCTCTTTCTCTCTCCCTCTCAGCTTCCATTTTGGCTAACTGCAACTCCTTCTCTTTATCAGCCTCCATTTTGGCTAGTTGAATTTCTCTCTCCATTTCCATCCTTTTCATCTATAATTTCAATCTCAAGATTTCAACTGATTGTTTTTGTGATACTTCTTCCTCATCTCCAGTCTGTACATCTCCCTTTTCAGTAACATTTTCAGCACTCACCTGCCTTATATTAGGAGGTGCCATTACTCTTTTTCTGGGGTAAACTTTAGCACTGGACTAGATTTTATTAATTCGTATCCCGTAGCTGCCACCAATTGTAACTTAAGGTCATGGGGAGATAAGCACACAATACATACGAGAGGCATGAGAGAGAGGTATACGAGGTCTTTCAGGCAGTGGGGGGGGGGACTTTATTATTTTTGATATCCCACCCTCTGCCACTGACGAACATACAGTAGAGTCTCACTTATCCAACATTCACTTATCCAATGTTCTGGATTATCCAGCACATTTTTGTAGTCAATGTTTTCAATACATCGTGATATTTTGGTGCTAAATTCGTAAATACAGCAATTACTACATAGCATTACTGCGTATTGAACTACTTTTTCTGTCAAATTTGTTGTCTAACATGATGTTTGGTGCTTCATTTGTAAAATCATAATCTAACTTGAAGTTTAATAGGTTTTTCCTTAATCCCTCCTTATTCGCTTAACCAACATTCTGCCGGCCCGTTTATGTTGGATAAGTGAGACTCTACTGTATATGTATACATGTGTGTGTGTGTGTGCATGTGAGGCAATGAGGCCAATAAGGGGAGAAAGAACTTCCACGAACTCAGTGACTTGCAGGTCATGCCTGAAAATACATTATCCCTGTCTCAGAGTCACCTTTCTTTATATGTGTTTGTTACAGGATTCACTTTTAAATATCTATACATATATATTCCTTCAAGGTGTAACCCTGTTCTGGAGCCAATATGTAGCTTCCAACTTCTCCTCACAGGTTACATCAATACAATCTCCCACTGGCTTTCAGATATGTAGCCCCAGTCCTGTAACTTGACACAAGACTCTCATATACAAGTTGAAACAAAGAAATATTTATTCATGAATTCTTTTGCACATTAAGCATATTTGTTACAAAGTACTTTACTTCAATTCCACTTGGATGTTACTGTTATTATCGTCCACTCTTTTGGATACATAAAATGGATATTATACAACTTTCAGTACAGTCTAATTTATTTCAACTTTGTTAGGCAACTTTCTTTTTATATTTTTCTCCTCAGTCTTTCTGACTGGATAACTTATACCTTAAAGGCACTCTTTTCCATCAATATTTGAACTGAAAACTTAGCTTTAAAGGACTCTCTGTCTCTCAGCTTCACCTGACTGAAGACTCAAATTAGTCTCTTTTTTTACTTCAACACTACAATTGAAAGCACAATGTTTTTTTTTGAATATTTTTATTACATTGCTATTAATTTGTTACAAAGAAAAGAAAATTTTTTACAATTCATATAATTAAGTCTTTTCCTTCCCCCAGTGTTCTACCCATTGTGCTCCCCATCACCGGAGTCCATTTCTTTATAGTCCAACCAGAATCTCATTTCTTCTGGTGGGGGTTGATTCCCATCTTCTCTCCTTAATGTTTATTCAATAAATTTCTTCCATATACTTTCAAAATCATTTTTCTTCCTTAGGCCTTTTTTGACATTTAAATTGCACGTTAATTCATAATTTATTGCTAATTTCCAAATTTCCTTGTACCAATCTTCTATTTTAATTTCCACCTCCCCTTTCCAATTTCTTGTTATTAATAACCTTGCCGCCATTAGCAACATTGTTACCAAATTCTTTTCATTTTCTTTCAATTCCTCTGTATTATAAATAGATAATAGTATAGTCGCTGGGTTTATATTGATTTTTTCTTCATGATACTCTCTATTTCTATTATGACCTTTCCCCAAAAACTCTGTACATACTTACATTCCCACCACATATGAATATATGTCCCCCTTTCTTGACAACCCCTCCAATATTTCTCTGAACAGCTCTTATCCATATTATGTATCTTTATTGGGGTCAAATACCACTTCCACACTATCTTGTAGTTTTCTTTTATTCTAATTGATAAATTTTTGAGATCCCTGGCTTTCCATAAATTTTCCCAATTTCTTTCTCCTACTTTTATTCCCAGTTCTTCCTCCCATATTTCCCTTGTTAATATCCCTTTCCTCCCACCTTTAATCTCTATTAATATTTTATATATCCCTTTCGGATATTCATTTCCCTCTTTAGTCTGTTCTTTTAATACTATATTTTCAAATTTTGTTGGTTCTCTTTCCTCCCAGCTCTTTCTTTGCCAATTTTGGAACCATTGATCTAGTTGGACCCAATGAAGCCATGATATATTTAAATCACCTAGGATTCCCTTTATGTTGTTTTCCTCCTGTATTTGTTCCCTCCAACTTCAAATTTTGTCTAATTTCTTCCTTTTCAATTCCTTATCCATCACATTTTTTAAAAGTTTTTACGAAATTTCTTCTCCATTATCACTGGCATTATTTTAGAATTCTCTTTAATGAGGTGGCTTTTATATTTATTCCATATTATTAATACGTTTTTAATGATACATTTCCCATTTGATTGATTTCCTTTTTTGAATATTCCTTAAAAAAATTCGACTCTCATTTCTATATCTTTAGTAATTATTTCTATCCAGTCTATTTCTACTTTATTTAGCATCCCTTCTACCACATGTCTCAACTGGTTTGCTTCATAATAACTTTTGATTTCAGGTAATCCTAGTCCTCCTTCCTTTTGTGGTTTGTACCAATAGCATTTGTTTATTCTGTTTTTTTCCCATTATTACAAAATTTGTTTTTTAATTGTTGCCATTTGTTCAATCCAATTTCTGTTATTTTAAGGGGTATCATTCTAAATAATTTACTTTAGGTAGTATTTTCATTTTGAATACGGCAATTCTACCAAACCAGGACAAGTGTACGTTGTTATATTCATTTAATCTTTTTTCTGTCTCTTTGCTCAATGCCTCTAAGTTTTTCCTTTCCATTTCACTTAGGTCCTTAGTTATTACTATTCCTAGATATTTTGTTTTTTTTTAAGTTATTTTTATATCCCTCCGATTTTTGAATTCTTCCTCATCTTGTTTTTTGTAATTAAATAGTATCATTTCTGATTTTTTCCAATTTATTTTCAGCCCTGTTATTTCTCCAAACTTCCTTATATGCTCCCCTATTTTTTCCATTTTATCTGCTATTCCTTTTAAAGTCAAAATTGTGTCATCGGCAAACAAGCTAATTTTATCTGAGTCTTTTCCTATCCCTATTAATTTATTGTCATTTCTAATTACATTTGCCAATATTTCTATTGTGATTGCAAATAATATTGGTGACATAGGGCATCCCTGCCTAGTCCCTCTTGTTACTTTTATTCTATCAGTTATCCCATCATTTACTAATACCTGAATGTAACTGTCTGAATATAGTTGGTTCACTAATCCCATTGTTCTGCTTCCCAATCCAAATTTATTCAAAATGCATTTTAATGTTGGCCACTCCACGCAATCGAATGCTTTAAATATGTCTAAGACTATAATTCCTGCTTTTATCTGTTGATTTTTTATTATCTGAATTTTATTTATTAATTTCCCTACTAAACTTGACATTTGTCTTCCTTTTATGAAGCCACATTGGTCATTATTAATATATTTATATATCCAATTATTCATTCTATTTGCTATAATTGCTGACAATATTTTGGCATCCTGATTTATTAATGAAATTGGTCTGTAAGACCCTGGGTCTGTTTCATCTCTATTGATTTTAGAGATGAGTACTACTAATGCCTGTTTCCAAGATTCTGGAATTTTTTCTCCATTTAATATTGCGTTATATAATTCTGCCAATTTCGGGATTAGCTTTTTCCCAAATATTTTATAATACTCTGGTCCAAATCCATCCCACCCCGGGGCTGTCCCACTTTTCAGTTTCATTATTATTTTCTCTATTTCTTCCTCTTTTATTGGGGCTTCTAGCAATTTCCTATCCTTCTCCCTTAATCTTATATTCCAATTACCTTGCCACATATTCATTTATTTTGTCAATTGAATGTTCTGCTTGGTATAACTTCGAATAGAATTCCTCAAATATTTTTAACTTTTCTTTCATTTGTCTGCATCTTTCCTGATTTATCTTTTATCTCATTTATCGTGTTTTCCATTTTTTTTCCTTTGTACTGCCCTCGCCAACATTTTTGAACTTTTGTTACTAAATTCAAAGAATTCTCTCCTTAGGTATATCAGGTTTCTTTCTACCTGGTCCATCTCCATTTTGTTCAATTCTTCTTTTTTTTGCCCTTAATTCATTGTATATGAGTTTAGTTCTTTTTGTTATATACAGATTTTCCAATTTTCCTATCTCTTTTTCTAATATATTTTTCCTTTCTTCCTGTTTCTTTCTTACCTTCGATGCTTCTTTTATTATTAACCCTCTCATCACCACTTTCATTGTATCCCATAATAAAGCTCTTGATATCTCTTTGTTATTTAAATCCCAAATTTCTTGCCATTGTTTTGCTAATTCATTTACTGTTTCCTCTTGTTTCAGTATACTAGGATTGAATCTCCATCTTTTTATCTGATTATAATTTTGCTTGATTTCAATTTCTATACTAACTGGAGCATGATCACTAATCCTTATGTTTTCTATTTCCGTATTTACAACTTTGTCTAGTATATTTTTTGTAATAAACATGTAGTCAATCCTTGTATATGTTTTATGCACTTCTGAGAAGTATGTATACCTTCTCTCATCCCCTGTAAAAAGTCTCCAAACATCTTTCAATCCCCATTTACCCATAGTCCTACTTAGTTTTGTCATGTTATTACTTTTATCCCTAAATGTTGGATTAGATTTATCTTTTACCGTGTCCATTACTATATTCATATCTCTTCCCAAAATTATATATTTTTGTTGCCAGTTAGTTATTCTCTTTAACACTTCCTCATAGAATTCTTCTTGTTTTTCATTGGGAGCATAAATATTTACTAATACATATTTGTCTTGTCCAATTTTCCCTTCCGTTATTATATATCTACCTTCTGTATCTTTTAACACCCGTTTTCACAAAATTACATTTTTTTCGATATGATTATAGCCACACCTCTAGATTTAGAATTGCCACATGCTTTCTCATAGTATTTTGCCCAGTTTAATTTTAGTTCATTCACTCCTTCCCGTTTTTGGTGAGTTTCTTGGAGAAAGTAGATATGTGCAGCATTTTTTTTTAAGCAAACCTTCAGTTCTCTTCCTCTTATACACATTCCCAGGACCTCGGACATTTAGTGTTGTCACTTTTAGTTTACCCATCATTCTTATACCATATTATATTAACTTGTGGACTCCATACTGTGTTTCCCATCCCACTTCCCCTTGAACCCATTACCTTTGTGCCCCTTGTCCCCCCCTCCCCTTGTTCCTTTCCTCCTCCCCACTTATGAGGCACTCTGCCCCATACCCTGCCGCAAGGGCCATTGTGGGGAGTGGAGCCGTGTTTCCTCAAAAGCCAGAAGACCCCCCTCCCCCCATGCTCCATAGTTTCTTTTCTTCTTTGTTTAGACTGTGGAATGTCTTATTGCCTAGTCCTGTCCTCCAACAGCTCCTATTAGTTCTCCTTCGCCTCCTCCTCCTTTTCCCTTTCCTTTTCCCCTTCTTCCTTCCTTTCCTTCCTTTGCTTTCCTAGTGTTGGTCTCAGCCTCACTTTTGTCCTTACAAATTCCTAGTTCCTTCAGTAGCTGGAAGCCATGTCTTTGAGAGTCAATTTTATATTTTTCCCCTTGAAAAAAAATTTCAAGTGTACTGGGTAATCCCAGTGATAATGAATCTCTTTGTCTCTTAAATATACTGTACGTGGTTTCATTGATTTTCTCCAACTTTTTGTTTCAGCACAGAAGTCGTTGTAGATTTGTAAGTTCACTCCTCCAGATCTTAACCTTTCAGGTTCTTTCCTCAGTATTGCCATCAGCTGTTCTTTTTTCTTATAGTGTGTGACCTTGACTATTATGTCCCTGGGCATTGCTTTACTCCTCCCTCCTGTCCAGTTTTGCATCAGAGTGACTCTCTGAAGTCATTTTAGAATCTCCTCTGCCAGGTTCCCATTCCGTTAATTCCTCTCTGACTCTGGCCAGTTTTTCAGAATAAAGTTGTTCCTCTTCTGTGCATCCTTAATGTATATTAGTTCATTCTCTATTTCAGAGAGTTTAATTTCTTTTTCCCTTTGTAGCTTATCCTGTTGTTTAATATAGTCCTTTTGCTCTTGACATAGAGTTTGCAGTTGTTCTGATGTATCTTTTTAAAGAGTTTCAAACATTTCCATAGTTCATTGTTTCTCTTGCATTATCAGACTCTCAAATTTGGATACAGTGTCCTTAATTTTTTTGTCAAATCTCATTTCCAGCTCCCGTGTCTGATCTGCGAATAGAGCTTCTATTCGTTTCATTTGTTCCTCATTTTGCCTCCTCATTATTAGAGTTAGTTTTTCCATCCAGTCTTCTTCCCCCCCCCCCCTTCTCTTCCCCCTTCGGATGGCTTTACTTCTCCCTGTTTAGGGTTTGTTCTGTTGCTATTGCTATTTTTAGCACTACTCCAATGGGGGAGGGTGGGGGTCTTTGGTGGACTCTTTGACATATTTAATTGACTGTGATCTACAGTCTCAGAATCCTCTCCTTGTTCCTCCAGTCTTTGTAACCTCCGGTCCGATGGTCTGACCCACTTTTTTCTGCAGTCCCTTTTTCATATAATTTAAATGGGAGATAGAGGAGTCTTAGCTGTTGCCTGTTTCAACTTCCAGAGGTTTACTTACTTTGTTGTTTCCTTATCGGCATCTTAATGGCATCTGGTTTATGTCTCTCTCAGGGTTATCTTCTCTCTGAGTGTACTTTTCCCAGATCACCATTGGTAAATCGCCTCCTCTTTTCTTCCTTTAATTCTCTGGAGTTTCAGCAGCAGACTCTCTCTTAAACAGAGCTGGAATCTCTTGTTTATTTTATTATTCCACAATGTTTATATAACATTCCAGAGCTCCGAGAGAATGCTGTCAGCCGGCCATTCTCCTAGGCCACGCCCCGAAAGCACAATCTTAAACATGGATCCTCTTCCCTCTAGCTCCCCGGCTAGAGACTGAATAATTTTCAAACAGTTCCCGCTCTTTCTTTTCAGGTGGCTCCGCCCCTTCTCTAGCTAGCCACTCTCAACTGGATACCTTTCTACTGCAAAACTACGTAGCCATGGTGATGTATTAACCAATCAGATGTAGCCCACTCCTGCCTGCCCTTGCCATACATCAATCTTAATAAACATAGACAAAAACTCCATTATAATTAGTTTTTCTGTTACAGGATCCTTACTTATTGACTTACTTAGGCGATCCCTCTTAGTTCGAGGATGATGGTCCTCCATTTCTTGGAAGATGCCTGTGCGTGATTTTTTTTTTTAATGTGTGGAGGTCGGTTCATGGCTGGTCAACACACAGTCTTTACAAATTGAGGTCCCAGCAGTGGTGTGATTAACACAACGAGAGTGGCTTCTCAGTCTGTTGCAGCCTTCTTCCACCTTCACAGCCGTTGTAACATGTACCATGTTATCCTCCGCCTGCTCCGCCGTTGAGGTCTTTGGGTCTTCGGATTGTTCTTGGTCTGGATCCTCCCCTGTGGCCACTCCTGGGAGTGTGTGACTCCCATGTTTGTGCCCTCAGGTTCATTGGAACACGCAAGCCCCCTCACCACATCAAGGTGACAATCCATTGAGGGGGATCCAAAATGAAGTGATAAAATGAATTTCAACAGGGAGAAATGTATGGGTACTCCACTTAGGTAATACAAATGTAATGCACAAATACAGGATGGTTGACACTTGACTTGAAATCAATCCATTCTAAAGGGGTTTATGAGTCTTGGTGTTGCCGAGGACCCCCGGGTAAAATTATTGTTTCCTTCATGTCTGTAGCAGAGAGTTCCAAAGGCTGCAGGCACTTGTTTAGCTCTGCGCACGTTCAGACAATCAGGAAACTAGCTACAGACTGCCTATAATTCCTTAATAAAATGGTTACCCTGAACTCTGTGCTTCTCTTGCCTTTCCTTGCTATAATAATAATAATAATAATAATAATAATAATAATAATAATAAAAAAAAAACTTTATTTATATTCCGCCACCATCTCCCCACGGGGACTCGGGGCGGCTTACATGGGGCAGTGGCCCAAACAATGTAAGAACAAAATATAAGCAACACAATACAATCACAATATAAAAAGATAAAACAATAATACAATATATCAATATAAACAACAATACAAGATAAAAATAATGTATTTTTCCCAGCCATCATGTATCTCTCCTTGCTGCAAAGCAGCTTTTCCTCACTTTCTTTCTGGAGAGCAGAGCTGAGCCGAGCCGAACCAAGCCGAGCCAAGCCCTGTGCCGTGCCGAGCCGAGTGCCGTGCCGTGCCGAGCGCCATGCCGAGCTGAGTGCTGAGCCGAGCACTGTGCCAAGTGCCGAGCCAACTGCCGAGTGCCATGTGCCGAGTGCTGAGTGCCGAGCCAAGTGCCAAGTGCCGTGCTGAGCCGAGTGCTGAGCCGAGTGCCATGCCGCGCCGTGCCATGCCGAGTGCTGAGCCAAGCCAAGTGCCGTGCCGAGCTGAGCGCCATGCTGAGCGCCAAGCCGAGCCGAGCGTTGTGCTGTGCCGAGTGCCGTGCCGAGCCGAGTGCCGTGCCAAGCCGAGCCCCATGCCGTGCCGAGCCCCGTGCCGTGCCGTGTGTCGTGCCGAGCTGAGTGCTGTGTCGTGCCGTGTTTGTTCTTTCTCTATCATTTCTTTCCCATTTAACCAGACTAGGTAGGCCACAGCACTGCTTCTGATTAGATAATCTCCTAGATAAGTTGTCTTCAATTAGGACATAAAATCCTGTCATTGCACTTTACTATTGTTCTCTACCCAAAGACCAAGGCAGAATAGAGGAGGAGCATGATTTCCCTGGATCTAGGCACTAGACTTCTATTGATGCAGGCCAAAATCCCAATGACTTTTTGAGCCACAGCATGGCATTGTTGGCTCATGCTCCCCTTCCTCCCCATGAGGACTCCAAGATCTTTTTCACACATACTGCTTCAAGCCAGGCATCGTCCCCATTTTGTCTCTTAGCATTTCCTTTTTTCTGCCTAAGTGGAGTCTCTTGCATCTGTCCCTGTTGAACTTCATTGTGTTAGTTTTGGCCAATCATCTCTCTAATCTGTGAAAATCCTTGTGAATTCTGCTCCTGTCTTAGGGAGTCTTGGCTCTGCCTCCAGTTTGGTCCCGTTTGCAAACTTAATGATTTTGTCTTCTAACCCTTCATCTAAGTCATGAATAAAGATCCTGAAAAGAACCGGGCCCAGGGCCGAACCCTGCTTCTGGCCCTCCACTCCTCACTTATTTCCAGGATGGTCACCTGAGGGGTGAGAGGGATAGCATGTTCCAATGAGCCTGTGGGCACATCCACTGGAGTCATGCACTCCCAGGAGGGGTCACAGGGGAGGATCCAGACCAAGAACAATTCAAAGACCCTAAGACCTCAATACAGGACTGCTATCATTGCAAGGGAGCTGGAACGCTTTAACATCAACATAGCAGCCTTTCAGGAGACCCAGAGAGCAGGAGAGGGACAGCTGAAGGAAGACAAATGGAGTTTACACCTTCTTCTGGAAGGGACTGCCTGAAGAAAAGCAAAGAATACATGGAGTTGGCTTTGCTATCAGAAATGACCTAGTGAAGCACCTGCCCGAAGCACCAATTGGCATTAGCGAATGACTCTCAACCCTCCAAATAAACCTTGCCAGAAACCAACAAGCAGCCATCATAAGTGCCTATGCACCAGCACTAGATGCTGATGAAGACATCAAGGAAATTTTTTACTGTCAGCTGGACTATCGGAGATACCTAAGGAGGACAAAATTATTCTCCTGAACAGACCACAGACTAATCCAATCCACGATGGCTATCAAAATCGCCCCCAAATGCAAACTCCAAGGAAAAAAAGATGAAGCGCAAAACACCCAAGCCCTTCAGGAGCCCTCCAAATGAGCCCTTCTCCAAACAACACTCAAGGACCATCTTTGGGGTGTTCTATGGGTATAGAACACCCCAAAAATGTTGAGGAACATTGGAACAAACTGAAGACCTCCATCATCACAGCCTGCGAAGAAACCATCAGATATCAAACTAAGAAACATCAAGACTGGAATGAGGGAGCGGGCCTCTCCGTGGTGGCCCCTCAGCTTTGGAATTCCCTCCCTAGTGAGATTAGACAAGCACCAACCCTGCCTGCCTTTAGAAAACAGTTTAAAACGTGATTTTTCCAGTGTGCCTTCAAATAATTAACCCCATGACACACCCCTTCTAAACAATATTGGTCTTCTGCACTTTATTCTGCCCCTGTACTGGAAATAACTTGACTTTCTATTCTCTCCAAAATTCTCCTAGAGATCCCTTCGACACCTTGTCCAGGCACTTTACTAGATGGACCAGAGAACTCATCTAACACTTTGTGGATAACCATGATGTTCAGGGATTTTTTTAAAGCCACAAAGATCCTCTATGGACCAAGAAACCATGGCATACACACTCTACGCTCATCATATGGCACCAAATTTATGAAGGACAAAAGATCAATTACACTATGTTGGAAAGAGCACTACCAGAACCTTCTGAATCGCAGCTCCAATGTGGCCAAAGTGTCCCTCCCACAAATCTCGCAACAACAAACCAGGGATGATCTTGCAGCACAGCCTAGTTTGAAGGAAGTCAGCAATGCCATCAGGCAACAAAAAAATAACAAAAAAAAAATAACAAAAAAAGCAACCAGAGATGCCTCTCAGTTATCTGGCATCGACCACTCCCAACGAGTGCCGGTTAAATGAGAGTCGACTGTCATAGCATTAATACAAACCCTCAAGCAACCAGAGATGAATCTCAGTTATCCGACATCGACTGCTCCCCATGGATGCTGGTTAAATGAGAGTCGACTGTCATAGCATTAATACAAACTCTCAAGCAACCAAAGACTACTCTAAGTTATCCAGTATCGACCACTCCCCACGGGTGCCGGTTAAATGAGAGCCGACTGTCATAGCATGAATACAAACTCTCAAGCAACCAGAGATGACTCTGTTATCCAGCATTGACCACTCCCCACGGGTGCCGGTTAAATGAGAGTCGACTGTCATAGCATGAATATAAACTCTCAAGCAACCAGAGACGACTCTCAGTTATCTGGCATAGACCACTCCCAATAAGTGCCAGTTAAATGAGAGTCGACTGTCATAGCATTAATACAAACTCTCAAGCAACCAGAGATGGCTCTCAGTTATCTGGCATCGACCACTCCCAATTCGTGCTGGTTAAATGAGAGTCGACTGTCATAGCATTAATACAAACTCTCAAGCAACCAGAGACGGCTCTCAGTTATCTGGCATAGACCACTCCCAATAAGTGCCGGTTAAATGAGAGTCGACTGTCATAGCATTAATACAAACTCTCAAGCAACCAGAGACGACTATGTTATCCAGCATCGACTACTCCCCACAGGTGCCAGTTAAATGAGAGTCGACTGTCATAGCATTAATACAAACTCTCAAGCAACCAGAGACAAGTCTCCATTATCCGGCATTAACCACTCCCCAAGGGTGCCGATTAAATGAGAGTCGACTGTCATAGCATTAATACAAACTCTCAAGCAACCAGAGATGACTCTCAGTTATCTGGCATCGACAACTCCCAATAAGTGCCGGTTAAATGAGAGTTGACAGTTATAGCATTAATACAAACTATCAAGCAACCAGAGATTACTCTGTTATCCAGCACTGACCACTCCCCACGGGTGCCGGTTAAATGAGAGTCGACTGTCATAGCATTAATACAAACTCTCAAGCAACCAGAGACGAGTCTCCATTGTCCGGCATTGACCACTCCCCAAGGGTGCCGGTTAAATGAGAGTCGACTGTCATAGCATGAATACAAACTCTCAAGCAACCAGAGATGACTCTCAGTTATCTGGCATCGACCACTCCCAACGAGTGCCGGTTAAATGAGAGTCGACTGTCATAGCATTAATACAAACTCTCAAGCAACCAGAGATGACTCTCAGTTATCTGGCATCGACTACTCCCAACGAGTGCCAGTTAAACGAGTGCCAGCATAGCGTCTGCGGCCAACAGGCCATCGGAGTTGTTCCGAGTTGTTGGGGAGCTCCTGTGGCCTCCCGAGACCCAGGAGTTTCCCGATGACTTGGCAACTCGGTGCAGCGAGTTTGCGCACCATTTCGCAGGCAAAGTTGCTCAGATACGTTGTGAGTTGGACTCCAGCTTAACTGTGGTTTCAGCGGAGGTAACCGAGGCACCTGTCTGTTCGATCTTGTGGGATTCTTTCCGGCTTGTTCTTGCTGATGACGTGGAGGGGATTCTTGGGTCTGTGAGGGCGACCACTTGCGCTCTGGATCCTTGTCCCTCTTGGCTGGTTAAGCTGGCCAAAGATGGGTTGTTGGAGTGGTTTGTGGCTATAATAAATGCCTCTTTGGGTCAGGGGTCATTTCCATCCTGTTTTAAGCAAGCGGTGGTAAAGCCGCTACTAAAAAAGACCTCGTTAGACCCATCTGTTTGTAACAACTACAGACCAATCTCCAACCTCCCATTTCTGGGCAAGGTTCTGGAGCGGGTGGTTGCCACGCAGCTCCAGGGGTTTCTCGATGACACTGATTTTCTGGACCGCTCGCAGTCTGGCTTCAGGCCTGCGTACAGCACCGAGACGGCTTTGGTCGCCTTGGTGGATGACCTCTGCAGGGAACTGGACAGGGGGAGTGTGACCCTGCTGGTTCTCTTGGACATCTCAGTGGCTTTTGATACCATCGACCATGGTATCCTTCTGGGGAGGCTCTCTGGGATGGGGCTCGGTGGCACGGTTTTGCAGTGGCTCCAGTCCTTCCTGGAGGGCCGCTCCCAGATGGTGAAGCTGGGGGAAACCTGCTCGGACCCCTGGCCATTGACCTGTGGGGTTCCGCAGGGGTCTATCTTATCCCCCATGCTATTTAACATCTACATGAAAGCACTGGGAGAGGTCATCCGGAGTTTTGGAGGGCGTTGCCATCTCTACGCAGATGACACACAAATCCACTACTCGTTTCCATCTGATTCCAAGGAAGCCCCTCGGATGCTGAACCAGTGCCTGGCCGCTGTGGCGGATTGGATGAGGAGGAACAAGCTGAGAATCAATCCCGACAAGACAGAGGCCCTCCTGGTCAGTCGTGCGTCGGATCGGGGTATTGTGTGGCAATCTGTGCTGGACGGGGTTGCACTCCCCCTGAAATCACAGGTCCGCAGTTTGGGGGTCCTCCTGGATTCAGCGTTGACGCTTGAGGCATAGGTGTTGGCGGTGGCCGGGAGGGCCTTTGCACAACTCAAACTTGTGCGCCAACTGTGACCATACCTCGTGAAGTCTGACTTGATCACGGTGGTCCATGCCTTAGTTACCTCTAGACTGGACTACTGTAATGCGCTCTACGTGGGGCTTCCCTTGAAGACGGCCCGGAAATTACAATTGGTTCAACGCTCGGCTGCCAGATTAATAACCGGGGCAAGTTACAGGGAGAGATCCACTCCCTTGTTTAAGGAGCTCCACTGGCTGCCGTTCATCTTCCGGTCCCAATTCAAGGTGCAGACCATCATCTATAAAGCCCTAAACGGTTTGGGACCCACCTACCTCCGTTACCGTATCTCCTACCATAAACCTGCCCGATCTTTGCAATCATCCGGGGAGGCCCTCTTATCGCCACTGCCTATATCCCAGGCCCGCCTTGTGGGTACAAGGGAGAGGGCCTTTTCTTCTGTAGCCCCCCGATTGTGGAATTCACTGCCCATTGAGATCAGGCAAGCTCCCACTCTGTTAGCTTTTAAAAAAGACTTAAAAACATGGCTCTTCCGCTGTGCTTTTGGTGAGTAATTACTGCCATATATTTCTTTGTTACTCCCCTCTAACATCTATCCTCTAGACTGTTCCACTTTCATATGTCCCTGTCCCCAGTGGTGTACTCCTTTGTCTCTCTCACCCCGAGTTTTTATCTCTGTGTTCATGCGGCCTGCCCTTGTTTTTATTGTTTCTTTGACTTCTTGATGTAATGTATATTATTATCTATTGTATTGTTTTAATTGTGTTATGATATGTTGTTTTTATATTTTATTATATTGTATTGCTCTGGGCATGGCCCCATGTTAGCCGCCCCGAGTCCACGTTGGGGAGATGTAAATATAAATAAAGTATAAATAAAGTTTTATTATTATTATTATTAAATGAGAGTCGACTGTCATAGCATGAATACAAACTCTCAAGCAACCAGAGACCACTCTCAGTTATCTGGCATCGACCACTCCCAACGAGTGCTGGTTAAATGAGAGTCAACTGTCATAGCATTAATACAAACTCTCAAGCAACCAGAGACGACTCTCAGTTATCTGGCATCGACCACTCCCAACGAGTGCCGGTCAAATGAGAGTCGACTGTCATAGCATTAATACAAACTCTCAAGCAACTGAGACGACTCTCAGTTATCTGGCATCAACCACTCCAAAAGAGTGCTGGTTAAATGAGAGACGACTGACATAGCATGGATACAAACTCTCAAGCAACCAGAGATGACTCTCCGTTATCCGGCATCAACCACTCCCCACGGGTGCCGGTTAACTGTGAGTAGACTGTCTATCATCTATATATATAAAAATGTTCTGACCATTTCTAATTTAAACTAAACAGTGAAACTGAGGCCCTGGGCTGAGTGGGTTGCTAGGAGACCAAGTGGGCAGAGCTTGGTCTTCTAACTGTCAGCAGACCAAGTGGTCAGAGCTTAGCCTTCTAACTGGCAGCAATTGGATAAAAACAATTATTCCCCTCCCTCTAATTAGGACTTTATTTTTCTTTTCTTTTTGTTGTATGAACCTAGAGGCATGCATGATGGGTTGTGCTGCTAAATTTCTAGGTTCTGGCTCTATTAGTTGTGTTGTTTTTTCCTAGGCCGAAATTTCATTACTCTTTTATATATATAGATAGAGAGTGATTGGCTCAATGTCACCCAGTGGGGATCCCTTTTGCCCTTTTCCTCATATCAATATCAGAGCCATGTGATGACTTTTGTCCAGTCTTAATGCTTCTTTTTCCAAGGCATAGGAAAATCTAATAAATAAAGGAGTACATAAATTATGAAAACTTTTCAAGCTATAGATAATATACAATGGTTGAAGAGTCCAGTTATAGTGACAACTGAGTTCTTGTCAAAAACCAAAAAGGACTCCTAACTAACACTATGGCCAACTATTTCCAACAGGGATGTAATTCTTCACTAAGGTAGCAATGAAAAAAATCAGCTTTCCCATCCCACTGTAAGAAAGGCTATTCACATTTTAGGAGTTATTCTGCACAAAACTCACATATTTTTATTTGTGTAAGAAAAACATTTTCCCAGTAAGAAATTGTATTTTCTATGTGGAAAACAGTATTTAAATATGCAAAAGAATGCCACATGAATCAACCATATGAGCATTTTATGTACATTAAACTGCCAGTTACAGCATCTTCTTTACAAAACATTTTTGAATATGCTTTCCTTCTCTAATTTCCAGTCAGAGTGGATTATATTGGATACTTGAGCAAACTTTCATATATTCATATGATGATAGCTTCCCCATTAACACAACCAACTTTAGAACAAAGGCCCATGATCTTTTTTTTTTTTTTTTTACTGCCCACTGATACATTTAGGGTGCTTCCAGAGAACACTAAATTATGGGTTTTCCATATGGGGCAAAAAAAAACAAAAAACAAAACCCTGGGACTTGAGAGCAGGTCCACACACAGACCTGATGGGATTTCTGCCTGCGACGTCCAGACTTTCTGCTTCATTACAGGATTTCGAAGTCCACAAGATGGCTGTGATAGGACATCCTCTGGTAATATTGGTTTTTTTAAAAAAACTTTAAATGTGCAGATGCGCATATGCACATCTTCACACAAGTTTTGTTCCTGGGTCATATATATCTGTTCCTCTTTTGCTATTATCTTGAAGTTGACTAGAGGGCGAAAACTTTGTCTGGGCAAGAGAAACCTTATCCTCCACATGTTTAATGAAGTTTGTGGAGTAGGACCACTACACTTAAAGTCAGGATTACACTATTAAACAGAAACTGACACTTTCAAGCCAGGAACAGAACTTTGGGAACAACGGGATGATGTTCCTGGGCTAGACATATCTGTTCCTCATTGCTTTTATCATAAAAACCCAGGGGAAGTTGATTGCATGGCAAAACCTTTGTTTGTGTGCCACAAATTTCATTAAAAGTGTGGAGGAAAATGTTTCTCTTGCCAGGATAAAGTTTTCACCCTCTAGTCAACTGTTGCCATGTTTTTAGGAAACAACCAATCAGAAACTGACATGTATAACCCAGAAACAAACCAACATAAAAATACTGTATTTTCTGAGTGTAGGTAGGGACATAAAGAGATTCAAATATTTTCATTTTCTGTCCAGAACTGGGATATTCCCACAACTGAAAATCTCACACTTTTAGCACTTCGTAGCTATTCCTCCTGTGTTGTCAGGGGATGTTGTTTGGCCACCCACCATTTTGAACCGGAAGCTCCTGAGATAAAGGTACTATGTGGATGGGTCCCTACTAGAGTTGTCCAAATTTTCGCTATGTTTCTCGTTTCGTAGTTATTTCGGATTGTTCTCGTTTTTTGAAACGAGTATTGAAACGTTTTCCCTGGGCGCAACTGGCAATGTAATTCGAACCATCGTTGGCCCATTCTCTAATTGTTTCTTAAAATTTTTGTTAAATTTTTTCCTTCCAAATTTTTTTTTAAATATTTTTTAAAAATTTTGTTTTATTTTTTTTTGTTTTGTTTCTGCAACCTAACATGAATGGGAGCCTAACACAGCCTAACATGGCTACCGCTCCCTGGCCAATCAGAGACTTCCACGATGGCTGAAAAAGGTGGGGGCTAGCGTCCTCTGCGTCCATGTGGAGGATCTCTATAAAAATCCCCTCCCCAACTGAGCCAAGCCATTCTAGGCTAGGATACCAAGGAGAGAGGGTGGTTCGCGCACGCTGGGAAGCTGCTTGCTTGCTTGGGGGAGAGAGGGCTAAGTGACTGTTCTGGCTATAGGGGGTAGAGTGTCTGTCTGTTGTTGCTGGTTCGATATTGTGTTTTTTTGGGGGGGAAATTGGCTTGGGGCTTGTGGCAGAGTCCTTGCTGTGGCTTTAGGGAACTTTTATTTTCCAAAGGACGTCTGCGTTCCTGCAAGTGCAGAGCTTGGGGTGCTTTCTTTTCTACTCCAGAGGGAGTCCCTTTGCCTTTCTGTTTTCTTTTTTGGAATTTAGCAATCACCACATCAGCCCTTCTTTGCAATCCTGAAAGGGGGGGGACTTGAAAATAATAGTTTCCAAAAGACGTCTGCGTTCCTGCAAGTGCATTGCTTCCCTCCCGCTCTGTTTGTAATCCCAAGCCCCCGGGCTGAGTGTTATTGCAGCAATCACAAAGACACACATTGTTTTCAAACCTAAAGGGTACATTGAAAGAAATAGTTTCCAAAGGACGTGGGGCACCCGCCAAGGCATTGCTTTCCTCACGCTCCATTTCTATTCCCAAGCCTTGGGCTGAGTTTTATTTTTGCAATCACAAAGTCAGACATTGATTTGATTCAATAGAGGGTCCACAGCAATTTATAGTTTCCAAAGGACGTTGCCAATCCTGTCAAGGCATTGCTTGGCATGTGCTGCATTTCTAATCCAAAGTCCTCAGCCCGAGTTTCATTTTTGCAATCACAATGTCAGCCAGTGGCACCATTGATCAAAAGGTTCAAAGGCAATTTATAGTTTCCAAAGGACGTTGCCAATCCTGTCAAGGCATTGCTTGGCGTGTGCTGCATTTCTAATCCAAAGTCTACACAAGTAGAAGAGGGACTTTTACAGTGATAAGAACCCAATTGAACAGGAAATAAGACTTTCAAACCAGGAACAGGTTTCTTCAAATATTGAAAAATAGTGTATTATAAAAAGTTATGAAAATTCGCCAAAAATCATAGGAGACAGGAAACATTCTGCAATTTGTTGAGCAAAGAGTGTGGAATGTGTTCTCCCACTGTACCAGATTTGATGAGAATAGTTCAAGAAATGAAGGCGGGGGACCCCCAGAAAAGTCCCCCCCGGTTTCCTGGTTTTTTTTTGGCGATTGCGCATGCGCGTCCACCATTTTAGAAACATTTTAGAAACATTACGAATTTTTGGAAATATCCAAAAATTTTGGGTGAAAAATTAAGAAATAATTTCTATATCGAAGAGCCAGCACTCCCTACTTTAGAAACGAGAATTGAAACATTTTTTCCATCGATCGGACAAGCCTAGTCCCTACATGATATAGCCAGCCTTTTGCTGCTTTTAATTATATTTCATTCATTAAATGAGATTTGCAAATACACTGGATTTTTGTTATGAATTAAGATTTGGTTCTAGAATCTCCTATGGACACAAGCATCTGTGGTTCTTTAAGTGCCATTATATACTATAAGTACAATAGTGTTCCTTATATAGTGTTCCTTATATAAAATAGCAAAATCAAGGTTTGCTTTTGTCAAGTTGTGGATAGTGGGATCTGTAGATATAGAATGTGTGGATACAGAGGGCAGCTGTATTCTACTACTATCTCAGTGTATCAGAATAGCCAAATCTTAGCTGAAAATATGAATTAAATATTTCTGGTAATATTGGGGTGATATGTATTTTCTAGCTGTGATGGTCATGTATAACTAAACCAACAAAGAAATGATGAATGGATTAAAATAAGGGCCACTTTATTTAGTCTATGTCCTATTTAATCATTTGGGCTGAAAAGGGCAAGGGTGGGCAAGCTACCTTATGAGGGACAAGGTGAGGCCAGCCAACTCAGTCTTTCCTTGGGTAAATCACCTGAGCCTCCAGGGATTTATTTATTATTTATTTACAGTATTTATATTCCGCCCTTCTCACCCCGCACACATATAAGGCAAACATTCAATGCCTTAACATAGAACAGAGACAGAGACAAATGTAGGCTCCCAGAAGGCCTCGAATTCATGACCTCTTGGTCAGAGGGATTTGTTGCAGCTGGCTGCTCACCAGCTTGCGCCACAGCCCGCCCCTGTCAAATACTTGGATCGTTTCCTAGCTGGCTCTTGACTGAAGTATACATTGGGCACTCCCCACAAAACTCCCTGAATTTACAACTGTGAGCAAAAATCCCAGCCCACATTATGGGTATTATTATTTAGTATTTATTTATTTACTGCATTTCTGTACCACTCTCTCTCACCCCGAGAGGGACTCAAAGTGATGTACAACATGGCAAACTTCAGTCCCGGATTACACATACAAAAGCAATACATAACATTAACTAAAATCAATAACATACATACATACATATATATATATATATATATATATATATATATATATATATATAACCATTAAAGCACTATATAAAAACATCTCCTACAAAATGTCATAGAGGTTGTTCCAGAGCAATATCCTAACCAAAGTTCTGCCAAGGTGAACGTCAAATTCTTACATTCTCTCCTGGCCTCATACCTGTCATATGGAAGCTTGTTTATGCACACCATCCTAGCTAGTTGTCTAAATTCACCAGTTACAGTACAGGGTAGGCAAAGAAATAAAGAAAATGTCATACAAGGGTGGATTTCTATCCATCCCCAAGGTGGCAATTAAACTCACACTTAACTGAGGATATGAGGACAGGTTGCATTGTCATTTCAAAGAGGCATGTGAGAGGCAGCATTTTTGGTACCAAACACCTCCTTGCATATATTACTGTTCTTTATCTGGAGGCCATTAAAAGGGTTTCCCTTCTATGCATAAGCTGTGTCTCACTGATTTTTTTCACACATCCCCTTTTTCCACTTGCCACATGAGAAACATGCAGATATGAACGATGCCTAGATATGATTTGAACAATGAAGGCTTAGCAATTATAACAAATAAAGCATTACACGTATTATATGAAACCAAATCCCTTGCTGCCAACAGAAAACTGCAAGCAGTAATGGTTCATTGAGAGAAGTTATATGATGCACAAGAAGCATCTTAGATGTTCATTTTAAAAATGTAAAATATGAAATGACCTACATCCAACTCCCTGAGAGTAATAATATCCTCCTACTTGTGTGCTCACACAGAATCAGGCTATAATGAGATAATTCCCTTTTTGTCTTGAGAATCATTGATATAGTCCCCTGTAGAGTTCAGAGGAAAGATTATATTCCCCCCTTTTAAAAAAAAGATGATTTATTATATATACGAGTGAAGGGGCAAAATGGCAAATATTTAATATTTTGATTAGGCTTCTGCAAATGTACTTTGCACTTATCTTCCTATTGATTCTCTCATGCATATCGTCAGAAAGAACTGCTTCAGTTTATCTGGTCAAAACAGAAATTCCCCTATTATATGGATGTAAGCGTGCAGTTCTTAATAGTTGTGCCTTGCCAAAATTAAGAGCTTCCTAATTACATGTTTGCTTGATCAGCTCACTATTGTGAAAACATTGTAGAAATAGTCTGAATATATGTATTTTCATTTATTACAAAGTATTATTAAAATCTCTTGGCATTTAACTTCTTGGATTATTGCTTGTATTAACACACAGTATTCAGCTTCTCTGCTGGTTTCATGGGACAAAAAAACATTGTGGATCTCATTTTGTTTGTAGGAATACTTTCAGAGATTTAAAGGAGACATCAGTCACTGCAGTCTACTTGTGCTTGCTTGATTTTGCAATGAAATTAAAGTTAACCTTGCACACCCGTTACAATTCATATATTTATCATATTGCTTGACATCAATAAACTATGAAAACAGTGTAATGACTTCTGTTGCTACCTGTAACGTTTTAATTCACAGAACAAAATGCAGTCTCTTCCTCAATCCCAGACTTTTGAATCTAGTTTGTAAATTCTTGTGAAGATATCAACTTAAACTGATGAAGTAACAACCTGAGGAAGGGAGTTTTCCTGAAACAAGGTAATAATGCTGGGAACCCTTGTAGTTGCTATCATCACGCACATCAAAAGAAATTCTACTGTTGCTATCATCACATACTTGTCAAAAATTCTTACAACAACTAGTATCTACATGGAACTGAACTTTATTGACTTAATATATTACAGAAGAAACTTAGTCTGAACTTTAGTTTATGAACATTCCTAAGAAGAAATAATGAGGAACTGTTGAGAACTCACATTTGTTGAATGAGAATGTATTGTTTAATGTTTATTATGGATGTGTTTCTTGTTTGAAATACTAATATTGATATGTACTGATACTAACAATAATCTTACTGTACATATTATATGCATCAGTGTCATAATTGATTTAATTACAGAACAACTTAACATTTATATAGCAATATATAGATAACTGTTGCTCTATATGCATTTGTATTGAGTGTCAATGTTGTGGAATTACCAAATTTTAACATAGGCATATGGATACGCATCAGTGAAATACACCTCCATTATTGTATTAGCATTTCATGTTTTCACCACACTGAACTGATGTTATTCATCAGGAAAAAAATCTAATGATGTCCAAAGGCAAAGTTATACATATTTAAGAAATCAACAGCTATAGTTTCCCAGCAAATAGAGTCTGAATGAAACAGAACAAATACAACAGACTAGAATTAATCTTTCCCCTATTAATTCACCCTCATTAAGGATATTCATTCATTGTTCTATTTTTAAAAAGCAGTAAATTGATGAGCTTTCCAACACATTGAGGGTAAGCATTGTGGTTAGGTTGTGGGCTAGGAGTAACATTTAATGTTTACTCCTTTTATTTTCTGAAACCAACTGAAAATGTTCAGTCCCCCCCCCCCCCCACACACACACACACTCCATTGGGACAAACCACCTGCCAAGCAAAATATGCAAAGTTTTATGATCAGTCTGGGAAGGCGATATCATGAAACATTTTATTGTTATATTGTCTGGAACAGAAATAATACTCTAATGGGAAAATAGTACTTGGGACATTTTATTTCTCTTTCTGAGGTTTTGACAAGGGGAAGGGGGAGGAAGGAGAGAAGGAAATTATTATTATTATTATTATTATTATTATTATTATTATTATTATTAACAACAAGAACAACTTTATTTTTGTACTCCTCCTTCATCTCCCTGAAGGGACTTGGGGTGGCTAACATAGAGGACCATCAAGGGAGTGAAGGTACCACCACCAGGGGCTTTGAGGAAAGAGGCAGCCTTTGTTTTCTTTGTTGCCTCTGTCTCAGTTCCTAGAACTCACTCTTTGCAGAACTGAGGTCCTGGCCCTGTGACTCTGCGTAACCAGGCCCAGCAAGAACACCTGCCTGCCCCCAGAGGCTGGGGCATAAAAGGACCACATCTGTGGGGGCTTCAGCCATAGAGGGCCTCCACCATCTTGCTCCCTGGGGGAGCAGGGAGGTTATATAAAGAGGGGTTGAAACTCTATGGAGAGGGGAATGATGGTGCGGGAAGAGAAGGGATCTAGTTAATTGCTGTAATAACATGTTTCATGGATATGTCTATGTTTGATGTTGTTATAGTTTTAATGGTTTTAATCTATAGTTGTATGTTTTTGATTTGGATATGTGATACATTTTTCATATATATGTAAGGCATTGGATTTTGCAATTTATTATGTTGTAAACCACTTTGAGTCCCCCCAGGGGTGAGGAAAGCGGTATAGAAATGCAGATAATAATAATAATAATAATAATAATAATAATAATAATAATAATAATAATAATAATAATAATAATAATATGGGGCCAAGCCCAGATAATTACAACAGACTGAAATAAAATACATACATAATACACATCACCAGCAAATAAAATACATCAAGATAAAACACAAGTATACACAGTAATATAGTAAAATACTAAAATAGCAACAATAACACAGTAAAACATAATTAAAAACCAGAACAAGAATTAACAAGAACAAACTGGGCCAAAGTGCGGGAAGTGTATATTACAAACACGATAGGTGAGGAAGTGCTGCTTATAATGGGAGACTTGGGGTGGGATAGACAATGAAATTATTTCCAAACTAATAGGACAGAATAAAGTGCAACAGACATAATGAATTGTCATTGAGACAGGACCTGACATGGGGATTCGTTATTCATTCTCCAAAAGCACACTGAAAAAAACCAAGTTTTTAAACTTTTCCTAAAGGAAGGAGCAAACAAATTTGTAACTGCATATGAAAAGTGCCTAAAACTTGGGGACATCCAGCTCTTCAAGGGATGATCCATAGAGGTCCCTTCCTCTGTGGATTTGGAAACAAGATATAGCTCTGGTAAAAATAGATATCCTGGTTCATGAGAATTGTGTTTCTTATGCAACATGGTAACTTTTATGATATCATAGTTAAGAGTATTGTATTCATCATATAATCCTCTGAGTGGTTTTCAAGTAATCATGTTCCAGACATGGTCAAGTTCGTGTCAGATGATGTACCCTCCCCTATATTCATATAAGCTCTTCACTTCAATTCACATAGGAGAAGGTAAATGTCTGTCTATTTGGACAACACTGTAATGGAGTCTAACTGGTATTTCCAGATATATTTTGTATTAAAACCATTCATATAATTGCAATAGCAATGAATTATGCATATTCAAATGTGCCCATGTGTTTTAATGTGGTTTCTATAAAATGCAGCTGTTGAGTTGCATATATTGATCCCAAAGCCTTAAGAATCTGATAATATAAGTTTCTTTTATATATTGCATATTGTCAAATATAAATTTGAAAAATGTGCTGAATCTATAATGTTGTTCTTTGTTCTGCCTAACCTCAGCTAATTGAAAATGAACATGCATGATCTGGATGCCAAGATTTAGCCTAGAGCAAAATTTGATAGCAAAGTTATATAATTACACATACATATACACACACATACAGAGTGTATTGATAGGAAGAATAGTGAAGCATCTCTCAAGTAGTAGCAAAACACTGCCCACTTACTGCAAAGATTTACCACTTCAGAGGGAAAGAAATACCCTAAAAGCAAACTCATTTACAAAATGCCAGGACAGATTACTATGAACCCAAATGCATCTTTTGTGTAATTATGTGCACTTTAAAGTGCTCTTGTTAATTTGATAATTTGGAACAAATTAGGGAGTCTTGAAGCAAGCTGCAGTGTAGTCACTTGCTGTGTTCTTAAAATGCTAAATCAAAAAATGCAATCTGAATCCTGCTGAGTTTGGCTTCCTGTAATCTATCATGTCATTGAAGTACTCAGCAAAGGTGATCCTAAATACACCATTTAAAACTCCAGAGAAAACCTACAAAATCCCCTCCATTGCCCCTCCCCCCTTTCCCACTGATTCAAGCCATTTTGATTTCTTAAGACAAGAATATGCACCATTGTTTTGGAAATGAATTATACAGCATGTGATGCCAATTTATAGGGGCTGTACATAAATTCTGTATCAGAAAAGAGAATGAATGCCCTTAACAAAATTGGTTGCCATAAACATTTTTCATGTCATTAAGGACCTCTTCACACAGCCCTTTTGGGAGTTGCCAGCAAACCTGCCAGGAGTTGCTTGGCATCATGCATGTTAATTTTCTTGTGGCACCTCGCATGCTCTACCAGCTTTCCCCATATTTTGGTGGGGACAGGACAGGGTGTGTTGGCAGCCTGTCCTCATCAGATGGGAGATAGGGCAGCAACGCACATTGGTTGATGGGGATTATGGTTGATGGGGATGGAATTCGAAGAGGGAGAAAAAACCCTCATGATGAGGGTTCACTGGAGGAGTTGCGCAGGAAGCGACTTAGAGAGCTATATGGGGGATCTTCTGAGGAAGATTCAGATGGGGAGATGGATGCTGAGGAACAGGTGGTGGCTGGGGAAGCGGGCACTGAATGGGCACAGCCACCGGAGATGTCTGGGGATTTGCGGTCTATGGATACTTCTGAGCCTGGGGTTTCTGCAGGAGCTGATCCCAATTGGGATGCTTGGAGAAGGGAGGATGGTTCTTTAAGTGTTCATGGGGCTAAGTGTGGGCAGGATGATTGGGACTCCGACGAATTGCTAGGTACTCCAGATCCACGAGCTCTAGCTGTGTGGAGCTCAGACTCTGAGTAGATTTGGGACACCTGGTGTTTGGGTGTGAGTGTTTGGTCACCCAGGAGGAAGGGGAATAAAATGGGAATGTTTGGCCACTGCACTTTGCATGTGGCAAGGTGTTGCTGAGGCGCCATTGGGATCTCTGTGTTTCCATGAAGACTGGACTTGGACTATGATTTGAATCTGCTGTTATCACCTAGCTTGGCTCTCGCTGTGTCTTATCGTGGACCTGTTTTGGATGACTGCACCCTCTTCAGACCTTGGATCGGAATTTGACCTTGCTACTGCCTTCGCCCTGTGATTGATGACTACTATCGGCTTTTGACTCCTGGCTTGCTCTTTGGACACCGCTGTTATCTCCTGACCTGACCTTGGAATCCCGGACGACGTCTTTTCACCATCCTTTTGGAGCCTTCGGCTTTATCCACATTGTGGAAGCAGTCTACTGCATTCTTAGTTTGTTTGTTTGTTTCCTGACCAATTTGGTGTTTTCTTTTGGGAACTGTTCCTTTGAAAACTACAGAGCCGGCTGGCAGGGCTTGGACTCAGAAAGTGCAGTTTGCACTAAGTTTGTTTAGCTTTGTTTTTACCTGCTTGTGTTGCTGAATTATATTTTTGTTTGAACTGCTCTTGAAGCACTGATAGTGAAGTGTTTCAAGGTTTTTTCTGTGTTAACATTACCTTTTGGCTTATCTGCTGAATAAACTCTATTTTTGTTTGCTAATTGGCGTCTGACTCTTGACAGATTGCCACACGCCAAACAACAACAACAAAGGGCCAAGTTAACATGGCTGGGCTGGACGCCAGAGTGGCAGCTTTGGAACTGGAATTGGAAGCCTTAAAGAAGGCACAGCAGATCAAAGGACAAGTTGCCCCACCACCTTTTCCCCCACACCTTCTTCCCTGTAGTGGTGAAGGAAGCACCTTTCAGCACTTCCCATCCACTTTGGGAGGAATTTGGGTGGGGCCTACCATGCATTGTGTGATGGCACACGGCGGGCCCCATTCTTGCTGTGAATAAAAGTGGCAAAACGGGGCTAAAATACCCCATGTGAAAAGGTTTTAATTCTCATGCTTCCCAAATAATGTTAGTTCTCTGTAACTTGCTATGTTTTCTGATATCTACATATAGACCAAGACCCAGGCATGTAGCTGGGGGGGGGGGGGGCTTGAGGGGCTTCAGTCTGTCCCCCCCCCCCCGAAATTCTCAGGGTGGTTCTCGAGAAGGACTTAAATTTATTATTTAAACTGTTATGTTTATTCATATCATGATCTGACCACCATGCTTAATATATCCCATATGCATGAGTGTATTGGGATAATGATACAAAAGGTTTGCTAGGGTACGGTGAGACACCCATACTCTTCCCATTGCACTGAACCATGTCAGTTAAAATTATGCCAAGATGCACTGATTTGACAGTGCAGAAGCATCCTAAGCAACACATGAAATTATTTTAAAGAAATAATATAGTTTGGGGCAAATGCATAGCATATTCAGTATTAGTTGCCAACAAGCCCAGTGGTCCTATTAACCCGTAGGATAAAGTTAGTCTGAGAAAATTGAAGAAGTCATGAAGATAGCAAGGATTTTCTGATGAGAACTCATGCTCTTAACAAAAACCAAAGGATAAGAGGAAAGTGGGTTAGAGAGGAAATCTAATCAGACTGTGTTCCATTGCACTGCAAAGACATCTTTTGGGAAGCCGCCATGTCAGTGGAATGAAAATAATAATTAGATAGGAGATAACTTCTAGTATCTGTCACTGAAATCCTTATTGTTGTCAGTGTATATAATCCTTCACCATTAGGAATACATGCTTCCTCTGATGGAAATTGGTGTCCAACTACATCCTGAGGGTCATATGTTCCACACCTCTGAAACAACCTTCCTGATCTACTGATATATCTGATGGCTTTATATTATAGTAGGGCTAAAAGACAGAAGCTAATAACAGAACCCAAACATTTCTTCTGTCCCTAACAATTTATTTCTAGTTTTAGAGAGCCATGCTGTAAGATAAATTATTTCGGTGGTACAATGATAGAGTTGTAAAAGTTTCCAGTAGAATTTTAGAATACTTTGAATAATTATAACTGTTGACAGTCGCATGCTTTCCTATTATATAATCAAATACAGTCTTCCCATTCAAGAGACAGAACTATGCTTGTTCTGTATTATATCTATATGACTCTGAGCCAGCTGACTAAATAAGGAAAGATAATTAATCCAAGGGGTATAAGATTGGAATATATACATATTATAATACTTTGAATTTCAATTGACCATTGATATAGCTAGACTACTATGCCATTTCTTTTACTTGGGGGTTTCCCCTGTTCTTTCCCCCCACTTTTCTATTTTTTTAAAAAAAAATAGTGTCTTAATGTGGTATATTTCTGTCTGACAAAGCTTTGATAATTGATTTTATTATCTCCATTTCCCCAGAAAAGCAGCTACAGGTAGACTGCAAGAACATGTGCAATACATAGAAAAAATTCAGCTGTTTAAATATTGAATAGATTTCTTTCATTATTCTTTCTTCAGAGAAAGCTTTCTACCCAAAGCTGCATTATAATCTTATTGTACTTAATCTTGGCTTTCTTGCCTCTTTTCTCTATCTTGCTGAACACAGCTTAAATTCTTTAAGGCACCCCTCATGAATTTTCTTTCTATGAGAAAGTTCATATGCCTACTCTATAAAATAATCATTGCTACATCAGCAAACCGTGCATGTTCTCCATGCAAATGGATAGTCAATGGAAGCCCAGATCTGTTAGATTAATTTTGTTTTTGTTTGTTTGTTTATTAATCACTGCTTGGTCAATAAAAAGATGAAATGATTTTATACATGAACGTGAAGGGGAATAGTAATGCGATTTGTATATAAGTAGAATATGCATTTCCACATGATGCATAAATATGTATATAAAGTATGCATACACTCAGTGGCACATATGTGATGCTGAAGCTTCACTCCCTGGGAGAGTGTTTTTAAGATTTTTTTTTTTAAAGATGTTTTTAAAGTGTTAGATTTTAGCTTTTCTTGTAAGCTGCTCCAAGGCCTAAGGGAGTGGTGGCATATAAATTTTAATAATAAATAAATAAATAAATAAAAGCCAATGATATTCTAGGCTAAATCAAAAGGAGTAAAATATCTAGATAGAGGGAAGAAATAGCACTTTTTCTGTGTTGGTGAGACCCCACCTAGAATACCATGTCCAGTTCTGAGCATCATAATTCAAGAAGGGTATTGACAAGCTGCAATGTGTCCAGACAAAGGCTATCAAAATGGTCAAAGGTCTGGAAGCCAAGATGTATGAGAAGCAGTTTAGGAAGCTGGTTAATTGTTTAGCTTGGAAAAGAGAAGATTGGCAGGGACATGATAGCCATGTTTGAATATATAAAGAATGTTATATTGAGTATGGAAGAAGCTTGTTTTCTGCAGCTCTAGAGAAACTATGGGCATATCCACATGGAGAGGGTCAGATCAGCTTTGTGACATCCACATGATGCATCAGCCTGTCTTGACCGCAACGTGGGACAAGATTATTGCCATGTTAGGCAAAGTTGGGGAATGCTCTGGAGCTTCCCCACACTCTAAAGTAGTGTAAATAATTGGGTCAGTTTTGAATAGGAACTGGTCACATGGCCATCCTGCTTTCCACCAGATTCCATGGAGTGAGGAACAGGAGGATGGTACCTAATTTGCTCCTCCTGTCATCAACATAGTGATAGCCACAGAGCTCTATCCCTGGCCAACCTTGGGTGCCATTGCTAATGTTTGAAAGGGTGCCCATGCAAGTCATCGTGGAAAGGGGGATTGCTGCTATAATCATAGAATCATAGAATAATAGAGTTGGAAGAGACCTCAAGGGCCATCCAGTCTAACTCCCTGCCAAGAAGCAGGAAATCTCATTCAAAGCACCCCCGACATATGGCCATCCAGCCTCTGCTTAAAAGCCTCCAAAGAAGGAGCCTCCACCACAGTCTGCAGCAGAGAGCTCTCACCATGAGGAAGTTCTTCCTAATGTTCAGGTGGAATCTCCTTTCCTGTAGTTTGAAGCCATTGTTCCGCATACTAGTCTCCAGGGCAGCATAATGATGACAGGATGAACAAGGTAAAGGCAGCTATCCAGCCACTCTTATTGAACAGTCAGGACTCAGTCTTGCCACTGCAGCAGGATGAAAGCAGACAGTGCAGCCACTTCTTGGCACCATACCTGACGTTTCCTGCCCATGTAGATGCTCCTTAAGACATGAAACAATAGTTTCAAACCATTATTTCACTTAAACATTAGGAAAAAAACTTCCTAGCTGTAGGAGTTGTCTGACAGAGGAATATGCTGTCTCAGAGCATGGTGGAGCTTCCTTCTATAATGCTTTTAGAGGCTGGATGGCCTTTTGTTGAGAGTGCTTTCATTATGTATTCCTGAATGACGGGGGGCTTGATTGTCATCATTTCTTCCACCTCTATGATTCTCTGATTCTACTATGATGATAGTTTCCTTGGAGTTTTTTGCAGTTTAATACACTTTTTCTGTGTTTAATGATAGAAACTATTAGAAAATGACATTTATAACCCAGGAACAAAAATTGTGTTACATATTGAAATAACGAATATTATAGATGTTCCTATATTTATATATCCCATGATACTTGTCACACGTGGCAAGTAATCCAGCTTAAAAATTGGACAAAATGTCCATGTTTCAAATTCTGAAGATTTTAAAGTGTTGCTTTGGAAATAGAATGCTAAGTAATATATAGCACATAACACACAAAAACCCTTCCCAATTAAACTGCTTCTTTTCATTGTAAAATTTATTTTAAAATGAAATACAAGTTGAATATGTGGAAGGACTGATATATGGGAACATAAATCCAAATATTTGCAAGCCAATTTAGCTGTGCCTACTCCCACCTGCATCCCAAATTCTAGTTAGCTTTCCTACAGCCATTCAGCTTGATCTCATTCCCAGCCATTCTTTACTACCAAGGCCAAAGGGGAACTTGGACTGTCTCTCCCTATCCACTTTGTGAATAATGGTAAAATATGATTGGCCACTTGTGCCATCTCAGAGCCATTTGTGTGTACTAAATCAGCTAAAACAGGCATTTCTATTTCTCCATTTGCTATATAAAATTGGATTTGTTCCATTTTTTGTTAAAAGCTGTCTGACACAGAGTGCATATACTCTGAGCTTGAAACTGAGCCAGAATAGATGGCTCATCCCTTTCTCACTTTCACTGCTTATATGCAGCAGAATTGCGGCACCGGTCCAACTGGAGGATGTTGATTATTTACAGAGAGGCAGGGAAATGCCACCGCAGCATGTATCTACCATTGGTTGCTACTACACTAACTAGGAATGAACTCTTGCATCAATTATTCAGTGGTTGCTTCCACCAAATGCCTTTTTTTCCTTCTGCATCATCAAAATTCAGTATTATCATACAAACTTTCCCTTGCATCTGTACATAACAATTTAGGAGGCATTTACACTATATAATTAATGTAGTTTGATACCATTTTAACTATCTGGATCAAAGCTATGGAATCATGAAAATTGTAAGTTTTACAAGATGTTTAGCTTTCTTTATCAAACTACAATTCTATAGCATTGAACTATTGCTGTTAAAATGGTGCCAAACTATATTAATTCTACAGTGTAGATGCACCCTTATTCCTTTGGTTAATTGCCCCCCCCCCCAAAAAAAAAATTGACATCTTCTATAGGCTTGTTTTTGAAACACTGTCTTTCTTATCCACAAAACAGATTGTTATCTGCTTTTTCTTAAGAGCAGGGGTCCCCAAATGAAGGTCGGATGCAGCCCTCCAAGGTCATTTACCCAGCCCCTGCCTTAAACTTTAGACATAGGGTTGCTCTAAGTGTGAAATGCCTTAAAGACACATAACAGCAACAATCCTAATGAACTTGACTATCTCATCAACCCAAGCAGGCCCACACTTCCCACTGGTAACGTACTACTGGTAAGTTTATGTTGGTTAAAATTGTTCTTCATTTTAAATATTGTAGTGATTTCTCATGTTCTTTGCACTACTAATAAGGTATGTGCAGTGTACATAGGAATTTGTTTTTTCAAACTATATTCCAGTCCCCCAACCATTTGAGGTACTGCAAACCGGCCCTCTGCTTAATAAGTTTGACGGCTCCTGTTTAAAAGATTGATATTTTAGGAATGAAAGTTGATATGTTCCAGGAAAACATTACTCATTTGTCGAAACATGGATGGCACATTTTACATGACTGTTCTGTTCAATTCAGGTGCACACACTTGATATTATACTTAATACAACTCCTAATGTAAGTGTTGTCAGGCAGCTGGTGGATATCATGGACTTCATGAGCAAAATTATCATGCAAATCCCAGTTTAGCAGATACCAACCAGACAAGGCATAGATCTCATGGTCCTATCTAATGAAATTCAAATAAAAGACTGGATTGTAAATATTTCTAACTCTTCTTGTGAGAAACAAGATAATTGGTTAATTGCAAGGAATGTCAAAAAGTGAGTGGTGCTCAGTTCCAGAAGACATGATAATTTTAAAAAGTGTAGAAATATGCTAGGGTAGTGTTTCTTTTCATCATGTTATGAAGGCCACCGAAAGCCTGAGAACATGCTGATTGACATTGGATAAGAACTTGGAACTTACAATGCTCTTTTTTAGTCTACCTTGTGACGTCTCTTAGATTTTCTTTCATCTTTTTAAGATTTCTTTTAAAACTATGCACTACCAATGGCTCTGGTTACAATTAAGATTGTGAATGCTATTGCATTTCCTAAACTTTTACAAAACGTTGATATCATGCTTTAGAAAAAAAATACATGCATGGACTAACATTTATTAAAATGAAACACAGTTCTTTTTCTCGCTTTCCTTTACTTAGTGATATTCGTTATAACATTGTTGTTAACTAATGTACCTTTTTATGAAGTTTAGGCATCACTTTAGTCAATTATTTGGAAACCTAAGAGTCTCAAAAATAGCAGAACTCTCATTTTATAGAATCCAAGCAACCTAGCAGTGGATCTATGGGTGCATTTACACAGTAAAATTAATGCAATATAACATCACGGTAACTGTCATGGCTCAATACTATAAAATCCCAAGATTTGGACAGGATTCTTTGGCAGAGAAGACTAAGACTGTGTACAACTACAGCTCCCATGATTCCATAGCATCAATCCATTGTAGTTAAAATAATGTCAAACTGCATTAATTCTTCAGCATAGGTGCACCCTAGACTAGTTTTTATAACAGATACATATTTTAAGGGTGCTCTATAAGCTGCTGAACCATTGTAAACATGCAATGTGATGAACAAGTGTAGTACATTAGCAAAGCTTAACCCAAACTAACTGAATAAAATTCTGTATCCTGAATTTGCCAGTGAAATATTATAATGATACCACCCTTTCCTCCCATCACCATTTCAATAACTAACATAGTTATCCATATCTTCTCCTCTCCTTTTCCTTGGAATTGATATTTTTTTAAAAAATCAATAAACATATTTAAAAAGGGAGATGTGCTGCCAAGATTGCAGTGTGGGACTGCTAAGTAACAGTATTATGGCTGCTAGTGCTTACCTTTTTAAAAACTGCAGAGGCAAATAGCGGGAATCACTGTGGAAATGTGCCCAACTCATTCACCCCACCCCATAAATAGGTGTTAGCCCTGCCAAAAAAGTAAAGAAAGGGGGAGTCTTATGGATATAGATTGATTTCCAATGCTGGCAATACTGCAAACTCATACTTGTACTGCAGCAGTGTTAAATTACAGTAAATTCTGGCTGCTAGCCCAGTTATCATTTTGCCCAAAAAAAAGATATCCCTTCACTTTGAAGCATATGGCAGAGAACTCTGTAATCTGTAACCTTTGTAGCACTTGCATTAAGCTTCTTGAATGAGAAACAGTAGGAATGAGGAATGTGTGACTTTTGAGTAAATTGCTTAGATGTGTGTGTGTATGAATCCAAACAATTGTTCATATAATTAGTGCAGCCAGTTAACTGAGTAATGCACTCTTTGTGTTGAGGGAGACTGCTTTTCTAGATTGCACTCTCTGAAAACTTACCTGTTTTATTTAAACCATTATGAATACAGGTATTTTGTATATAGGTATTTTGTAATCTACCCTCTAAAATGACCATTATGAAAAATATCAGTCAAGATAAAAGGTATATGCTTATGAGACTTTATTTCCTAAGGAGAAAAAAAGGGAAGAGATAGATAGAATCAATGACAGAATGTGAGGTAAGTGTCTCAGTCAGAAGGCCGGCAGCTGTAATGGGTCAATAGGCCTGACTTCTGGGACCCTCCAGGAACCATGCAGATGGGCAAGCACCTGTCTCCCACCCAAAACTTTGAAATAACTGGATTTTTATTTCTGTTTTTGAAAAATAGTTTAAATGTGAAAAAGTGTGGGGTGCAATGAGGAAGGTTGAGGTTGCCATTTATTTTAAAAGGCAAATTCCCATTTCTAGAAACCTCCAGAAGAGTCAAATTAATGTGCCACGAGTCAAGGGATGGAAAAACACAAAGTTCCTTATTGCAATTTATAAAATGGGGAGTGGAAAAGGTGGAACCAAATAAATCAGATACCCATTTATGGTTTCTGTCGTTACTATTCACAACATTACACAATTTAGATTCTCCAAACAAAACAAAATAAAAATAAGAGGCTGTTGCAAGACGGCCCCTGGCTGGGATACAGCTATAAACCTTATTCTGATACTCTCTAAGGCACTTTCCACACAGTCCCTGGAGCTGTGCCATTTCATCAGCAGTTGACCTACTTGTCCTCCCTCCTTTCCCATCACATGGTGGGGACAGGACAAGACACATTGGTGCCCAGTCCCTAACAGATGGAGAAAAGGGCGGCAACACCGTGTTGCCGTGTTGCCCTTTTCCCCATCAGATGGAGCTCCCCAAAACACACTTTCCTCTCCATCATGGCAGAGGAAGTATCTTGCAATGCTTCCCCTCCTCTTCAGGAGGAATGGGGCAGAGCCAAGCCAGCGTCATCTGATGGTGCTTCGGGCCCTGTCAAGAAGAGGGAAAAGAGGCCGAAAAACCCCAATGTGGTAAGTTCAAAACCACTGTTGGATGAATGCTATGTAATGATATTGCATGCTATTGTTATCATTGTCTTTTCCATCTGGGTTTCTTTATTTGTAGCATAGTGCTAGAAGCAAACTTCATAACCAGCAGAAACTTACATGTGGTGAGCTAGGATAAGCTTCCACTTACTTGAAGGAAGAAAAAGGCAGAGAGAGAGAGACAATGGAAGATTAGCCACATGGACAAATAGCAAGGGCAATAAAAATACCTTTACTTCATACCTCACAGAGATTCCATTGCTACATCTTCAACTGGAGGAAGAGATAGTGGCAAGCAAGAAGAGGAAAGACAAAAACCTCTTCTGAGAGAAAGAAAGCATGCATAGGAATGTGGTGGGAGGAATCCCACATTCTCATCCTAGTCCTACTCTAGCTATTCATTGAGGTCTGGAGACTTGATGACACAAGAGACTTCTGCAGTCTGGGGATGAAACACAACAATTTATTCATTAAAATCGCTTTTTCCAGTTTATTTTCCTTTTCAACATTTTCCATGTTTCCTCAGAATCACCTTGTGAAATACTCCTCCACAAAATTTCCTGTGGCAACTTTTTAATTCCAAAATGAATAGCTCTGCTCAGTGCTTGGGTCCCAAATCTATGTAGTTGCATGTGGTTTGTTCCTGTGACATCACTTTCCATAAAAACAACAACAACAACAACAACAACAACAACAACAACACATAAATTTCACAAGATGTGTTATTATGACTCACCAATTGAAACCAGTGGGCTAGTAGACAGGACGGAGGCCTTTATTTCACATTTTTACAATGCTGGCAGCGATAAAAGACCAATAAACTCACCTTGTTCAATGTGGTGGCTATTCAGAAGGCTCTGTGACATTGCTGAAATGCTGGCAGAATATTTTATAGTTCCAAGCTGACGATAAGAGGCAATAAATACAATAGAGTGGAAAGGTTTTGACAATAATATTTCTGGCTGCAGCTGGCCATGATGAAAGAGGTGGCAATATGCAGACAATAACACTTTTATACACCTGAGAGTGCCAGTGTAAGAGAAACTGGATGGAATAGGGTGTACTTCTGCTTTCATTGCCAAAATACATTAATATGCATATTGAACATAAATAAGACAAAATAGGTCTTCTGTTAAAATAAAATGGCATAAGTGATCTCATGTGTGGAATAGCTTCATTTTTTTGCATAGAATCATAGAAAATAGAGTTGGAAGAGACCACATGGGCCATTTAGTCCAACACTTGCCATGCAGGAAAAGCAAAAAGTACCCCTGACATCATAAACCATCTTTTGTAGTGATGCCTTGACTAGTTTCTTTTTACACTGAGTTGTTCAGTGGAAGACTTGCCATAGGATAGTCATTACAGTTTCTGAGATGTAACATCTTTGTCATGTCTACAATAAACTAAAATATCAGAGAAAACAGAGCCATCCTTAGGTAGTTTTCTATAGTAGCACCATACGGCCCCGCCCCCCACGCGGCCCCGCCCCCCACGAGAAGACCCGAAAAGGAGGAGACGGTGGTAGCGCCATCCTCCTGGGGCCTTGATGGCAACCCCGGGAGGATGGCACCACATAGAATCATAGAATAGAAGAATTGGAAGAGACCTCATGGGCCATCCAGTCCAACCCCCTGCCAAGAAGCAGGAAATCGCATTCAAAGCACCCCCGACAGATGGCCATCCAGCCTCTGCTTAAAAGCCTCCAAAGAAGGAGCCTCCACCACAGTCCGGGGGAGAGAGTTCCACTGCCGAACAGCTCTCACAGGAAGTTCTTCCTGATGTTCAGGTGGAATCTCCTTTCCTGTAGTTTGAAGCCATTGTTCCGTGTCCTAGTCTGCAGGGCATCAGAAAACAAGCTTGCTCCCTCCTCCCTATGACTTCCCCTCACATATTTGTACATGGCTATCATGTCTCCTCTTAGCCTTTTCTTCTGCAGGCTAAACATACACAGCTCTTTAAGCCTCTCCTCATAGGGCTTATTCTCCAGACCTTTGATCATTTTAGTTGCCCTCCTCTGGACACATTCCAGTTTGTCAACATCTCCCTTCAACTGCGGTGCCCAAAACTGGACACAGTATTCCAGGTGTGGCCTGTCCAAGGCAGAATAGAGGGGTAGTATGACTTCCCTAGATGTAGACGCTATACCCCTATTGATGCAGGCCAAAATCCTGTTGGCTTTCTTAGCAGCCGCATCACATTGCTGGCTCATGTTTAACTTGTTGTCCACAAGGACTTCAAGATTTTTTTCACATGTACTGCTGTCTAGCCAGGCGTCCCCCATTCTGTATCTTTGCATTCCATTTTTTCTGCCGAAGTGAAGTATCTTGCATTTGTCCCTGTTGAACTTCATTTTGTTAGTTTCGGCCCATCTCTCTAGTCTGTCAAGATCGTTTTGAATTCTGCTCCTGTCTTCTGGAGTGTTAGCTATCCCTCCCAGTTTGGTGTCATCTGAAAACTTGATGATCATGCCTTCTAACACTTCATCTAAGTCGTTAATAAAGATGTTAAACAGAACCGGGCCCAGGACGGAACCCTGCAGCACTCCACTTGTCACTTCTTTCCAAGATGAAGACGACGCATTGGTGAGCACCCTTTGGGTTTGTTCGCTTAGCCAATTACAGATCCACCTAACCGTAGTTTTGTCTAGCCCACATTTTACTAGTTTGTTTGCCAGAAGGTTGTGAGGGACTTTGTCGAAGGCCTTACTGAAATCCAGGTACGCTACATCCACAGCATTCCCTGTATCGACCCAGCTTGTAACGCTATCGAAAAAAGAGATCAGATTAGTCTGGCATGACTTGTTTTTGGAAAATCCATGTTGACTATCAGCAATGACTGCATTTGTTTCTAAGTGTTTGCAGACCACTTCCTTAATGATCTTTTCCAGAATCTTGCCTGGTATTGATGTGAGGCTGACCAGATGGTAATTGTTTGGGTTGTTCTTTTTTCCCTTCTTGAAGATAGGGACTACTTTTGCCCTCCTCCAATCTTCTGGGACTTCTTCCATTCTCCAAGAACTCTCAAATATGATTGCCAGTGGTTCTGAAATAACTTCAGCTAGTTCCTTCAGTACTCTTGGACCACAGGCAAAAGCATACCTCGCCTGGCGGTTGGACCGCCTCTAGTTACAAAGATAGTAAATTGTAGAGAAAAAAACATTGGAATGATTGTTTGGTGAGGCACCATCACTCTTTGGTAGAAGAGAAAGTTAAAGATCTTGTAAAGCTATAACTTCCATGATTCCATAGCACTGAACCATGGCAGTTAAAGTGGTGTCAAACTGTATTAATTCTAAAATGTAAGTGTACCCTAAGAAGCTACTCACTGTAGCAGTTATCTCTGGTAACATCTATTGTCCCTGGGCATATTAAACCTTTTCATTCAAAAACATATTTTCCTGTAGCAGTCCAGTCACCATTTTGATTATCCTGTGATATGCAAGATATAACTGGAGCTCTGGAAAAGTGTTGTATATTGATAGGCAATGTCATCTTTGTTGCATATATCCATTCTTCACCACACATACTGTATAACTGTTCCAATGAAACTATCAATTTGTTCATGTCTTAATGTATGCTGAGATATATGGACAGGAACCCCGCACAGGGGCCGGGCTGTGGCGCAGCTGGCTAGTAACCAGCTGCTATAAATCACTGCTATAAATCACTACTGACCGAGAGGTCATGAGTTCGAAGCCCGGGTCGGGTTAAGCCTCCGACCATAAAAAAAAAAATAGCCCTGGCTTGCTGTTGACCTAGCAGCCCCGAAAGACAGTTGCATCTGTCAAGTAGGGAAAATTTAGGGACGCTTTATGCGGGAGGCTAATTTAACTAATCTACAACACCATAAAACTGCTCACAAAGAAGAGGAAGAACAGCCACCAATGGACGGTGAAGCAACAGCTCCCCCTGTGGCCGGAATCGTGAAGCTGGAAAGATGTTAAAAAAATGCCTCTGTGTCTGTCTAAAAACTAAATGTTGTTTGTCTGTTGGCATTGAATGTTTGCCATATATGTGTTCATTGTAATCCGCCCTGAGTCCCCTTCGGGGTGAGAAGGGCGGAATATAAATACTGTAAATAAATAAATAAATAAATAAATAAATAAAAGGAACTTCAATTGAGGCCCAGATGAATGACCTGGAGAGGTCCCCCCAGACACAGAAATTCCCATAAAATCAAGCAAGGCCATTCTTCCCAAATATTATTTCATCACACTAAGGACATCATCACACAGGAGACTTCCTCATGCCATTTTGCCAGTCTCTGTAGTGAAACAGGAATGAAGGGTGACTCTGCCACCCTGTGTGCTTCCTCACTGCAGAAGTGGCATGGATCCATTGAAGCCAGCACAACATGGACAGGCTCCCATATTTGGAAGGAGGCTCCCTAGGTTGCTTCCACTCTAGTTGTGGGCGGGGCTTCTGTCAGAAATCCAGTGACATCGTGTAATGGGCAGAATGCTCATCCATTGCTGGACTCATGGGGAAGTATCCAAGGATATTTTTTAAAAGCCCCATGTAATGAGGTGGTTTGTATGCACAAGCACCACACATCTCCTTGACTTACACTTTCACAATAAACAGGGACTGGCCATCAGCAGGTTCACCTGTCTGACAAAAACCTTTAACCGGTGAAACCCATATGGTTATCAACACACTTTTGCATCCTTTTGTCTTTTGTCTTAAGATGGGCATCCATTGTCCCAGATCTGGGAACATCATGTGACCAATGTCCCTAGGACTAAGCCTATAAAAGCCCATTTTTCCAAGACACAACCTGCATTCCATTCCCAAACCCTCTCACTTTCATAATGGGTGGACACTAGACATGTCCAAAAAATCGTTTTGAATTGTATATCATATATTGTTTCTGCAACCTACCTTGAATGGGAGCTTAGCGCAGCCTAAAAGGCTGCCACTCCCTGGCCAATCAGAAGCTTCCACGATGGACACAAAGGTGGGGGCTAGGGTCCTCTGCATCCATGTGGAAGATTGCCATAAAAGCCTGTTGTGTAGCCCGGGCGATCCATTCTGGGCTGGGCTTTGCATGGAGGTCTGCAAACGGAGAGCAAGCAAGCCTCTTGAGGGAAAGGGTGAAGGGGCCCAGTCTGGCTGTTCCCACAGAGGGGTTTGGAGAAAGGGTTAGGGTTTTGTTGCTTGTTCTTTTTCTTAGCAAGGGAATTTGTAGTTTTCAATGTATCTTTGCACTCATTGCCAGGGCATTGCTTGGCGTGGTGGTCACTGGTCCATTTCTAATTGAAGGCATTGGGTTGAGGCTTGTGGGATTACATAGCCAGAGACACCATTGATTTCCAGTGTCCTTCTTGCTTACAAATACAGCAAGGAAATTTCTAGTTTTCAAAGTATCTTTGCACAACTTGCAAGGGCATTGCAAATTTGATGAGGATAGCTCAAGAAATGAGGGCAGGAGAGCCCTGTAAAAGTCCCCCCCCCCCCAGGTTCTTTTTTTTTTTTTTTGGCGATTGCGCATGCACGTTCGCCATTTTAGAAACATTTAGAATCATTACGAATTTTGAGAAATATCCGAAATTTTTGGGTGAAAAAATCGGAAATACTTTCTATATCGAAGCGCCAGCACCCCCTACTTTAGAAACGAGAATTGAAACATTTTTTTCATCGATCGGACATGCCTAGTGGACACACCAGATGGCAGACAACTTCATGTTTAACCAATGACAGTTTATTGAAATTCCCAGCATACCTCTCTGCCAGTCAACAGCCGAGGTTCATGGATCTTTAAACTTTCAACCAATCAGTGGCTAGGAGTAAAAATGGCTCTTTAAACCAAGGGACCACAGATCCTATGACCACACCAGTCATCCCTTTTTTCACTTTTCCAAATGTATATACCATATCTCCAAACATCCATGCTTGTAATTGGATGGCATGTCAAACTTGGGATTACATTGTGTCCACCGGCATCTACTTTGGCCATTGCTGAAAAAATGATCTCTGTTCCTGCCTTCATCCTTGCATATCTTCACTTGCTCAATTAGAGCTTTAGCACACTGGGAGAACTCAAGATTTCAGATAACAGAAGCAGGCATGACGTGGTAAAAACCTTTTACCAATAGCATTAGAAAGTTTAATGTCTGAGTACCTCAACAGGTACTCAAACATGAGGGCTTTGTGACTGCATTCATGTTGTCAAAAAGCTCTGGTGACTATTTATTTATTTACAACATTTCTACCCCGCCCTTCTCACCCAAGGGGACTCAGGGCGGCTTACAACAACCGGCAAAATTCAATGCCAAACTACATATCTTCATATTGTTGGGTTCCCAATCATGGGAGTTCTGTCATTGCAATCAGCTACAAAGTTTTCTGCACACTTTTATAGCCTTGAAGGCCTCCAAAGTTCTCTAGTTTGAGAAACGGGTTTTACAAATATGCTTACCTCTATGCACTGTCTTTGGAACTCAACAAGCAAAGACCAAAAGAGATCTGAACAGTTTGGATGTACACCAAAATGACAGAAATAAAAGGCCAACCAGACTGAACAAAGAAGAATTATGTTGCAGCAGCCACTGTGGGTAGAAAAAATATCTCCCCCTTCCACTTTGTAGCCTGGGTTCTTTAAATCCAGGAACTATTTGAGTTCAACCCTATCATACATCTGTTTTATCATCTAAAATTAGTCATCTTTTAAAAGTTTAGATGAGCAACTTTAGTCCATTTTTTTTTCAAGAATAATTGCTTCAATAAGATTTTTCAGTCTTAATTTTAATCTTTGGGCAAATTATGTGGCAAAAAATTATTTTTCCATAGCTTTCTTTTAATTTCAGGCTTATATTTCTTTTGATGCCCTTGATGAACACTGTGTAATCCATGCTACAGAAAAGCCTTGTGGAGTAAGTGCAAAATTATAGCAGTAGCAGGAGGTCATGCTTTTATGTTTCTTTTGTTTTTTAAAAAGAAAAATGCTGTTTGTCAGCATGAACATAATTAGAGGACTACTTTCTTAAAAATGGACAAATAGGCTACAATTTTATACAAGATTTCTTGGGAATGAATCTTATTGAAGATATTATTTCTGACCAGAAATGAATAAGATTGCCTTGTTAATATGATATTCAGAAATTTAATATAGTATAGTATTATCTTATTATTTAAAAAGATCATACTGTTGAGCCATATTAAGATTGGGATGGCCACAGTTATCCCTACTCAGTCATGTATCTCCTTTTAATTTTAGTCATGTCATTTACACTCAAGAGGAAATGGATTATTATGGAATTATAGTGAAAATAAAATGGATTGCGAGAAAGCAATTTATGGATGTTGCCTTGCGTTTTTGGAGGAAAATAGTTTAACATTTTCATGTAAGAATGTAATATTATTATTATCATCATCCTGCATGTCGTGATAACATCAAAATAATGTGGAATGTTTTGGGCCAATGTGTTCTGAAATTTTTAAAGGCGTGGTATTGGTTCAACCCTACTCAAAGATTGGTAGATTAGATGGTTGAGCAGACTCTGTCACTAAGGTAGAATTAGAATTTTATATTTTCTAACTTTTGAATATGGTTACATTTAAAACATTTTGGAGGAAAAGGATACCCTAATTGGCTAAGTGAAGATGGACTTTAAAATGGTTCAAAATTTCTTACTGGAAATGATACTGTGGATTCATATAAATATAAAAATGCTAATAGATTTTTGTGATATTTTGTCAGATAGTTGAAAAATAATTATAATGCAGAAGGATCTATCTGCTTTCTGGAGGCAGCATGGTAGAGAAAAGACCTTCCTGATGTGCTGAAGTTGAAGCAAAGGTACAGAGGCGGTTCAACCACCAGGCCAACTATGCAGTTGCCTGTGGCGCCATCTTGTTGGGGGCGCCATCGAGGCAACTCCTGTCTCCTGCAGCCTGCCTCCGCCACCGTACCTCCCTCCGCAAGGAAGGAGCCGAGGTCGCCACTTTGGGGAGCAGAGAAGCGGCACTTCTCTGCTTAGCAAAGCCTCGAATCCCTTCCTTCTCGTCAGGAAAGCGTTCAAGGCTTTGCAGAGCAGAGAAGCCGCTGAACACCTTCCTGGCGAGGCGGCCTCGCCAGGAAGGCGTTCGGCAGTTTGGGGAGCAGAGAAGCGCCACTTCTCTGCTCCCCAAAGCGGCGACCTTGCCAGGAAGGCCTCACCAGGAGGCCTTCCTGGCGAGAACGAAGGCGTTCACTGCTTTGCCTTGCCAGGAAGGTATTTGGGGCTTTGGGGATCAGAGAAGTGCTTCTCTGCTCCCCAAAATGCCAAACGCCTTCCTGGCAAGGCCTTACCCTTCCGCCCAGTGCTCCAGCAAGCACCGGGTGACCCAGCGCTCGCTGGAGCGCTGGGCCTTCCGGTGCCCATGCTATGCCTTCCGGTGCCCACGCTGGGCCCACCTTTGAGGCCTTCAGAGATTGTGAGGTAAGTGGGGTTTATATATCTGTAGAAGGTCCGGGATGGGAGAAAGAACTCTAATTAATCACCTTGATTAGCATTTAATGGCCCTGTGGCTTCAAGGCCTGGCTTCTTCTTGACTGGGAGAATCTTTTTTTGGGAGGTGTTAGCTGTCCCTGATTGTTTCCTGTCTGGATTTCTCCTGTTTTCAGAGTGTTGTTCTTTATTTATTGTCCTGATTTTAGAGATTTTTTAATACCGGGGGCTATCTGGGTTATCTAAGTCCACACTTCCCTATATCCCTGTTCAATGTTTGGTGCTAAATTCACAAATATAGTAATTCTGACATAACATTACCATGTATTGAACTGCTTTTTCTGTTGATTTGTTGTAAAACATGATGTTTTGGTGCTTAATTTGTAAAATCTTAATGTAATTTGATGTTTAATAGGCTTTTCCTTAATCCCTCCTTATTATCCAACATTTTTGCTTATCCAACGCTTTTATTTTTCAGTAATTGGTTTGGGGGGAGGGGCGCAAAAATTCTGTTCGCCTACACTTGAAAAATACCTAGGGCTGGCTCTGGCAAAGGACATACCTGTTCCATAAAGTTTCTGGGCCCCACTTGTACAAAACTGAAATCCAGTCTAACTATGGGGCTCCTTTGCAAGTTATCATCTCGACCATATATATATATGGATCCAGCATAGTGCTACCAGAAGGAGAGTGTGACAATACACTCTGACAATCCAGTTGTCTCTTTTCCACTCAAGTATCTGATATTCATGTTAGAAAGAAAGGTTCAATTTAAGAGGGAATCTTCTGCAATGTCATTGTGCTAATTAGAAATATAGGAAGTATCTTATGGAAATTTAGGAAAATAATCCATCTATGAATGACTTATACAGATAAGTAGTGGAAGTGGGTCTCCAGTATTTTGTTTAGGAATATTTCCTTGATATCTCTGAAATGCTAGAGATTGAACCTAGGACCTTTCACATACAAAGCATGTGTTCTGCCATTGAGCTGTAATGTTAAAAATGAACAACAAAACCAGCACCAGTAAAACTTAAACTTAAAACTGGCTCTCAAGATTGTTAACCTCACACAATATCTCTCTGTCTTATACACATTTCATTGTAAAGAATTTTCCAATGTTACCCTAGAAAGAGAAAAGAAAGATGTGATAATTATTGCTGTATTTTTATCAAGATAAGATCTCCTTAATACACGATAAAGTCAACAGAGGTCTCCATTCCTTGAATATAGCAAGGTAATGAATTGTGTTGTGGATTTCATCTCATGGAAATTCATGCACACACCCCTCCCTCACTTTTCTTTCTTGAATTGATTCCCAAAGTTGGAGCTAAAAACACTAGAGACCTGCCCTAAGGTGCATTGTCTTGGAAGTTGCAACACGTGGTATGAAAAGCATACATCATAACTGTCAACCGATATTTCAGTGATAGTCTTAGGGAGTCAAGGGGGACAGCATAAATTGACAGAAGAATGAAAACAACAACAAATAATATGCTCAAGTGAGATATGAAAAACTGCCTGCCAGAGCCTTTGCTGATAATGAACAGAGGCAGTGTCTTGCAGGAAGTATTCAGGCAGTGAATCAAGCCAAACTAAATGTTTTCTTGAGCCATACCATAGTATACAATTATTAATTAGGCTTTGGTTTACCTAATTAAAAGTGTGCATACCAATGATCTTTACAGGAATAACAGCATAAGGGAACAGAAGTCTTCCTTGTTCACTAAGAGTTACTTTCACAAAACCTTTGTCTGGAAAGCTTAGAGAGTAGAGTTGCCAGGTGAAAAAAAAGAAGAAGAAGGCTTATGCATTTTTAATAGTTGTGACTTTCATCTTGCTACCCATCTGTTAAAGGTATGGACACTTTCTCCTATTTTCATCTGGACATGACTTTACTCCTGAATGTTCTAGATTAGAGAAGTGGTAAACTTTTCTCTAAATTCATAGAGAAGAGGAGATAAACCCCTTTTGCTTCTTGCAACCAGGTAAGCAAATATTTGATATCAGATTCAGGGGAGATACAAAGAGATGTAGCTGCCTGAAGTCAAGAACAAGATGCTGTTCTGTCTTCTTACGCATGCAAAATCAAATTGTTTTGGCAATTGAATCTTCCTTCAGTACTATCTATAGGGCAGCATTTTTCTGTTGAATCTGAATGTAGCCGGATAGCGTAGGGGATATAGGACAGGTTAAATTTAACATGGTTGTCTCTTCCAACACCATTGTTCCACCTCTTAGTATCTGCCTTGTTCTGCCTAATAGTTAGGCCCTCCTTACATCATTTTGTGCTACTTGTCAAGAGATCGTCTGATTTGCTCCAAGTCTCTTCTGGAGCAAGTGGATGAAGGATGTGAATCTTCATTGTGTTTGTGCAAAATATAGCATGGGAGAAAGATGCTTTCAACTGAAGTGGTAATGGGGTTGAAACAGTCTCATTTAGAATTTCCATTCAGTTAGTGGTAATGACTTATCTTGCTGTGCAATCAGTTTTACCATGTTCCACATGAATGCACACATCCCTCAACACCATGCGGCTTTCACTGAGTTGTGGCCAGCATATGTGTGCATTGCTGAGTATTACTTACACAACACATGAATATGACAAAAGCACCTTCAAGCTGCTTGATGCTGTGTGTGATCAGATGTGAATTTCACAAAGTTTTGTTTCCCTTGTGATATGACTGAATATTCTGTGCTAATTCAGATAAATAATTTTGGTGCATATTACATTTTTTAGAAAGAAACTTCATTTGATGTACACACTCCTGTTGTCAGCTGTGCAAATTTCCTTGCAGATGTATAATATCCAGTGCCCTAAAATTTCAAGTTTATTGTGATACAAATAGTGCTATGGAGACAAATGGACCAGAAGAACATCAGGGCTGAGAGTGGTATTACTCTTCACTTTCCTGTATATGTTTCATCTGCAGATAGAGGTGAAGATAAGAAAATGGTTAAGCTACCTCTAATACCAAAACAAGGTCTTTTTTGTGGGAGACTTGAATATCTCCATGTTCATCCCATGTATTTTGCTTTTGTTGCTTTATCCTTTAAGTAAGAGACAATATGGACAGGTATCTTGTTTTTCCCCATGACAACTGAAATGACAACTGATGCCCAACTGTGCCAATGTATGTCATCATTATCCTTGCCTGTCAGGATGCCACTGACTTGCAATTGCTGTCTGGTTGTTTTTGATTGCAGCTTTATTAAAAAATTCTGCCTATTGTTTTTCTAACTTTGAAAGGTGTCAACTCTTCATAAGGTTTGGTTTTGTGTAGTGGTTAGCTTGTTAGGAAATAGAAGAAGAGGGAAATATGCATTATGTCACATTAACACAGTGGGCAACTTACCATATGTCACAGAGGGAAATCAGAGCCAAATGAAAGAGTAATTCCACCAGACTTAGGACCCTTCCACACAGCCATATAACTCAGAATATCAAGACAGTTAATCCACAATATCTGCTTTGAACTGGATTATCTGAGTCCACACTGCCATATCCAATCCAGTTCAATGTGGATTTTATACAGCTGTGTGAAAGGGGCCTTAGACTAGTGTCTAGCTCTTACTTTCCTTGACATAAATCCCCACTTAGTACAATAGGATTTTATCTCAAGTACTATCTATCAAGCAAAATAATCAACACCTTTTAATTTTCTGATTTTTAAGGATAAAAATACTTTTTGGGGGGAGGGGGAAGGAGAAATCAAGAAGTTTCTCTATAATTCTAGACTACTGAAATATCCATTAGAAAATAATTGCAAAATATTAATAAAATTTTTCTTATCACACATTATTTGAAGTGACTAAAAGATTATTATAAAAGATCACAGTACAAAAGAAAATGACCTAATAGACTTTTTCATTTTATGTTAGAAATACCCTGTGAAAGCCAGTGCAAATGTAAGTTTGATTTACAAGGGCTGGGCATTTCTGGGAAAAGAAAGATATAATATAAAAATTGCTCAATATAGAGAAATTCAGGTTACCATCTGTCAGGAATGATGCTTTATATAGTTTAATGTAGATAGGCTCCCAAAACATATTCCTATTGATATGCAGTGCATAACACAGATTCAAGTCAGTCTTTAGGTTTTTGTTTAGTTTAGTTTTTATCACTCCATTGCAATTCAGCAAATTGATATTTGGCATTCATCCAGTACTATACTATTAAAAATACAATAGAAGGCAGATAAGCGGCAAGTCTAAATATGGAATATAGTAATAATTAAAATGTGTGGGATTAAGGCCAAGAATGCGACATATTGTTTTTATCTGTCTCCAAGGGCCTGTTTGTAACACTAAGTTGATCTGTCGAGGTTGTGATTTGAAGTGATCAATGGAAAGTTTGGCAGGAACAGACTCTCAATGCACATGGTACTTTGGAAATAAAGATTCAAGAGCAATTGTTAGAGGAAAAACATGGAATCAATATGTAGGATTAAAGATTAAGAACAGAACACACCTCTCTCACCCCCCAGTTCTTCTCATTCTGATCATGTTTCCCCAGTAGGAATCTCTAAATTTGCATCACAATCTGGTTTTTAATAAATTTTCAACCAGTTGTAACACTGGATTGTATTGGCTTTATGTATTGTACAGTGACAATCTTGAAAATCCACACGTTCAAGGGTGCAAAATGAGAGGAACCTGCTTCAGGTCAGTATTCTCCACTCTGATCAACAAAAACCTTCCTGGATACTCCTGATCACATGAAATCTGATCCCTTTAGCCTTAGAGAAAAGACAAGCTGTGCCTGGCCCATGTTTCTGTGGCGTAATCTGGTGGTATGGAAAATAAAGTAATGAGAAGCAGCCAGGCTTTGAAGCTGCAAGGCTATTCAGTGCTAATCAAGCTGGGTCACAAAGTTGTTTATATATCTGGTGGTAGAAAGAACTCTTGTCTGCTTGAGGCAGATGTGAATGTTGCAATTGATCTCCTTGATTAGCATTGAATAGCCTTGCAGCTTCAAGGTCTGGCTGCTTACTGTCTAGGGGAATCCTGTATTGGGAGGTATTTGCTGGTTCTGATTGTTCCTGTCTGGAATTCCTGTTTTGGACCCTCCAGGTGTTTTGGACTTCAACTCCCACAATTTCTAACAGCTCATATTATATAATACATATATGTTATACTCTGTGTGTGTGTGTGTGTGTGTATAAATATACTATTCCAGACAGTAAACATGAGCCAACTTGGGCCCTCCGGGTATTTTATTTATTTATTTATTTATTTACAACATTTATACCCCGCCCTTCTCACCCGAGGGGACTCAGGGCGGCTTACAAAAATTGGCAAAATTTAATGCCCAAATTGCAATCATAAAAACAAAACAATATAAACAGATCTGTTAATAACATTGTTAAAACACATTATAAAAACCTTAAAAACGTATATATAATTAATTCCATTCATCCGAGATCCTCATGGACTTTGGACTTTAACTCCCACAATTCCTAGCCTACAGTTTGTTAGGAATTGTGGGAGTTGGAGTCCAAAATACCTGGAGGGTCCAAGTTTGCCCATACCTGTTTTAGCCCTTGACATGTCACCCAACATGAAAAGTTTGGGCTGTATTCTAGCTGTATTCTTGGGCAGAAGAGGCTGCAAGCCTGGGAAAATGACAACTCCCAGCCATCAAAGAGGTCTTACGATGCAACCTTCAAAGTTGCTAGGCTAACTGAAGTTCTGCAAAGGTCAAGGTGGGAGAGAGGGGGCTGTTTCAGGCAAGGCACAGCCAGAGGTGCAGCAGGGAATCTCTTCTCAAATGTCTTCCCTTGGCAATTGGAATTGGGAGTTCTGCTATTCACCATGATTCTGGCTACCATGCAAAGAACATTGGTCTGTCAGCCAACGCAGGACTCAAGGCAGTCAAGGTCCAGAAGAAGAGGCCCGATCCAAAAGAGACAGGAGGGAGTTTCCTGGGCGGAGCCTTAACAGGAGCACATACACAGCAGCTGTGAAAGGGGGAGGACAGCCAGATGCCATCTAGCTTAAGGGCACACATGGGCCTTTTCCCTCAGAGAGGGGAAGAAAGAAAGCAGCCAGGCAGCCACCATCTTTGCTATGGGCAAATTGAGCCAAAAGTGGGGCCTAAAAATGAGGCCTAAAAGTGAGACCTAATTGCATCCATTCTACAGTGTGTGTCCGAGCCACAGCCTAACTCCATGGCTGGGCCTCACTCGGGGGTGGGGGGGTTGCGCATGAAGTGTTACGTAATCTTCGTTTTGGGGGGTTTTTATGTTTATTCCTGTTATTTGTTTAGGTTTTTTTTGAGTGGAGGTCATACCTTGGATGTGTTGGTGTATTGTGGCCAAATTTGGTGGCATTTGCTCCAGTGTTTTTTTGGGTTGTTTTTATTAATTTAGTCCTATAAACTGACAGTACATTTAGATAGATAGATAGATAGATAGATAGATAGATAGATAGATAGATAGATAGATAGATAGATAGATGATGGATAGATAATATGCAGAGAGAAAAAAAATTGTCTTAGAATCAGTCTCATTGGCAGGGGATTGCTCTGGCTTCAATTGACATCACAGAAGTTGTTTACATGACATCACATCTAAAGAAGAGCCTTGCCTGTTTCTACTGAGGTCTCAGAAATCTACCCCATTGATATAATAATAACATAAACAAACAATCTATAACCTGTATACTTTCTCGGAATGTGATGAAATTTCAGGATGTAAGGTGAGGGGAGCAGTATTTGCACTAGGTGACTGTAAAGTTTAAGGGTTTCATTTCTTCTATTTTACAAAAGAAGTTTTGATGGCGACATATGTTTTGCTATGCACCTGCTTCATTTGTGACGCAGTGGAACGTGAAATATTTTGAAATAATATCAGACAGAATAAATTACACAATACAGTAGTCTCACTTATCCAACCTTCACTTATCCAATGTTCTCTATTATCCAACACAGTCTGCCTTTTAGTAGTAAGTATTTTTGTAGTCAATGTTTCAATATATTGCACTTTTTGGTGCTAAATTCGTAAATACAGTAATTACTGCATAACATTACCATGTATTGAACAGCTTTTTCTGTCAATTTGTTGTAAAACATGATGTTTTGGTCCTTAAATTTGTAAAATCAAAATATTTACTAAGATTTTCCTTAATCTCTCCCTATTATCCAACCTTTTGCTTATCCAACATTAGTAGTCAGTGTTTTTGTAGTCATTGTTTTCAATACATTGCACTTTTTGGTGCTAAATTAGTAAATACAGTAATTACTGCATAACGTTACCATGTATTGAACAGCTTTTTCTGTCAATTTGTTGTAAAACATGATGTTTTGGTCCTTAAATTTGTAAAATCAAAACATTTACTAGGATTTTCCTAAATCCCTCCCTATTATCCAGCCTTTTTGCTTGTCCAACGTTCTGCTGGCCCATTTATGTTGGATAAGTGAGACTACTGCAGGGGTCCTCAAACTTTTAAAGCAGAGGGCCGGTCCATGGTCCCTTGGAGTGTTGGGAGGCCGGACTATAGTTTGAAAAAAAGACCAAATTCCTACGCACACTGCACATCTTATTTGTAGTGCAAAAAAACTATGAAAGAACAATACAATATTTAAAAATAAGAACAATTTTAACCAACATAAACCTACCAGGATGTCAATGGAAAGTGTGGGTCTGCTTCTTGCTGATGAGATAGTCAAGTTAATTAGGATTGTTGTTGTTTTTGTGTGCCTTCAAGTCATTTCAGACTTAGTCTAATACTGAGGGCGGGGGCCAGATAAATGACCTTGGAGGGTTGCATCTGGCCCCTGGGCCTTAGTTTGGGGACCCCTGCTCTACTGTATTACATGTATATATAACTCCTCTTTTCCCCCAACCTATTGGCTGTGGCTGAGTTCATACTAAAAAAGACATTCTGCTCCTCGGCAACAATGTCAACCTGGAATTGGACAAACTGTTATGAATTTATTTTCATTTCTTTCATATTCATATTTCAGGGTTGCTCTTTGGCCTATCATCGCTTCTGGAATGTTAGGTGACTACTGTACTGGGAGTGCAGTTGACTATAACATTGGCTGCAATGCCAATGGGAATATAGATGCAATGTCACTGAGAAGATAGACTTTAAGGGCTTGTCCACCACACTTACCATGTAGTTACTCTTGACAGTTCTTTGTGGTTTTCAGGGCGTTCTGGACCTTTTTACAGGATAAACCAGGTTAATCCAGACTAGATCCACATTAAGGAAAGTTGGAGGATAGACAAAGGTTCAGTCAAAATTCCAGAGCAACCCCTACAGTTTGGGTACCAGTCCACTGTCTACACAGGGTACTAGCACTATCCATAATGGGTTACCATGCAACTGGGGATAAGGTGGTGAGATTTATTTACAACATTTGTACCCCGCCCTTCTCACCCGAGGGGACTCGGGGCGGTTTACAGAAACTGGCAAAAATTAATGGCCAAAACACAGTTATAAAATCAAAACAATATATACAAATCAGTTAATAATGTTATTAAAATACATTATTTATTAAAATACAGGATTAATTAAAATGAATCCTTCCTTCTGCCTGGTCACCCAAGTGCCTTTGCTGATGTTGACACAAGGAACTGGCAATAGACATGAGCCTTTACAGACACTATGGCCACCTGGCATTATGAATGGCAACAGAGATGGTAAAGTAAAAAAGTGGTCTCAGTCCATCTGGACTATCAGAACGCCATCCTGCTACAATTGTGGGTTGGGGATGGAGTGAGTGTCTCCAAGGCCAATTTGGAGTATTAGAGCTCAGAACTTGCTGTGGATTATGTGAGCTAGCGCAGACGAGCTGCAAGTGGGGCTGTCCTAGAAAAGTGTTTAGAAATGACAGCAAGCACAATAAAGAGGATAGACTCTTGTCTGTTGTGCAATTTACAGACTATATTTACCACTCTTGAATTTTCTACAGTTGATTTCACTGTGTTTCTTAGCTCAATTCATTATATTGGTTTGTCCTATAAAACCCTGGATGTCCAAAATCCTAGTTCTTCCCATAATACCTTGCCCAGAATTTGAAATCTCTAATAGAGATACCATTGTGTGCTGCATTTATAAGATAGGATTTTATCTGTACCTTTACTGACTAGAAACAGTAAATGCCATGAAAAGCAAATTCAATAAGGAACAGAAGTCACAGAGGGGTCAAATTAGTTCAGGTCATACACTTGTAGTTGAAAAGGCTATCAAAATGTGATATGTGAATTAGCAGCAAAGTCTCAGACATTTTGAATTCACTAGAGGCAGACAGTCAGGCAAAACAAAGTTAAAAAATGCAGTGGGGGAGATGACTTAAAGCCAATCTGAGGGTCAGAAATTACAAATTAATAAAAGCATGGACAAATTTGCTTTGCATTGCCCACAACAAGAATTCCCCTCAGCCTCTTGGAATTTATACTGCCTGCCCTTTCCAAGACATGTGACTAATTATTGCCCTTTTTTTTCTTATTTAAGCCTCTGCAAGGGGGAAAACAGACTTTGTGTTTTCCTTACCGTCATATGCATATGATGAAGGAATCTCCTTGACGTTCATCATGTCTTTCAGAAGTAGGGATCCATCTTGCTGGAGGATTCATCAGCTGTTTTTGCCCATAGTGCCCATGTTTTGGAGAAGTGCATTCATCTGGAGCTTAAGGCCCTTTTTGGTCTCACCCCTCTAAGTGGATTCCTCAGGGTGAGTTGTAATAAGTATCTCAATTGGGGAATTTCTTTTCAACAGAGATTTGGCTCCCTCCATCCCTGTTGTATTTCTGGTGGATTGTCAAAACTGTAATATTTCATATAGTCCCTATTTTGTAAAACTATTTTGTAATTAGCTTGTACATTACTTTGAAAACCAAGGCAGTCAATAAACATTTTGAATGAATGAATGACAGTTGCAAGATTCACATATGGGAGGGTACTTCTGCATGATTATTCTGTTTGGGTGCATCTTCACTACAGAATGAATGCAGTTTAACACCACTTCAAACACATGACTCTATGCCATGCAATCATGAGGGATGTAGTTTTATAAGGTTTTTAGTTTTTACAATCAAAGAGTGCTGTAGCCTCACCAGACTACAAATCCTGGATTCCATAGCATGGATCCATGAAGATTAAAGTGGTACCAAACTGCATTCACTCTGCATGTGTATGCACACTGTGAGCTTCTCACAGGCATTTGATGAACACTGTGGTAATAAAGTGTAGAACTTTGGTCTGATCTCATAAGGTAGTCCTACATTTTGTTATTCAATATTTTATCTGGTGTTGATAATCATCACATAGCATTGTTTATTTAAAAAAGTATTATTTAAAATAATGTATATGCATTGACTAATGTGATCCACGCATGCCTTGAGAACTATACCAGAAATTTGTTAAACCTTAAATTTTGTGATGAGAAAGTAGCCTCCACATGGCTATAAAAATAAAATAAAAGTTTATGCCAAAGATGAAAAGTTTATCACCCAAACCCCTTAAACTCTGAAATCCAAACATTGAGCAGTTTTGTAGATTTATTTTTCTTTCACCTCACAACATTGGCAACCTGGGAAAAATAAAGATTTCTGATGACGTGCAGCATCATGGCAATAAATACATAAAAGGATGAATAATATCAACCACTCACACTAGTAAATTGGCTAGAGGAAGACAAATGTTTCCAGACATGCTGCATTACTTCCTTAGAATATGTTTCCATGTGGAAATGAGCCCTTCAAGGCACATTAGTGATTAACATAAAAGAACTAGACAGAGTAAATACTAATAATTGTGACGTGTAGCTTTTATTAGTTTCTATCATCTTTGCTTATAGAAGTTTATGTAAAATATTGTTTTTAGTTGTGTTGGTGGTGATTATTATTGCAGAACAGATGTGGAAACAGCCTAAAACAGTACCCAACACTGCCATCTGACAGATCTGGTCCAGTGTTTAGTGATACTAAAAGCCACCTGGAGATCTAGAAAATCAACAAAGTACTATTTTACTTCTCTTTCACTTAGTGTAGGTGTCAAATGAGAGGGCAACTAAAGGTATTTTGGTACTGTGCTTTAGCCTGAAACCAGACTGAAATGAGCCCAAATAATGTTTCCTCCAATAGTATACAGTTTCCTGGCCATTATACATTTAAGCATCTTGCCCTCAAAGTGTATATTAGTGATAGGAAATGGTTCTTACATACCCCTAGATCCAGTTCTAACATACCTCTGGGTCATATTCAAGAAGATGTGCACTACAGGCTCCTTCAAAGCAATCTCCACAACACAGGGTGTACTTACACTGTAGAATTAATGTCATTTGATACTATTTTAACTGCCATGGCTCTAGATTTTAAAAGACAAAATGGACAAGGATCAAGTTTATATTTGGTGGGACAAACTGATATAAGCATTTTATCTAAATCATCAGGCTTACTCAAGAATGCAGATACTGGATACTTTCCCAGACTCTGTGACACACACACACACACACACACAAGATGCATGTGATAATATCCTTAGTGAAACAGATGAAGTTTGGAATTATCATTTTTGTGTTTGTGAGTAGTGAGGAGTACAGTGTACCATGGGAATATGTAAATAATTACAGTATATAAATGACTTTGACTACAGCTGTTGCACTGCAACTACCAGAACTTGGCCATTAGTCATTCTGGCTGGAAATTTTCCTTGATGAAGTCTTTATAACATTTTGAGACACAAGTTCAAGTTCTTGTGTTTGTTTTTCCACTTGAACAATTAGGTAACAGTTGAAATCTCATACTAAACTCAACACTTGGATGGATTGTCTTTTGGAACTCCTGCTTAAATGAGCACAAAGTGAAAAAAAATCTGTTTGTGTTGCAATTTTATTTCATTAGTGTCACTTTCCTCCAGGTTTTTGAGATGGAGCAGTGTAACTGCTTTAACAAATCCTTAGCACATCTCTGCTCTCCAATTCAGTTTTCTCAGAAAGCTGATTCATAGGAAATCTTGTATATGGAATTATTTTCTGAATGTTCTGATACTTGTCATAGATGTGATCCATCATGTGTTGAAAATGACAAACTTGAAAAATAGGATGAATCAAGATAATATGAGTCACTATCTCAAGATAAAGACTCTGCAGAGTAGAGTAGTGTGTGAAAAGTCTAATCAAAGCCCTTGATCATAAATAGCATATATCAATTTTTTTCTAAGGCTGCAGTCTTAAATCAGTTTAAGTAGGATAAGACAACGGGCTTCATGGACAAAAACAATTTGGGGGACAGAGTCTTATTTGCGGAAGGTAGAGCAATATCTAAGATCTATAAGATTTTATTAGAGTGGAATACAGAAACAGAATTAGTAATACACTGTATGGTTAAATGGTCCAAGGTCATAGGTAGACCAATTCAAATGGATGAATGGGAAGCTTGCTGGGGGAGAAGGCTCATATCAACTAAAAGAAAACTGGATGAAGGTTTTTTATAGATGGTATATAACCCCTAAAAAATTAAGTTTCATTAAAAAAGTAGTAATTTAAAATGTTGGAAATGTGGAGAAGAGGAAGGCTATTACCACCATACTTGGTGGAAGTACAAACAGGCAAAAGAATTCTGGTCCATGATACATGAAAATGTTCAGACAATCTTAGAACATAAATTTACAAAATTACCTGAAACATATCTATTGGGAATTGTTAAAAATACCAGGGACTCAAATGAGGAAAAATTAATGACTTATCTCACAACAGCGGCTAGGATAATCTATGCCAGGCACTGGAGACAAAAAGTGTCTGGAACGTTGTGCTTCTAAAGAGGAATGGATAATTAAAATATCAGAAATTAAGAATATGGATTGGCTAACATAACTAATTGCAAAACACCAGGGAAAACCAAGGAAGGAAACCGATTGGACACAAATAGAAAGACTTCTAACAGAGGAAGGACTGTAAAAATAGAAAGGAAAAAAGATGATAATAATAAGAAAGAAGGCACAAGTACACCCATACATCAACAAGAAAGCAGAATGAAGAACTGGAAATCATTGTTGAAGAAACGAATGAAGGCAAAAATAAGAAGAGGAACTCGAATTTGGGACATTCCCCCGCCTCCCAGAAGAGAAGTGGAAGTCCAACATCCTTTTAATCCCTCCTCCTTCTCCTACTCCTTAATCCCCCCACCCACCTCCCCATTTCCCTTAGCCCCCCTTTTACCTACCCCACTAATATCTGTCCCTCTTCCCTCTATCCTACAATCCTCCCCACTACCCCCAACCTTGCTTTTTATATATACTTGTAATAAAGAATCTCAATAAAAACTATTTTAAAAAAAGAAATATATTCCACTAATGTATTAAATCTACTGGCCAATAATTTGCGGGGGGGGGGGGGGATTTAGTAATATTCACCGGTGTAATGTCAAAGTATGCATTCATCTTTTTAGTGGTCATTTGGAAATTGATATTCATGATCTCCTCCATACAATGACTCTGTCTCCACCCAAACCAGAAACATACATATAACACCTTTGACTTCTGATAGTTCTCTAACACAGAAAGGAAAAAAGGAGAGGCACCAAAATACCATCTGATTGTGTTCCTGTAGCATGATAAAGAAGATACTATCTGGAAGTCCCAGTAGCAGACTTCCTTTGTGTGGACTCTAAACAAAGAGACAGATGGGATTCACATGTGCAGAGATGGAGAGGAGCTAGATTTCCATCTGACAAAGCTCCATACTCCTACAGATCCACCCAGGATCCCAGCTTTGATCTCAAATTGCTCTAGGTTTGATTAACTAAATTAATTCAGGTTTCATAAAAGAGATTGGAGATTGATCAGAAAAGCAAGAAATCCCATATAAAAGTATTGACTTCCATATGTAACTCCGACTGTCTTGACACATTGCATGAAGTATAGAATGAGAAATCTTTAGATTTGTGTACTAAGATTTCAAGCTTTATGTAATTTATTTGTTAAATCCATTGAACCAGTGTTTTTATTAAATCATTAGTATAGGTCAGTTTTAATGAGAAAGAGCAATTTTAATTGGTAAGGCTTTATTTTCCACTGCTATTTTGTTACTGGTGTGCTATGGTAAAAGAGACTAAATAAGAGAAGATTAAAAATTCTCTTTACTGCCATTTTGTGTCACTGATTGCCAGCTATTATAATTTGAATCATAGAGTTGAAAGAAACAATGAAGGCTATCCAGTCCAACCCCCCACACTAAAATCACTCCCTATAGCATCTGCTTAAAAGCCTTCAGAGAAAGAGATTCCACCATGTACCAAGGCAGCATATTCCACTGCCGAACAGGTCTTACAGTTAGGAATTTCTTCGTAAAGTTTAGGTGGATTTTGCAACTTGAATACATTACTCCATGTCCTAGTCTCCAGAGCAGCAGAAAACAAGCTTGCCCCTGCCTCAATGTGATATCCTTTCAGATATTTAAACATGACTATCATGTTCCCTCTCAGTTTTCTCTAACCTTACATACTCAGCTTGATTGATGTTTTACATGTTGCATGTGTTTTGTTTTATGTAGTTGTATTTAATACTAAAAATGACATTTTTTCTGTTGTTTTTAGGCACCTTGTGTCATCTGTGAGTTGCCTCAAATCCCTTTGAGGAGATTGTGGTGGGATATAAGAATAAAAGTATTATTATTATTCTCATAGGGCCTGGCTTCCGAACCTTTGATCATTTTAGTTACCCTTCTCTGGGTTCTAGTTTGTCAATATTTTTCTTGAATTTCTTTGCACAGACCTGGACGCAATACTCTATATGTGGTCTGACTAAAACAGAATAGAGAGGGACTATGATTTCCTTAAAAATTAAGTATTTTGGCCACATCATGAGAAGACAGAAAAGCTTGGAAAATAGCATGATACTGGGGGAAATGGAAGGAAAAAGGAAGGGAGACTGACCATGGGTGAGATGGCTGGATGGTATCCTTGAAGGGACTGGCTTGATGTTGAAGGAACTGGAGGCAGCGACAGCTGACAGGGAGCTCTGTGTGGACTGATCCATGAGGTCATGAAGAGTAAAAAATGACTGAACAAATAAAGAAGAAGAATGATTTCCTTTTATCTCAATACTATAGTCCTATTGATGGAGCCTAGAATTCTATTGGCTTTTAAATGGCTGCCTCACATTATTGTTCAGCTTGTAATCTACTAAAACTCCTAAAACTTTTAGATCTTTCTCACACATAGTATTTTCAAGTCAGGTGTCACCCATCCTATATCTGTGCATTACATTGTTATAGCCTAAGCTTAGTGACATACATTTCTCCTTGTTGAAAAACATTTTGTTAGTTCTCTAATCTCTCTAACCTTGTAGTAATTTTGGATTCTAATCCTGTTTTCTGGGACATTAGCCATTTCTCCCAATTTGGTGACATCTGAAAATGTGTTAAGTATGCCTTCTATTCTGTCATCAAAGTCATTGATAAAGACATTGAATAGCCCAGGACAGAACCCTGCAGCACCCCACTGGTCACTTTTCTCCAAGATGAGGAGGAGCCATTGATAATTATCCTTTGTATTCATCCAGTCAACCAATTCCCAACCCACCTAACAATAGCATTGTATTGACCACATTTAACTAGCTTTATGTGGGAATGTCAAAAGGAAGCTTGTCAAATGCCTTTCTGAAATCAAGATATGCTTATATCTACAGCATTCTCTTCATCTACCAAGCTTGTAACTCTACCAAAAAAAAAGAGATAAGGTTAATCTGGCATTATTTATTTTTGAGAAACCTGTGTTGATGTTTATGAGCATGACATTCCTTACTAAGTGCGTAGAGATTGTTCTACAATCATTCCTGGTATTAATGGTAAACTAACTGAGCAGTAATTGTTTGGGTCCTATTTTTTCTCCTCTTTGAAGATGGAGACAACATTTGCCCCAATCTACTAACTGAATATGATATCTCATTGTCTTCATGGCACTCAAAATTTTAAGTTTCTGGTATTTGTCCAATATATTGTAACTAAATGTTTGGATAACATTTAGTCATTCTGTAAAACTTTGTTAAGACATTTGTTAGGTTCCTCAGGAATTTCTCCAAGCAAGCATCACACAATCTGCCATGGAAATTTAGTTCAAGGCAGATGATTAATCTATTCCACTCCATCTTAAATGGGCAAAGAAGTGTCATTTGCACTATTACCTCATTTAAACATCCCCGAGGAGAAAAGAGCTGCCCTACTTGTTCAAGCTCATTCATGGCCTACCAGCTTAACACACTTTTCAGCCTTCTGTTCCACAGTATAGTATAATCATTAGGCAAATTGCATGTCATAAATTAACAGAGCTACATTGTTACTGAAGAATCTTGACTCTATTGTCTAATGGAGAAAAGATGTCTCCTCCCAACATCCCCGTGGCTTTCATTTCTTGCTCTCATCTCTGTCTGACAAGATACAATCGATCCATCAGTTCTTTATGATAGAGCAGCACTGCAGGTAGTCAGTTCCTCCACCCACCTCTTTTTGAAAAGGAGCCCTATATCTGAGATGCATAGATCAGACAAAGAAGTGAGCTTCAATTTGGTATGAAGACCTTCTCCTTCACTATGTTTTCCAAAAGTTCCTTTACTTTTGGGTTGTATGTCCTTCTTTCCATTTCAGATAATGTACCATTTTAAAGCAAATATTTGCAAAATGATGGTATTTGTGATTTACAAATATTTTCCAAAAATGATTATAGCTTTTTCCACTTTCTGTAATGGTGGCCACTTGTTAGATAATTTTACTTGATTAATCATTTGCTTTTCAAAACAGATTAATCAATTTAATATGAACATTTCATGTTAAACAAGGAATTACAACAGAGGTGTCCTTTCCTAATACTGGAGAAAATCGATTTTTACAGTTGTGTTCACAAATAAACATACTGCTTACTCTTAGGAAAAAAATATTTAATTTTTTAAATTTGCTATTCCATCAAAACCCTGAAATATGATTTAAAACGCTTTGAAGCTGTAATTACAGACTGGCTAGTTAGTATAAGAAGTTGCAACTTGTGGTGTGAATATGCAATGCCAATATATTGAAGTGCACATCTGGACTCACAGTACAGAGCTCACAGTACAGATGTGGCCCTACATGCTTATGGACATCACAATCTGCCTTGGCTATTCATATGAAATGCTGCTTTGATGGATAAATCTTTTCTTTACTGAACCAGGGCATGCAATATTTAGCATGTGTGTGTGTATGTATGCATATGTGTGTTTTCTTAGGATCAGACTGCTTTACATACATCTGTAAGCTGTTTTTTTCTTTCTTTTAATGCTCTTATTGGAAGTTAAGTTGGTCTCTTCCAAAGCAGTATTTTCTAAGAAATCCTACATGTTTTCTAGAGCTAATTTGTTAGGATTGATTTTCCTGATCAAGGGCAAATGCAAAAGCACTTGTCCATGATGGACAAATAAAACACTGTTAGTTTATTTCAGAATTATTTCATCTTTTCATTTCATTTTTCTTTTTAATAATTTCACATATCTTTTACTGCTTCTTGTTGATCTGCATTATGGCTCTATGAAGACTAACCAAAGCTTTGTCTTTGCCTTTTAGGGTGAATCTTGACTGTTGAAATAATGCAGTTTTACACCACTTTAACTGCCGTGGCTCATTGCTATGGAGTCCTGGAATCTATAAGTTGGTGAGCCATCATCTCTCTTTGGCAAAAAAAAAGGTTAAAGAACATGTAAAACTGTAAAACGGTTCTGGTCCAACTTACCTGTCTGAACATATCTCCCTCTATGAACCATATTGGAGTTTAAGATTGTCTGGGGAGGCCCTTCTCTCGGTCCCGCCTTCCTCACAGGTGCGACTGGCAGGGATGAGAGACATGGCCTTTTCAGTGGTGGGCCCCTCCCCAGGGATATTAGATCAGCCCCCTCCCTCCTGACGTTTAGCAAAAAAGTGAAAACGTGGCTGTGTGACCAAGCCTTTGGGGGACTTGTGCAATAAATAGATGTGAAATGATGTGCAATTGACTATTGTAATGGCCTAGACGATGGTTGTGGATCACGTGATACATTGTGATGGTATTGTTTTTAAAATGTTTTTAGTGTTGTTAATTGTTTTTATAATTCCATTTTAAATGTTTATTTTTATACTCTGTTTTTTAAAGGCATCAAATAGCTGCCAATGTGTAAAGCCACCTTGAGTCTCCTCCGGGGTTGAGAAAGGTGGGGTATAAATACCGTAAGTAAATAAATAAATAAATAAACTACAACTCCTAAAATTCTATAGCATTGAGCCATAGCAGTTAGTGTGGTCTTAAACTGTATTCATTCTACAGTGTAGATGCACTGATCGATGACTGTTCTAAATTTCTAGGGCTTTTTTTTATTCCCATGAAGGAACATATATGCATCTGATGACTCTGGCACTGTTTACACATGCTGTTCAAAGAGCCAATTCATACAGATATAACAAAAATAAATAAAATAGACCAGAATTGGAAACTGGAGATGCCACCTTCTAAGAAAACATTCTAGGACAGAATAGAAGAATAGTCTTTATCTCCAACAATGTGCTAGTATTTAATTTTTCCTTAGGGTGTCTGCATTTTAATTCCATTTATAGCTTATTGGAGCAAAAATAAAAAGCTACAACTTGAAGGGTGTGTTGATAAAATGCTTGCCCTAAGATAAGCTAGGCAATTAACATTTTTGCCAAGGACTTTATGAGTTTCAGCTCAATCTCTTAGTCACTACTCTGTGTCACTATCCTACCATTTGCATATATTTCTCACCAGTGATTGTAATAACAAAGGTAATCATGTTGGTTCAGAAGAACAGTAACAACAGTGATAATCCAGAAAAGGTTAATATTATAGGTGTAACAAAAAATAATCTAGGTTCTCAAGAACCTTTCATTACATGAGGTGGTTTGGAGAGATATAGATGAGAGAGAAAAGCAGCATGTAGGTCCAAACATATGGTTAGATGTTTTAATCTTGAGTTTTGAAGTTAAACTTCTTCCAAAATGGAATGCAATATTGACTTGGGAACTGAGCATAACTACAGGTAAAATGGATAGGTGTTTTAGCCATGAGATCTGCAGTTAAAATAAATCTTAAAATGAAGATTGCATCCCATTTTGGGACTGAGCCTAACTGAATGTTTTATGACTAATGCACCTTGCTAAAGATTGGGATTTCCATGCTCCCACCTACATGGTTTCTCCCTTTAAATCACATTGCCAATGCATGTGACAGCGTAGTATATTGGAGAGGGACACTATTATGAATACTTCTGTATTTTAAAATCATTCTCATTAAATTTATATTAAAAATAAATTCTGGGTTTTTTTTAAGGAGAAGAACATTTCAATATTTTATTAGGGTCAAGGAATTTGTTTTTCCCCCTCCTGACATTTTCTACAAGGTTATTCAGGTGTATGCATGAGTCTCACACAAAATCATTCCTTCAAAAGTCTGCAAACTTTCCAATTTTTCAAATTTCCATTAAAGCCCAGGGCTTTAATCCACAAAGATATGTGTGTTCATCTTCAGATCAGAAAGTGGGAGGATTCAGGGAGGCTGCTGAAAAATGAGAAAACATGTAATAAATGTATCCAGTGTTCTTTGCCTCTTGAGAACAATGAGTTGAGCTCAAAGTCACCCACATATAGCACATTATTCAAGGTGTTTTAGAGTATCCCCAGAATATGAGAGAGAAACAAGAGGCACAAAAGACTGTTATGAAAGAGTAGCATAAACACTTTTTGCATGTGAAGAAAACGTCTTTGAAAAAATTAGAGGCCAGATTTCTGCAAACTACCTTTCTTTATTTTGACCTATGTGCAAAATATGTGTTCTAAATCTATAGAGGATTATAAGCGTGTATTGCCTTGTATTGTGGCAGATAAATTGTCCCCTGCTTCTTTGATTACTAGTAGTGGTTAAATCATGCCTGCTGCCACTATCTTCTGAATAATTCACGACTAAATATATTACTAAAAAAAAACATTCAATTTGATTCTGTGGGTTTTAGATATGATACTTCCATCTCATATATAAAGAACATTTTATTATTTGAGCAGAATTATTGCTGAGGCTTGTGCTTTTCTTCTTTTTTCTTTTGATTAAAATGTATCCCTGCTATAAATATGAGAATTTTGGTCAAAGCTGAACAATGGTCCATGCCACAGGCTTATGGGAACTCTTAGAAAATGGAACTGTATTGCATACAAGAATATGGAATAATTTGAGAATTTATAAAAGATAAGACTGGCAAAAGCCTCATATGCAGTGACAACTCAACTCCACCCCCACTTTCTGGTGAATTACATTTATGAAATGAAACAGGGAGATAGAGATCAAAGCAAATATTGTGAACCTATCTGGTGAAACAATAATCAAGTTGACTCAATCTTCACTTCATAATATTTTGATCTATGCAAGGCATAGGGTACATGTGACTCTGCCCAAGTTCTTGGACTGCAACTCCCATCAGTCATACCCAATGGAGAAGGATGATGAGTATTGCAAGAAGAGGGACACATAGCATCCATCATGAGTCTACATAATCTAGTTTTATGACAGATATATGACAGTAACAGCGCTCCATGCAGTCGTGCCGGCCACATGACCTTGGAGGTGTCTACGGACAACGCCGGCTCTTCGGCTTAGAAATGGAGATGAGCACCAACCCTCATAGTCGGACACGATTGGACTTAACGTCAGGGGAAAATCTTTACCTTACCTATGACAGATACACATTTCCTCAGTATTGAAACTGTAAATTAGTTGTACTTTGTGTGCAGGTAATAGACACATTGAACATAGCATTAGACTCTCAAGAATGCTGCAAAAAAAGATCATGGCATGACAAACAGGATCACAGTAGAAGGCAGCCCAGATGAATTAAAATACATCTTCATTTTTTCAAAAAATGCTCACCACTTCGAGTTAAAATACCATTTCATTGGGGACATGATATTTTGAACGAATTAGAAGCTCTATTTACCTTTCCCCTTCAGCTTACGTCCTGAAATATTGCTACTTGGGAGACACATGTAGGACATTTACAATGATGATACCTCAGAGAAGCATTATTTCATCTCAACATAGTCATTGAACGGTGTTGCATTAAAGAACACCACATTCATTTGGATTGCTTTCTGCTCTGTTGGTCTTTTGACTGTCACCATCTGTAATGGTGAGAGCAATGCGGTAAGTGCAGTTTGCTCTCACAGAAAAGTCAGTAAAAAAATGGCACACATCTCCTAGGGCTTTCAGGAAATACATCTTTCCTTTAACACAGGTCTCTGAGGAATTTCTCAGCCCTAAGGAGGCTCTTAACATTTTGGGCATTGACATAATGGTGAACACTATAAAGTGATGGTGGTGGTATGGAGAATGAAAGGGCTATTGGGCATATTTATGTGGCCATATGTATGGGCAATATCACTTTTTCTATTGTCTACATGGCAATAACCCTCCATAGTCATGGTTATGACAACAAAATCATGAAACAACATTGAGCAAGATAATGAACTTGGATGAATTACCTTAATGACTTTAGTGGAAAACATTTTCCCAGTACTTCTTCCAAAGTTAACCTTTCCCTCCCTAATTCATTATTCTTTAGGGAGGTTTCTTCTTTTGAGAGCTATAAACTGTCAATGGGGAGCTGCTAACAGAAAGCTTTTCCATAAATTAACCCATTTTAAAATTATAACTACAATTATAATATGAATATGGAACTTCCAGACATTTAGTTATGCTAGCCCACTCTTACACAAGAGCTTAGTCAGGTTGATTCTGAGAATGTAAGTCTGGCAGTAAAGTTCTGTTAGAAAATCCTGAAATATTACCGTATATACTCGAGTATAAGATGACCCGAGTATAAGCCGAGGCACCTAATTTTACCACAAAAAAACTGGGAAAACATTGACTCCAGTATAAGTCGAGATACCAATAAAATTACATTAATTGAGGCATCAGTAGTTTAAATGTTTTTGAATCTTTACATCAAATTGTAATTTAAGATATGAATGTTCAACTCTGATTAAATCATTATTTTCATCTTCTTCAATGTAAATGTGCTTATGTATCCTTTTAATAATAATAGAGTGAAATAATAAATGTAATAATAATAATAATAATAAATGCAGTAAAATAATAAATGTAATAATAAATAGAGTAAAATAATAAATGTATTATTAATAATAAAATAGTGCCACCTCCCAGCAGCAAAGAACTGGTGGGATCACAAACCTGCAAAAGTATTGGAAAATGAGCACGCAAAGATACTGTGGGACTTCCGAATCCAGACTGACAAAGTTCTGGAACACAACACACCAGACATCACAGTTGTGGAAAAGAACAAGGTTTGGATCATTGATGTTGCCATCCCAGGTGACAGTCGCATAGATGAAAAACAACAGGAAAAACTCAGCTGCTATCAGGACCTCAAGATTGAACTTCAAAGACTCTGGCAGAAACCAGTGCAGGTGGTCCCGGTGGTGATGGGCACACTGGGTGCCGTGCCAAAAGATCTCAGCCGGCATTTGGAAACAATAGACATTGACAAAATCACCATCTGCCAACTGCAAAAGGCCACCCTACTGGGATCTGCACACATCATCAGAAAATACATCACACAGTCCTAGACACTTGGGAAGTGTTCGACTTGTGGTTTTGCGAAACGAAATCCAGCATATCTATCTTGTTTGCTGTGCCATACAACGTCGTTGTGTTGATGATAATAAAATAGAGTAAAATAAATGTAAAAGTAACAACAATAATAGATTAAAATAATAAATGTAATAATAATAATAATAATAATAATAATAATAATAATAATAATAATAAATAGAGTAAAATAATATATGTAACAATACCAATAATAATAGAGAAAAATAATAAATATACCATATATACTTGAGTATAAGCCGACCTGAATATAAGCCCACCAGGACCCTCACCTGAGTATAAGCTGAGGAGGGTTTTATTCAGTCCTAAAAAGGGGTTGAAAAACTAGGCTTATACTTGAGTATATAAAGTAATTCTTCATTTGACCATCAATATGGTTAACGTGCTGAACAGTTAAAGGATTTTGCCGGTCCTAATCAATCAGAGTATTTTGAAGGACAACACAGAAAATCAGGGTTTAAAGTCATATTATAATGGCCCTCCATTTTACTGTCAGGTTACATCTATTCTTTCTCTGCTGTGGCATTATCTAAAACAATATTTGAGAGCAATTTTTTATTTCACCAAAATTAACTGGGGAGGAATTTGGTGCTCCAGATGTTTTGAACACAATCCTCATAATTCCTTTTCAAAATGTATTCTAGTAAGGGTTTCTGAAAATTCAAGTTATAATATATGAAGGGTCAACATTTTCCCTAATTTTATTTCAGCAGCTGAATCTTTTGTCATGTTTTAAAGGAGCAGGTATTTTAAATATTTCCCGTTTCCATTTGTTCTTTCAACCTTTCAGTGACCTTCTTTTTCTCATTGATGTTAACAGGAAGAAAAACCAAAGCCTGCTACTAATGAGTGTTGTCATCATTTCATTAGCCCAATTAGTCCTCTCCCAGAAGCCAGTTACCCCTCTGTTTTCTCTCTTTTTAAAAAGCATAAATATATAGGTAGTAAATGACTGCTGGAAATCATAAAGGTTACACGAAGCTCAGAAGGCAATTTTTGCAGCCACCAAAGAAACCCATTTATTTCCTGCCCAAATCCACCCGCACATTTCGAGACAGCAAAATATTCACCAAGTCAAAGGACCTCATCAGGTGCAAGTCCTCCCCAGTTTCCATACACTTCAGACATTTGAGGGACGAAGTGCCATGGAGCCCTTCACACAATGTAAAACTACTTCCCATTGTCACCCATTGCTCTTCATCCCTGAAATGTAGTAGAAGTGTTGAGAAAGGGGGGAGAGTGAGAAACAGATGGGGAGAAACAATTTTCTGAGTTCCCGATGCACCAGGAAATGCGAAAAGTCTTAAAAACATGGCTGTATGTGCCCAGGCTTTTGATGAATAATTGATAAAGACGACCTGGACTGATTTATGGCTAAAGCACGAGGATATTGGATGAATGGATTTTAACCGTATGTTTTTATATTTTTATACTATATTAATTGTTTGTAATGGATTTTATTTACTGTTATGTTTATTTATGTATCGGCATCAAATTGTTGCCAGTTGTATACGCCGCCCTGAGTCTCTCCGGGTGAGAAGGGCAGGATATAAATGTTGGAAATAAATAAACAAATAAATAAATAAATAAATAAAAAGTGATGAAAAACACATGGGATGGGATCTGTCAGATTCACAGTTGAATCATTTCAGTGACATGGAGGAATGGGTGGTCTCCTATGCTCCACTTAGAAACATAGAATCATAAAATCATAGAGTTGGAAGAGACCACATCTCTTCCAACTCTATGATGTGCTTTTCCTTATCTAGGAAAAGCACAAAGTACCCCCAACAAATGACCATCCAGCCTCTTTTTAAAAGCTTCCAAGGAAGGAGCTTCCACCACACTCCGAAAGAGAGTTCCACTACTGCTTTGCTGTCTCTGGACTACTTGTGAGTAGGCAGAAGGCCTAGGCACATTCCAAGTGGGTGTGACTCAGCAACCTCCAAGCATGGAGAAGCTATAAAAGCTGAGTCGCACTAGGCCTGGTAAGGCTTCAATCTGCTGCAGCTTTTCCACAAGAGACATGAGGATTCCATCCAGCTTTGCTGTCTCTGGACTACTTGTGAGTAAGCAGAAGCCCTAGGCCACTTTTTGGAACAGAACCTGCTTGCTGCACTTTACCAAACTGAACCTCGCCCTAACTCACTTGTTCACCATCAGACTTCTCCTGACTGCTGAAATTGCCCTGCTGAACTAAACTAACCCCAAATTAAGCACTAAGGCACTAAAGCACTTTATTTACTTGCTGCTATGACCTTAGGGAGGGCCGTTTAGGAGGGCAGGAAGGGATGGTTTGTTTACTAGATCTGTGTTTATTGCCACAACTATTTGACTATAGGAAACAACTACAAATCGGACAGACTATGTCAATATATATGGGCATTTTATCATCTAATGAGTTATATAATGCTGTGATAAGATCAATTCTCCTGAGCATTTTAATTGTAAATTTATTTTTTACCTTTTAACCTCTAGCCAAATCCTCTTTACCCCAATGATTTTATTACAAAAACTAATGAATTAGATCTTCCCTCACCTTCAGCACATTGCACTTGCACTTTAGGAATTGTAAGGCAAAAAGGGAGTGAGCCTCAGAACAATCTTAAGCTGGAGGAGGAGGTGAGGAGGGGGAGAAGGAAAGAACCATCTTTAAAGGAGGTTGGAGTTTAACACAGGATCTTTACCCATATTTAAAGGCTAGTGCTAGTTTTATGCTGGACCATGTTGAGGGGGGGTGGCTGCCCAGCAGCCGAGGAGCCCCCATAGAAGTAATACAAGGGAGGGGGAGGTACGGGAAAGGGAGGCCTAAATTAATTCGGCCTAGGGAAAGAAAGAGAGTCCAGCTCTGTCACTCCTTTCCACCTGTCACTAAGGAGGCTGTTCAGGTCCTGAACTGGTGCTTGGCTGCTGTGTCTGACTGGATGAGGGCAAACAATTGAAATTGAATCTAGACAAGACAGAGGTCCTCCTGATCAGTCGCAAGGCTGAACAGGGAATAGGGTTACAGCCTGTGTTGGACGGGGTCGCACTTCCCCTGAAGATGCAGGTTCGCAGTCTGGGTGTTCTCCTGGACTCATCGCTGAGCCTGGAACCCCAGGTCTCGGCGGTGGCCAGGGGAGCATTTGCACAACTAAGACTTGTGTGCCAGCTGCGCCCATTCCTTGGGAGGTCTGACTTGACCACATAATAATAATAATAATAATAATAATAATAATAATAATAATAATAATAATTTTATTCTTATACCCTGCCCCATCTCCCCGAAGGGACTCAGGGCGGCTTACATGGGGCCAAGCCCGAATAGAACAATAAAAACAAGACAAGAAACCAATAAAAACAATAATCAAACCATAAAAACAAGTCATAAAAACCACATACAAGATAAAATGTTAAAATCATGAATAAGGTTCAAAGAATCTAGGCCAAAGTGCTAAGAGTGCAAATAAATCATATCATCAAGGGAAGGAGGTTACTCAGCTGTAATGGCTATAAAGTGCCATTATTATACTGGGGAAGGCGTTCACTGAAATGGACAGCCAGTCAATGATACAGAGATCAGTCACCAAAAGCCTCCTGGAAGAGCCAAGTCTTCAGGCTGGTCTGAAAAGAGAGGAGGGTAGGGGCCTGCCTAATCTCCCCGGGGAGTGAGTTCCAGACCCGGGGGGCCACGATGGAGAAGACCCTCTCTCTCCTCCCCACTAGCCGAGATTGTGAAGGTGGTGGGAGCGAGAGGAGGGCCTCCCCCAACAAGCGAAGAGGTCGTGCAGGTTCATAGGGGAAAATTCGGTCTCGAAGGTAAGTGGGTCCCAAACCGTTTAGGGCTTTGTAGGTGATAACCTGCACCTTGAATTGGGCTCGGAAAATAAACGGCAGCCAGTAGAGCTCCTTAAACAGTGGCGTTGAACGCGCCCTGTAATTTGCCCCAGTTAGAAACCTGGCTGCCAAGCGTTGTACTAGTTGTAATTTCTGGGTCGTGTGACCACTGTGGCTTCAGGCCACAGTGGTCCATGCTCTGGTTACATCCCGTGTGGATTACTGCAACGCACTCTATGTGGGGCTGCCTTTGAAGATGGCCCGGAAACTCCAATTAGTACAATGGGCGGCAACCAGATTGTTAACTGGGGCAGCATACAGGAAGCATACTACTCCATTCTTATGCCAACTCCACTGGCTGCTGATATGCTACGAGCCCAATTTAAAGTGCTGGTTTTGACCTACAAAGCCCTAAACAGTTCTGGTCTAACTTATCTGTCCGAACATATCTCCTCCTATGAACCATCAAGAATGCTAAGATCATCTGGAGAGGCCCTGCTCTCGGTCCTACCTTCCGTACAGGCGCGGCTGGTGGGAATGAGGGGCAGGGCCTTCTCAGTGGTGGCTCCTTGGCTGTGGAACGCCCTCCCCAGTAACATCTGGCAGGCCCCAACTTTTTGGGGCTTCAGGAAGAACGTTAAGAGATGGCTTTGTGTGCAAGCATTTAATGAGTAAGTACTATATTGACATGGTCTGAACTAAGCTATATGTGCACCCACTACAACCCATACCCCCCCATCTCTACCCTTTCAAAGCAAGACCACAACCTTCCACTTCCTCCCTCCCACTCTCTCCTTCCTCCTCCATTCATACAAACAACACCCACCCACTCCAACCCACAACCACCCAGATCCACAATATCATATTTCAACTGGATTATCTTCACTTAGAATCAACTTCTACCCTCCATCTACACTGAGACACCAACTCAAACAACACCATATCCCGTTTCAAACCCATGCCCCAGGGAAACTCACTCTAACAACACACCACATTCAAAAACACACCTACAACATCTCTTATACAACTCTAATATACCGATAATAATGTCATCTCTACCCATTCACAACACCTACAACATCTCTTATACAACTCTAATATACCGATGATAACGTACTCTATCCCCATTCCGAAAACCTACAACATCTCTTATACAACTCTAATATACCGATGATAACGTACTCTATACCCATTCAGAAAACCTACAACATCTCTTATACAACTCTAATATACCGATGATAACATACTCTATCCCCATTCAGAAAACCTACAACATCTCTTATACAACTCTAATATACCGATGATAACGTACTCTATACCCATTCACAACACCTACAACATCTCTTATACAACTCTAATATACCGATGATAATGTACTCTATCCCCATTCAGAAAACCTACAACATCTCTTACACAACTGCAATATCCCGATAATAAAGTACTCTATCCCCATTCAAAACACCTACATCTCTTATACAACTCTAATATACCGATAATAATGTCATCTCTACCCATTCACAACACCTACAACATCTCTTATACACCATTCATACTTACCTCCAACAGAGAAAAAACCCCAATAATCAGAAATATTGTATATTCACAACCTTTAGGAAATAATCTCCCCTAATGACGCAGCGTCTTCAACCACTAACCTACTCAACTTCTCCAATGAAACGTCGCAGGTTTGAATTCGAAAAACAGAGTCAACCCCCACTATTACCCCACCTTCTCCCAACCCAACACTTCCAAAACATCCAAAGATCAGTACATCAATACCTACTCCTCTGACGCAAAACTAACGGCGCTCCATAGTCATACCACCCACATGACCTCCAAGGACTCTCCGAACAATGCCACCTCTTCAACTTACAAATACACATGATCACCAACCCACACACTCAGACACAACTGGACTTCATGTCAGGAGAAAACCTTTACCCTTTACCTTAACTACCACCAATTCCTCAATACTTGATTTCCCATACCACCGTACTTTGCCACAGCAACGCGTGGCGGGCACAGCTAATATATATATATATATATATATATATATATATATATATATATATATATGTTCTGACCATTTCCCCCTTAACTTAAACAATAAAAGTACTGGAGCAAATCACACCAAATTGGGCAACAAAAGACATAATCATCCGGTCTGTGTTTTTACATCAAAAAAACCTAGAAAAATAGTCCAAATTACAGAGAATGAGAAAGACCCTTTCTCCCCTTAACTGCCAGTTAGAAATGTAGGCCTTTACACCCCCCCTCCTCCATACACACACTGCCTTTAGGCCCCACCCCCATTGTATCCTAGCAACTTCCACAGACAAGATGGTGCCCAGGGGACAGGCACTTAGGCCTGATCCACACTGCCTATAAAATACAGATTATCTGATTTGAACTGGATTATATAGCAGTGTAGACTCAAGGCCCTTCCACACAGCTATATTACCCAGAATGCCAAGGCAGATAATCCACAGTATCTGCTTAGAACTGGATTATCTTGAGTTCACACTGTCCAGTTCAGCGTGGTCACACATTTCACAAGGTGTACTTAGCCCAACCCTACTTCGCATAAGTACCTAGTTCAAGGGTGAAAATGCAACTGACCATGACCAGGCAACATATACCACTAATAATGTAAAATAGTGCCCTGTGAGTCACCACTGTTAATGTACAGCTGCCAGATTGTCACTGTTTCTCTAGCACTGCCCCTATCTTGGATTTCATCTTTCTCCTTGCCAAGAACATCTCATGCCAATAATTCAATTAATCTACTCAGATGAAAGCCTTATTTATTTTCCCCCCTTGTTGCTGCCTTCTCTTCATTTTTAACAGCACAGTCTACAATCTGGTCTCACAGGGCATGCCCTCTGAATGGGAAAGCCAGAGTATCTTGTAGTATAGACTCTGGCATCTATTCCCTGATGTCTTTCTTACTGCTCCCATTTGAATGCTGCTGTACGGTTTGCCTGACAAGACCAGAGTTTTCAAAACGTTCAGTTCTTGATATAGTAAAGAATGGATTGTATTATAATACACTGGAAAAAAATAAGAGTAACGGGACACTCTGTGATTGCTGCAAAATTTAAATACACACATGCATCCTAGATTGCAATGACAAAATGCTCTAATTTGTGTGTAGTTTGATAGCCGTGTGTATGGTTCATGGCATCTAGTCAATGTTGAACTTGAAGGGACTCAAAAGGCTTCTTTGGCTTCTGTAACTTGTTTTTACTTAATTTATACAATATACATGTAACTTAATACATATAATGGAGGGATCACAGATGTTTAGTAAAATATCTTTATGCAAATTCACTGTGAAGATTTATAAAATGTTTAATGGCTCTCAGACAGTCTGATTTGTCTATCTTTATAGTGCACCATACATCCTTACAGTATGCAATCAAATGACACTGTTAATTCTTAATGTCGGTTGAAAAATGGTACCACTTTCTCTTCATGGTTTGATCCTTAGAACAGTGTGGCATCTGATGGAAACACTGATGTGCTCAGTCAAATATTTAAAGGGTAGTTAAATTGAGCCTCAAGGGCACAGGACTTTGCCAAGTAATTTGCTTTTCAAACAGCTTAGAGACAATGTTTGCTAAGAATTACAAGTATTGACGGGAACCATTAATGGATAACACGTAGAATGGCCATATTTTAGTTATGTGAGTCAGTGTTGTGTAGTAATTTGAGCATTGGACTAGGACTGTAATTCAATATTTGAATCCTCACTTGACCATAGAAATCCAATGGGTGGCGTAGGCAAGTAAAACTCTCCCAGGGTGCTTCCAGATATGGTTTAAACTCATGCTGAAGTGGGTTTACAAACCCCACTTCAGCTTGGGTTTAAATACACAAACCCCAAAATCCGGGCTTTCCAAGGGTGTGTGTCTAGATGCCCTCCTGGTAACTACCGGGAGGGCACTCAAACACTCAGAAACACCTCCAAACTTGCCTTACATTTTTAAAAAACTTACTGGACCACCATTAAGCTTCTTTGGCAGTCTTCCTGGAACATCATTTCTATGCACCGTGAGGACTGCCAGAGCTGCTTTATGGCGGCCCGGTAAATTTTTAAAATGTTAAGGCTAGTTTGGGGGGTTTTGGGGGATGGGGAGTACCATCTTGCATCTTTGGGCTGCAAGAGCTCAAAAGTGTGAGATGGCTGTGGTGACTAACCTCTGGGTGGTTCCAGGACTACCCAGAAGTCAGTCCCCATAGGCCCAATACCCCATTAGACATGGCCCTTTAAGGACGGCTCAGGTCTAATGGGATATTTAATTAATTTGGAATACGCAGTGTTATTCCAAATCAATTCGCTTTTACCAGAGACTTTGTTTAAACACCTTCAGTAAAAGCCTGACAGACCCTGCATTTTGAGGCCTGTCTGGAAGGGCCCTCACTCTCAGAGAGAAGAAAAGTAACCTCTTCTCCCTAAAAATCTTGCCAAGAAAACTCTCTTAGGTTCACATTAGGATGCTACTATACAGACACTATAATCAGTTTGGTGATGGATTTAAATGAACTTGTGGTTTCATTGTGCAGTGCCTATACAAACACCCAGAAACCAGTTTGGGGCCCAGACAGTGGCCAAAATATCTGCAGAATGTGATCAGAAACCCTTTCCATCACTTTTCCCTCCACAACTGCCCCAAGTGAATAAGCCAGTGACTGAGGGAACTCATAAATGGTTGGGTCCAGATGCCACACCAATTGGATTTCCTCCCAGGAACTAAATTTTGACTACAGCTCAGGATGGTGCTATAGAATTCCATATTAAAAGTGGCATGGGGCAGCAATGAAGAAGGCAGCAAATATTCCATAGATAATAAAATCTGTGAATGCATAAAACTGAATATGTTAAGACTTTGGCTAGGACAGGCATCCTCAAACTTTGGCCCTCCAGCTATTTTGGCCTCCAACCCCTAGAAACCTTAGCCAGAGTTCAATGGCCAGAAGTTCTGGGAGCTGGAGACCCAAACAGCTGAATAGCTGCAGTTTGAGGATGCCTAGGCTAGAACCTTAAAACGGAAATTTAACTAAAGTGATGTTTTGAAAGAACCAAAGAGAAGAAACTCCACCTTGAAACACATCAGATGGTCAGCTATGGCTTTATGCCCTCCTCTATGATAATGCTGATCTTGGATAGGAAACCACCAGTGAATAATAGACATTATTTCAGTGGAAGGAACGGAGTTAGAGGCAGGAGCCACATCATTTCTTTTATGAGAAAACCCTATGAAATTCATGTGGTCATTATAAATCATCAGGTGACTTAAAGGTACATAAACAAGTGACCAGGGACCAAGCTATATATAACTAGCAAGAGATTTTTGTGATATCAGGAAATATATTTACCAATCAATCTTCATACAAGTTTGAGATGCCTCATGGTCAGGAATCTTTGAGATATAGAGGCATAGATGTTTTAGTGCCTTTAAACATTGAAAAGTCTTCAATTTTGTTACTATTTTTTCTGATTTGAAATTAGATGAGATAAAGCAACAAGAGAAACTGATATAAGAAACTTTCTGATCATATTGGAAATGATTTTTTTGAAATAAATAAAAATATGTATGGACAGAGTTTCAAAATAAAAGTGAAAACAACAAGAACAAAATTTGGGATTTTAATGACCAACCATGGAATAATGAGAGAAGATACAAAAAGTTAGGTTAAATTAGGATCACTTTATTTGTCCCGTATCCTACATAAGTTAATTAAACCTGAAAGAAGCAAGGGGGTGGGGGGAGGAAGCCACTGATGTGGGTTCATCTGAGGCCACCCTAGACCTCCTTAGTAACACAGAACATCAAATTTAATTTGATACTGCGATTGCAATTTATATGCTTAAGGGAGATCAGTTTCTTGAAGACATTTGTTGGAAGAAGCACTTGCGTATTCTCTTTCATACACACACACACACATGCACGGTGTCCCAGAAATGCATACATCCCCTAATAGCTGATGATGAAATGGTTCTTTAAAGGCTAAGTAAATAAATTTATATTGAAGAAATAATATTATAACAATTATTTAATTAGAGTTGACAATCCATCTTAAAAAACAATTTTATATAAGGTCTTCAAATTGTCATCCTTGTTCAAAAATACACTGTTTGCATTGTTACATTGTTGAATTCCACCTCACTTAAAGTTTTTTCTGGTGATTTCATAGCATTTCTCTTCTGGTGGGATCTTTAATCCTGTTAGGGATGTTTGGGTGTGGGTGTGTGTGTGTGTGTGGGGGGGGGGGGGGGGTCCAGGGTCATAAATTGTTAAGGGAGTATATATTTGTTGGGACACAAATGGATACACCATTTAACAGCTAACAATAGATAACAATAGCTATGGTGATTATTTAACACATTTATGCTAAAGAATAAATACTACTATAATCAGTAGGGGTGTGCTTTATCAAGATGAAGCTTGCCTCACTTGTAAGCCCATTTACCACTGCAAGCCTGCCAAGTTTCAGAATATTTCACCAATCCACTAATGTTTGGAATTTTTTAAAAAAATTACCATAATATTAAAAAAACACACAAAAGGAGTTTTCTGGGAATTGAAGTCCCAACCAGCATGTCCCATAAGAGAGGAGGAGAATGTTTACAATCAACCAGGCCTCTGATTGGCTGAGAAAGAAATGTGAAAAACACACAGAGAGAAAAACATCAACTCCATCATGACCTGGGAAGGAGCTCTTTCAATGCCTGTGCTGTGCAAAGTGTTGCTGGGAAAGTAAGTTCTTGACAGCACTTTCTCTGGAGGAGAGGTCTAGGGTGCTTTTCCTACCTTTTCTCTCTTCCTCTCTCTCTCTTTCCAGCCTTATTTGCCACAAGCAGGCACTCCATCAAGGGGGGGGGGGCGCTCAGGAGGGATTGAAGGAGGCTACCAGGGAAGAAAGAAAAGGAAAAGCCATGACCTCCAGGTGCCTGGTTTTGCCTGATTTTCAAGGCTGCCCATATACTGCAGCCTCTGCCTCAGGTAGCATGCCGCTCAGCCCCATTGCCCCCATTAGCTGAAAGATCCAGCCTCTGTGATCCATTCCAGTTAAAGCTTCTGCTGGGTCCTGCCCAGTCTGTTTTTGGTAATCCAGCTATCGGATCACTGTATTCTCCTGAATCCCGAATCGCCAAATGGAATTGTGCACACCTCTAATAATTAATAGAATTCATAAATTGCCTATTTGGTATGGAAAGCTCAAGCATTAAAATGTTTGGATGTGAAGAAATTGACACTGACATATGGCGATGAACAATAGGTTCGTTATATCTAAAAATATTGGTTAGTAATTTTGAGTGATATTCAGCTAGTGTTTTTCACCAAATTACAGTTTGATTGAAAAATTTTCCTTTCCTAGTTCAAATGCCTTATTTCTTGTTTAAATGTGCAGTCCTTACTTTGAAAATAGTTGTTATATTCTATAAACTTCGTTTTTGTGGATGTCACAAACTGTGTTGAATTGGTTGAGACTCTAGGAGATGTTCATAGAAAAACTATAGCAAACGTGTCTTCCAAAAAACAAAACAGTTTTGCAGTTTAATAAACCTTTTCCATGTTTTTTTTAATAGAACCAATTAGGAAATGACATTTATAACCCAGGAACAAAAATAGTGTTACATAGTGTTATTCATTTGAAACTTTTCTTATATTGCAGTGAATTTTCTAATGTATCAGACAATTAATTATGTATGCGGAGAGGTAAAGAGCAGGGTAGAGGGTTATTGAAACACAATACAGATAATGATATATATTTGCTTAGTTCAAGCATGAGAGTTGTCTTAAGTGATATTGATCACTTGTGCAAATTCCTGTTTACTCATAAGTAGGTCTCATTAATTTCAACAAGGCATTATGCCCAAATATCCTGCCTCAGAATGACAGGTTCTGTTAAGTAAAAAGTTTGTGAGTCTTGATCTCAATCTTTGAACTTAGTGTTTGATATCTGGGAAAGAGAAAACCTCTGGTTATGGGAGTTGTTGTTGACTGACAAGTATAAGTATATTATATATCGTGTTTATATGGATATACACTGAACGATAATCATAATAATGGATTTCATATGATTCCTCCTCCAGTCTGTTCATGAACAAATTATAGGCAACTGTGTTTTTTCTACCAGACACACTTTTCCATGGTTCTTCAATTTGACATCAGTGTAGAGGAGAAGCATTAATCATAGTTGGAAATATTGTTCCTCAGTTTTCAATAAAGGGATCTAAGTTATGATCTTTTTAGTGGGGAACTTTTAATAGATTACTTTAGCTGCATCTACACTGTTGATATAATGCTGTTTGACACCACTTTAACTACAATGGCTCTATGCAATTGACTTCTAGAAGTTGTAGCTTGGTGTGGCACCAATACTATTCAGCAGAGAAGACTAAAGATTTTGTAAAACTATAATTTCCATGATCCCATAGCTCTAAATCATCACCGCTGAAGCGGTGTCAAAGTGCATTAATTCCACAGTGCAGATGCAGCCTTTGTCAGCATAGATGCCAGTAATGGCATAGGCCCTGACACAGTAAAAAGTGTAGAATAGACAAAGCTATTGGGATAATAATGGAGTGAATACCAGAAAAATCATCTATGGTAAGGGAGAAAAATGGATGCAAGGTCCTAAAGTCCTTGAGAGGTGTTAGGCAAATATTTCCTGAGGATATATATTCTCTGAATTCTCCCTGCCATGGTGAAACACATCAAAATATATCCAGACTTAGTATAATGGATCATGTCATTGATATAAGACACCAATAGGAATAGAACAAATAATAATAATAATAATAAAACTTTATTTATACCCCGCCACCATCTCCCCAACAGGGACTCGGGGCGGCTTACATGGGGCCACGCCCAAAACAATACAATGTAAACAGCATATAAAAGAACAGCACAACACAATACAATAAACAATACAGTAAATAATATCCATTACAAAATAAAACAAGGAGACAATAAAAACAAGGGCAGACCACATGAACATTAAGTTAAAACTCGGGGTGAGAAAGACATAAAAATAAAAACCACAGCAAACAGGGTCATAAGGGAGTGGGGTATTCTGGAGGATAGATATTAGGGGGAGCAACGGAAAAGAAATATAAAATGGTTACTCTCCAAAAGCGCAGTGAAAGAGCCATGTTTTCAAGTCTTTCTTGAAGGCTGCTAGTGTGGGGGCTTGCCTAATCTCCGTGGGCAGAGAATTCCACAATCGGGGGGCCACAGCAGAAAAGGCCCTCTCCCTTGTTCCCACAAGGCGGGTCTGGGATATCGGGAGTGGGGACAGGAGAGCTTCCCCTGATGAACGAAGGGTTCGTGTAGGCTTGTGATAGGAGATACGGTCACGAAGGTAGGTGGGTCCCAAACCGTTTAGGGCTTTATATGTGATGGTATACACCTTGAATTGGGACCGGAAAATAAAAGGCAGCCAGTGGAGCGCCTTGAACAGGGGAGTAGATCTCTCCCTGTAACTCGCCCCCGTAATTAACCTGGCAGCCGAGCGCTGGACCAATTGTAGTTTCCGGGCCGACTTCAAGGGAAGCCCCATGTAGAGCGCATTACAGTAGTCCAGTCTAGAGGTAACGAAGGCATGCACCACCATGGTCAAGTCAGACTTCACGAGGTATGGTCGCAGTTGGTGCACAAGCTTGAGTTGTGCGAAGGCCCTCCCGGCCACCGCCGACACTTGTGCCTCAAGCGTCAACGCTGAGTCCAGGAGGACCCCCAAACTGCGGACCTGTGATTTCAGGGGGAGTGCGACCCCGTCCAGCACAGATTGCCACCCAATACCCCGATCCGACGCGCGACTGACCAGGAGGGCCTCTGTCTTGTCAGGATTGATTCTCAGCTTGTTCCTCCTCATCCAGTCCGCCACAGCGGCCAGGCACTGGTTCAGCATCCGAGGGGCTTCCTTGGAGTCAGATGGGAACGAGTAGTGGATTTGCGTGTCATCTGCGTAGAGATGGCAACGCCCTCCAAAACTCGCCCCCGTAATTAACCTGGCAGCCGAGCGCTGGACCAATTGTAGTTTCCGGGCCGACTTCAAGGGAAGCCCCATGTAGAGCGCATTACAGTAGTCCAGTCTAGAGGTAACGAAGGCATGCACCACCATGGTCAAGTCAGACTTCACGAGGTATGGTCGCAGTTGGTGCACAAGCTTGAGTTGTGCGAAGGCCCTCCCGGCCACCGCCGACACCTGTGCCTCAAGCGTCAACGCTGAGTCCAGGAGGACCCCCAAACTGCGGACCTGTGATTTCAGGGGGAGTGCGACCCCGTCCAGCACAGATTGCCACCCAATACCCCGATCCGACGCGCGACTGACCAGGAGGGCCTCTGTCTTGTCAGGATTGATTCTCAGCTTGTTCCTCCTCATCCAGTCCGCCACAGCGGCCAGGCACTGGTTCAGCATCCGAGGGGCTTCCTTGGAGTCAGATGGGAACGAGTAGTGGATTTGCGTGTCATCTGCGTAGAGATGGCAACGCCCTCCAAAACTCCGGATGACCTCTCCCAGCGGTTTCATGTTATCCTTTATAATGCACTGTTCTCTAAATGTTGTGATACAGTTCTTGCCTCTGAAAATTCTGTGCAGAAATGTATAAATAGCAAACTGTTGTGTACAAAAATGTATACTGAGAGTATGTCAGGGATGTCATGAAACTAAAAGTAAATCTTAGTCCCTTTAAAAGTGTCATGAACCTGTGTGTTTATATATACACAACTACAAACTAATGAAAAATAGAGTTGAATAGACTTAACATTTAATAATGGGGAAGACCGACCTGAACTAGACATGATTTGTTCATTTTTTTAGGTAGTACCTCTATGCATATTTATGTTGCATATTTAGGTTGCTGTTGTGAGGAGAGGACATAAAGAAAATCCTCCACAGAAGAGCCCTCTGTCATTGGATGTTTTGACACTGATATAAGCATGTGACTAATGGTAGTGAAGGCTGGCAGGCAAAGTCTTTGCTCCTTCCCATATATCTGTGAATGAATGAACTGGGTCATGTTAACCTCCTCCTAATTGCTAGAGCAAGACAGCTACTGTGAATCATCCCTCAGATGACACTAGAGTCTAACTTTGTTTTCTTTAGAGCTATATAAGAGCTATATTTGTCCTCTCCTCTCCCGCTTGAACTCTAGAGGAACACTTAGAGATATTCACATCTATTCTCTTAGCTATCTGTAGACCTTTCAACATTTGTTGTTCATTGCACTTTGGCTCAGCAAATCCATTAAGTTACTTTGGCCTGTATTCTTATGTTCCCTGCTATTTCTTTCTTTTTGTTTAATATCTTTTTTAAAAAATTGTTCAAAGAATGGCAGTTGTCATTTTGTAACATGTTAAAGAATATTATTGCATACCATATTAGGATGACTAACTGTACAGCAGGGATAAACACTCAAATTCTAGCGGGAAGGAGTTTATGGAGTGCTCAGAAATCCACAAAAGCAATGCAAATCTTTGTAGTTTATGACTTAAACTACACAAAAAACTCACCATGGGGGCTTCTACACAGGCCATGTCCAGTTTTATGCCAGAAACAGCCTTAGACACAGGTGAAAGTAAATAAAAAGGCTTTACTTCAGCCAAAATAAAGATAATGCAATAGGTGAAACAGAAAGTGCAATCTCCATGATAATTCATGGTCTTCAAGCAAGCATAAAACAGAAGTGTTCCCATCAGACAGAAATTAAAGTCTTTGACAAACAGGCTTACAAGTTACAAATGACAAGAGCCTTCAGCAGGATCCAATGTTGGAACAAAGACATAGTGTTTTGAACAGAAACTCCCCAAAATAGATCGGTTGCAGCCAGCACTGGGCCCCTGACTTTGTTGCTAATTTATAGCTCTGAGCTTCCCAGCACAGCTGTCTCCAGGGCACAGTCTGATTGCTCAGTGTTTTCTCTGCTAGTCTAGCTGATCTCCTTCTGACTTCTTTCTCCATTCAGTGTTACTGAAACATAGAGATTTGTGATATATCTGCTACATCTTCTCTTTCTTCTTCCTCACCACTTAGCTCCAAATCCCCAATTGCTGGTTTTTCATCAACCTGTTCTCCTTCTCCCTCAGAATCAGAAGAGCAGTCCACAATTGGCACCATAATGCAGTTTGAATTTGGCCCAAGGTCAGGGTGTCTACAAAATGTACACCCCCAATGCACACTGCACATCAAACCATAAACTGTCTTTAAAAGTTCGCCAGAAAGTTGTGAACAAACCAGATACTGCCCCACAGCTGATTCAACTGCAGGACTTAAAATTGAAGTAATCCTGCCATGGATTTGTTCATCACAACATCACAGTGGACATTACCCCCCCCCCCCCCACACACACACACACACACACACACACTGCATTTTCCAGTGGCTGCCTAGCAGCAGATATTGCAGTTGTTGGTTGCAGTTCCTATTCACGTTCAGTGGATACTATGGCCAATGCCTTGGCTTCAAACTGGTTTCTTCAGAGCTACACAGCAAAATCAGTTTGTTTTAATCAACTTCCAAACTGGATTACAGCATATGAAAAAATACAGTGTGTTTTTATATTTATTGTGTATAAATTAATGCTCTTTTTTGCAAAGATTATTTTCTGCACATAAATCAGAAGACTGTTTTTTTCTTTCAGAGAAAACATGATTACCTGAGCAGGACCCCCCCCCCCACCCCAGAAAAAGTAATTTCTAAACAACAACAACAACAACAACAACAGGTGCATTTTTTTCCTGAATATGTTTTAAGATGTGAATGTTCCCTGAAAGATATTTAGTTTTTGTTGACTTTCTTGCATTGGAGAGAACAATGGGTAAATTATTTGTTATTTCCTATGAAAACAAGATTCTTACCCTGAAAAAGGAGAATATACCACCCCCAAGACTATGAATCTCTTTTCTGAGCACTATGTTTTATGCATACAAACAAGAATCTCTCACATATGGAAGCATCTGCCTCCCCCAGTGTCCCTACTAGATGAAAATATATACATTCATTAAATTACTAATTCTGGTTGAGGGCAGAACTCCACATTAGAACTGGAATTTTTCCCATTTAAGAAAAGCACCAGTTTAATTTGGGAAGAACTGTAAATCATAATTGTGTTTCAGTTTTGTAGTGAACCCAATATAACTGAATTGTGCCAAGTGAAGTACTAGCATGTGTAATTGATAGTATCAATGTATTTTATATATTTGTTTTGTTTCTTCTAGTGATTTGTCAAGAAAGAACCAGTGGGTTGCATTTGACCTGAATCAATGGAGCTAAAGTAACAGATGTGATTCAAAGAAAATACATTTATCTAGCATCATATACTAAGAAAGCTATGCCGTTTTATTTTAGCTTTTATTGAAGTGTGCCTAACACTCATATATTTTCTCAAGTCTAATTAATTTATTAGCTTTCTATGCTATTTTTCTGACCTTGCTGTTTCTTTTCCCACATAATCTTCTTCTGCACCTTACACACCCAGAGGCATGCCCACTGGTTATTATTTTCATTTTTTTTTAGTTGTTCATGTTATTTACTATTAAGACAGTCCAGCAGAAAAAAGAGAATTTTTTTATACATTCTTATATGACCTTGCACTAGATTTCAGGAATTCAGAGACAAACTGAATTGTGTGATGTTTACTTCAGCCACATTAGCAGAGTGAAAAATCATTTTTCCATGCAGTGCAATATTTTTATAAGAATCACAAGAGGGAGAAAAGAGCCAGTGTAGTGTTGTAGTTTGAATATTACACTAGGACACACATGGACCAGGGTTTGAATCCCCATTCTGCCATTGAGACTCATTAATCAGGGCACACTCTCATGGCCTCAAGGGCAAAACTCCCCCTGAACAAATTCTGCCAAGAAAACCTCATAATAGGCTTGACTTATGTTGCCATAAATCAGAGATGACTTAAAGGCACACAAGAAAAAGATTTTATATTTTCTATGAAGATGCAAAACTGAATACAGTAGAGTCTCACTTATCCAACACTCGCTTATCCAATGTTCTGGATTATCCAATGCATTTTTGTAGTCAATGTTTTCAATATATCATTATATTTTGGTGCTAAATTTGTAAATACAGTAATTACAACATAACATTACTGCGTATTGAACTACCTTTTCTGTCAAATTTGTTGTATAACATGATGTTTTGGTGCTTAATTTGTAAAATCATAACTTAATTTGATGTTTAATAGGCTTTTCCTTAAACTCTCCTTATTTTCCAACATATTCACTTATCCAATGTTCTGCTGGCCCGTTTACGTTGGATAAGTGAGACTCTACTGTATTAGTTGCCTAATATTTAATAAGTATGCTATTTTAAAATCTACAATATATTTAAAGCTTTAAATCAAGTTTCCCCATTTTAACAGTCTGGAATACTATATTTGCTCAAAACTCTGTAATATACTGGGGATAGTTTGATCAGATTCAATTTGGCATGATCTTCTGTCCAGATGGATAGTGCTGCCATCATACTTTCCCTGCACTGATCAGATGGAGTTCCTTGGCTGGCAAGGACCAGGGATGGTGATGAGACAGAGAAGGTGACATCAGGTCTTGGCCACCTGAATAACAGCCTCAGATTCTGCATATACATGCAAAACTTGGGGCTCTTTCAGGTCAGATTTACATAGGCTAGCCTGCCTGGTTAAGATGAACCATGCATTTCTTCTGTTTTTAAAGCATATTCACACTTTTGTATTTATTCTGTGCACAATGTTCAAGGGGTTGTTTTGCACAGAAAATTGCATTTCTGCATGGAAAAAAACTTTCTGCACAGAAAATTATTTCTTCTATTTTTTTTTTAAAAAAAGAATAAATCCTTAATTGCAGTTATCAGGAATCCAGGAATCTACTCATAAGGGATTATTACTTTTCAGTTATTTTCCAAACATTTTTTAATATTCTTACCATCTGAATTGTCTTGAGCCTAGCTTAGGAAAGCCTGCATTAAATCAAAACACATTTATCAGGACTGAATTTGGACATTTGTTAGAAAAAAGAAAAAAAATGTTTCTCACAGGATAACAATTGTCTAGATGCATTTCAATATGATTTCAGGCCTGGCTATGGAATAGAGACAGCTTTGGTGGCCTTAGTGGATAACCTACAGTGGTATATGCCTTAGTTACATCCTGTCTGAATTACTGGAATGTGCCGTACATGGGACTATTGGTGTAAAATGATTTTTGATGTTTGAGTAAAAACAACAAACAGCTTGAACATGCCTATGGATAAGAGATTCCAGTAGCTTAAGGGTTAAAGCCATAGAGGGAAAAAGTACATTTGAGGAATGCAGATTATGTAGTTTTACAGACAGGTTGCTAACTGGGGCTGGCTACAGGGAGTGGACAACCCTCCTTTTGAAGCATCTCCACTGGCTGCAAGTCTGTCCTTCTCTGCTGTCCTTCTAGCTGCAAGCTAAAACCTTTTTATTCATCAGACTTTTAAAAATGAAGGTGTTTAAGATCTAGTCGGGGTGCTGTGGTTTTTAACTTTGAATATGATTTGATATATTTTAAATTGTATACTAATGCTTTTATGTCAGTTTGAGGCCCCTTTGAGGAGATAAAGCAAGATGATGATGATGATGATGATGATGATGACGACGACGACAACGACGATGATGATAGAACATAAGAAGTCAAAGACTGTATTGAGAAACAGTGTATTGTAGTGGTCCCACAGTTGGACAATGGAGAACAGGGTTTAATTCCTCACCTCAGCATGGGAAGTTCTTTCTATTCCAAATTTTAAAAAGTAAATTTTAGAAAATTATTGCAATTTTTTAAAAACTTGTTAAAATTTATTATAATCAATATCTGTTTCTTCAGCAGATAGATAGGTAAGTATGTAGGTAGACAGATAGATAGGAAGATAGATAGACAGAGATATTAAAAATAAATACATTGTAAGGCTGTCTTTTTAAGTAAGATAATTTCTTAAATAAAGAAAGAGAACAAGGAGATGGAGAGAGAGAACTTTTGGAGCTTAGGTCAAAGAAAGAAAACTATGTTTCTGGAACAAAAAACAGAAGTGGAAAAGGAAGGAAAAGGAAGGTTAAAAAAGGCAAAAAGTCTTTCCCACACTTCTTTTTATGTATATGATTTAAGTGAGGTGCAGCAGAGAGAGTAGGGTTGTTCGATACCACAAAACTGAAAATGCCCCAGCTGAATTTGGAAATCCTGGTTTCTGCATACAAAACATGTGCTCTACCTATCATCTTTGAAGACCACACTTCTCCATTAGGTAAGAAGGATGCAGTTATTCAATTTAATAGAGACATATTTTGTACATGCTCAGAGACATAATGAATGCAGATTCATAACACTACATTCAGTATTAACCTGCACAATCTATCTAGCAATCTATTTACCACTCTCTGTGTGGTAGGTCAGTGTTCTCTAACTGAAATAAAAGGTTCCATATTAATCTTTGACAGACAAGGCATTTGGAAAGTGAGTTGAACAAATAAGTGGGAATGGAAAAAAATAGAGAGATGTAACTGCAAATTAACCTGAAGAGGTTATAAAGTGTGATTACAGGTTTTGGGCAGCCTTTTACAACTTGACGGTTTACAGACATATTGGACTACCACTCTTCCCAGGCAACAATCATGTTATAGGATCTGTAGAACATGTAAGGAAAAATCTAGTTTTGAAGAAATCAAAATTAAAAGCACGAGAACCAGACTTTTGATGAAGATGCAACATTTTTATGTTATGTTAAGTTGCTTTGAGTCTCCTGTGGGAGAGATAAAGTGGGGTATAAATAACGACAACAACAACATTGGAAAGAGCAAGAGCAATTTCCACTCATGTAGGCTTGCACAGTAAGAAAAAGATGAGCTCCACAAACACTGATGACCTCCATTTCATTCATGTATGATCTGACCCAAAAGTGTTTTTTTAATATGGTTATTAACAGTAGCCTGACTCATTAAAGATTCAATTTGTTTTGTTATTACTTATGGAAGTTAAATAATTTTCCAGTTTTTTACTTTTAATACTATCGAATTAAATGCCCAAACGTACATTCCAAGCTATTAAAATTCTTGCAAGAGGAACAAAAAACCATAGTAGTTGATGGCTCTCGGCTTAGTGGGATGGTGAATCTACTTTGACTTTCAATTTGAACTTTAAAATGGGTATCCAAATCGCTATGACTATTCTGGACATGGAATTTGACACCATGGACCTGAAACTGAAATCAAGACTGTATTGACAGTTCTATTCTCATGAAACCCATGAGCCATGATCACTTGGAGATAAATAATAGGGAGCAGGTGTATGGTACAATTAATGTTGAAGGAGAATAACAATTCCCAAATGTAACATACTTACTTTGAAGCTAGAACAGCAACCTGTTGGAGACCACAGAGAGGGTGACATGTCAGCTGCTTCAGGAAAATGTAGTAAACTGTAAATATTTCTGTGAATGAAACATGCTTGGAATGAATAGTGTGCGCAGAAAAAGAAGCTGAAATGACATAAACATCTCAGGCTTTTAGTAGAACTTACCACTGCATCATCTTCCTAAAAATAGACAAGTGCCAAATATGGATACTGGTTAATTATGATGCCTCTAAAAGCCAGCTAGTTGTTGGCATTTGTGAGTATTACAGGATATGGCAAAAAGCCAATGGAACCATTTCTGGCTGCTAAAAGCCATTTAGGAAGTTCAGGAGCTGCCAGCATAAAAGACTGTGTAAAGACAGCTGTGTGCATGATTACTACAAATATCTACCTCAGTTCATTCAGGTCAGGCAGCCAGTCTATTTTGGGAGGCAGTATCCTGGCTGAAGCTGAAGCATTTTGGTTTATCATATTTCATTTTCAACAATGTACAGGGAAGTTAAGCATCTGTGGTTATTACCTTGTGTCAGTCAGGTCTATTGGACTTAGTTTTCCAAATATGGAAACATTTTGTTTTGGACCAAAGGGACATGTGGATTCTAACTTGAGACGCCTACTGAATATTTTCAAAAATAGTTTAAATATGTGTGTGAATATTTTTCCTTCACTGAACCTTTTGGAAATTGGTTAAAGTTAAATACTTGTTCCATATAAAATCTGCATGTGTATTATTGGGAAGAGAACAGCATTTGCAATATAATTTTCAGTTCCAAAAATGCAGTTTCATGAGAAAAAAACTATAGTTATTTTTCACAAGATTCACAGGTTTTTTTGCACAGAAATGTTGTCTTCCAAAAAACAATATTGTCTTTGGAAAAATAATATTCTGCATGCAAATGCTATTTTGAAATGCAAACATATTTTCTGTACAAAAATACTTGTTTCTGTGGGGAAATTGATAAAGATTTTTCATGAAATGTGTCCTGAACTTCAAAGATTCTCATCAGCCCAGGATTCTTCCTGTCAAGGATTGCTGGCCCTTGATAAACATGCTTTCCAACTATTTTTTGAATATTCCCTTTGTTTGGGCCTGGGCTGTAGCGCAGGCGGGAGAGCAAGTCTTGGGCCCGGGCTGTGGCGCAGGTGGGAGAGCAAACCAGCTGCAATTAACTGCAATGAATCACTCTGACCAGAAGGTCATGAGTTCCAGGCCCGCTCGGAGCCTATGTTTGTTTGTCTTTGTTCTATGTTAAAAGGCATGGAATGTTTGCCTATATGTTTAATGTGATCCCCTTCGGGGTGAGAAGGGCGGAATATAAATGCTGTAAATAAATAAATAAATAAATCCATTCAAGATTGCCAACATTTTTTGCTTACTCAGCATTCACCACACCATTTTTGTGCCCACCAGTCACTGCAAAGCTTAGAATAATGGAAGAAGATATGTGCCATCCCCTGGTGTGAACAGCCATGGCCAGTTCTGAATAGGAAGTTGAGAACTTGTGCAGGTCTGTTGGACAGACCTGGAGAGTAAAAGATGCAATGAGTCCACAGAAGCAATACACTGTAACTTGTTTGACAGCATTATGTCCATTTAGGAATGAAGCTTGGAAGACTTCAGGATTTTATTTGATCTGTTTTAGATGAGTCCTGATATAATTTGGATATCTTTTGGTCCTTTACAAATCAGCCCAGTTTGGGAAATGATCCTATCTGAATCATTGTCCTAAACCTCCCACCATACACTATCTCTTTCCAACCGCAGATTACAAGAGACTTCATTATGTGATACCAACTCTCTCTGCAGCATATTTCCCTTAAGTAGGACAGCACTTCAATTATCGTAATATTTGTTTGGAGAAACATTTTTGGAATAAAACCCAGGAGACAGGTCATAATCTGTCCATCCTAAAAGATTTACAGATGTGGACTTCCATATGAGTGGCAATTCATAGATCAGAAGTTAGATATGTCCTTCTGCACTGTGTTACTTTCAATAGCGTAAACATTTGGTTGTGCATCCTTCCGTAAATGCAAATTGGTGCATGTAACTCTAACTGGAACAGAGCTTAGCATAAACACATTTAAACATCCAACATTTGCATTTATTCAGCACCATTTGATGAAAAAGATGAAGAGAGAAAGATATGCATACTGTCAATGTATGATTCATGATTCATAAATTACACACACTTCTTTCAACATTTTCCTACCCTTTTAGTTCAGCACAATGTTTCCTTTGGTAAGACTTCAGAAAGAATACAGGGGCAATACAAAGACCATACTTGAGAACTAAGTTATTGAAAGGAGACACTATTCTTGATCCCATCATTTTGACAAATATGTCTGATGTGGATGGAGGTGACAGCCTTATCGGTCGCCAGCTCCAAGCTTTGAGACTTCTTTCTAAGAGAAAAAGGCTGGAGCCCTTCTCATCATTCTTACATCATCTTACAAATACTTGTTAAAATTTAAACAATAGATTGGCTCTTGAGAGGGCTTTTCAAGCAGAGTGGTACAGTAATGTGTGCCACTATAATAACTTATCTTTATAGTTGTGATTTTTTTTTAAAAAAAATATCTAAATATTTTAAAATGGTTTGATTCATACCTCTGAAAAAATGCAGGATAAGATAAAAATGATTAAATGCATGTATGAAATTACTTCCACTTTGTGTTACTATTGTATTGTATTAACAAAATAATCTAATTTAATCAGCTATCTGATACGGTAAATTGATTAACTTAATTATCCATACTTATATGGGAGAAAAAATTCATTGACCTTTGTGGGATGTACTTATGCATAGACAAGTATAAGATTGTTCTCTGTGTGTGTATGCGCGCACGTTAGCACATGCATGTATCTCCACTGTGACATGGTGAAGAAAGTCCTTATTCCTTTTTAAAAGACAACAACAACAACAATAACAACAACAACAACAACTTTATTTTTGTATCCTGTCTCCATCTCTTTGACGGGACTCGGGGCAGCTTACATGGGGGCAAGCCTGATCAAACATAGATTAAAAACATGAATCAGTAAAATTAACATTATAACAACATAAAACAATATCATCAAACAATCAATAGCCTGAACAGTAATAAATACTGAAATTCGGAGGGTAGGAGCTTGTGCAATAGCATTAAGACTAGGAGTGCACTCTAAGTCATATAATAAGGGTATATAGAGCTGGACATTTTATATGGTTTGTTTTAATGGATTACATAAGCTTTACATTCCCACAAAACCTCTGGTTTCAACTATACATGCATTGATTTTACATATAGGAAGTAAGTCTTAAATGAAAATTGACTTCAGCTTGCACTATTTCTAGTTCCAATCTCAAAATCTTAATAAAAGTGTCAGTGCACCGAGGTTTGAATTTATCTCTTGTGTTTTCCTAACAATTGAGGATAATCATGACTATCTACGCAAATCAAGGCAAGCATGCATAAAACTCAGCTAAAACAAATATTTAATTTGACTTAATTTTATGTTTGAGTTGTCATCTGCTGAGCTATTGCATAAGGTTTTGACAGCATTGGTTCCTTCTCCCCTGAACAATGCATTCTCCTGCTATTCTTTGGGGGCTTCAGAAATGTTTCTTAGTAGATGAAATTTGATGAGCTAATCTGAAGAATATAAAAGAAAGTCCCAGTTCTGTCATTCATATGCTTTTTATGGGTTGATAGTCCTTTACCATGCACTTAAGAGAAACAGGTACCTTTTCTGATAGGCTATCTTTAGATAGTTCTTAACAATACCCTTTTTAAAATTCATTGACACCATCCCACAACAGCTCCAGAATCTTTGATTTGAGTCTTCATCAGAACAGCTATTTATTATTGCAATATATGGCTGATGATTCCCCCCTTTTTATCAGCCTTTCTAAGACTCCAGGCTATACAAAAATACCGCTGCTTGAAATTAGAGTAGCACATGATTAAATCAGAACAAGATTAAATCTCAGTGGTATGGCTTTGTCTGATCTCCATGACTACCTATCAAATGTTGAACTTACAGTACACTTTTCCTACAAAGCTCTCTGGTATTTTTACTTTTACTATGATGAAGGGCAAAAAGCAAAGTGTCAGTACAAACAGTGGAAACTGAAACAACTGTCAATTCTTGATCTATTCAGATCCCTGTTGAACCAAAATCTGAGTTTTATCAAAATGAAACAAATATACTGACGTTACTACAGCCTCTTTCTCATTAAACAATTAAAGTGCTATTATTCCATTTACTGTAACTGTTATGATTCCATCCCATATAATTCTGACACTCTAGTACTTCATCTAAATACAAAACCCAGATTCCATAGGATGGAACCATTTCAGTTAGATTGGAATCATAGTGTCCAATCCAGTGGAGCCCATAATTCACTTTGATTTATATGAGATCTGCAAGCAATAAAGGAGACTAGATGAAAAGTAGAGTTCAGGTGGTATAGGTCTCAAAGTGAAGCTAATTAGAAACCAATAAAGACTTTTTGTTGCACCTACTATGCAGCAATGAGGCAGATTAAAAAGTCACCTCTAGGACTAAATATTTAACTCATCCCATATAGCTTTTTCCAAGTGGTAAGGAGTCTTTTGAGCATTGGTTCAAACAACTTAGGTATGCAATTCACAACAACCTGCTGTGAAAAGTTACTTCAAGGAAAAATATGCTTGTATTAGCGTAGAACTTGGAGTGCTTCAAGTAGTTTAGTATACTATATGTAAAACCAATCCTTAACCTTCTTGCCTGATAACATCCAGCAGGGGTGAGTTGACAGAATGAGTTCAAGGGTGGTAAATATATGACTACATAGATAAGGAGGTGCTTGCTGCCTTAAGTGAGGCATGATGCAATCCTCTTGGAGGACATCACTGGATAATTCCATTGCAAATGCCCCCATTTTGGGCAAGATACTTGAATATGTGGTGGTTGGGCAACCTCAGGCATCCATGGAGGGAATAGACTGTCTTGACCCATTTCATTCTGGATTCAGGGCAAGGTATAGCACTGGAATGGCCCTAAGAGTTCTGAATAATGTTCAAGGGGAAAGACATGGATATGCTGGATCTTTTAGTGGTTTTTGATACCCCTGATCTGGCTCCAATAGAGTAAGAAACCCTATGTTACAATGGTTCGGCTCCTATCAATTCTGGAGAGTAGTACTGGGGGGATTCACATTCAGACATATGGCAATTGTTCTTTCCCCATGCTTTTCAATATCTAAATGAGGCCACTGGGAGCGACCATAAGATAATTTGTAGTTAGGTTCCATCAGTATGCTGATGGCACTCAGCTTTTTTTTCACCTTGTCAGCTGGGGCTGTGCAGTTGCTGCACTAGTAGCTGGATGCTGTAATGAATTGAATGTGGACCAATAAAATGAATCTAAATCCTGATTAAGATAGAGGCTTTTTGATCCATCCATATCACAGTGGACTCTGTGGCCTGGTACCAGGCTTGATTAGTGCACAAACTACACTTTTTCCTGGGCAGAGATAATATAACCACAGGCTGCATAGAGTATCCCTGGAAGAAGACTTGGAAATTTCAGCTAGTGAAAAATGTAGCAGCTTGTCTCCTGACTGCAATATCATGTAAACAACAAGTAAAGTCAGTCTTAAAAGAATTGAACTAGCTGCCAATATATTTCTGGTCTCAATTCAAGGTGCTTATGATAACATTTAAAGCCCTGAACAGCTTGGGACTAATACTTGCGGGAATGCCTATTCTCATATGTGCTTTTAGGTCCCATTAAATCAAACAAATCTAAATAGTTTACATTTTACATTGTTTTTAACTTAAAAGCATATTGGACAATGCAGTTGTACTACTGTTTTCACCTGTTTGTTGCTGTATTTTTAACCAGGTTAACTTGTTTAATGCTCTTTGTAAGCCACCCTGAGATTTCTTGATGTAGGGCGAGACATGAGATTTTAAATATGTTGTTGTTTATTCGTTCAGTCATTTCCGACTCTTTGTGACCTCATGGACCAGTTCACGCCAGAGCTTCCTGTCGGTGGTCGCTGCCCCCAGTTCCTTCAAGGTCAAGCCAGTCACTACAGTCACTTTAAATATATAAACACATAAAAACATCAATAAATGATTTGAAAAGGTCCCAGATCCATAGAAATGCTTTGTTTGTGGTTGATTAATGGATGCATAATATGACTGATAAAAGCAAAGAAAGCATACAAATGTTCCTTAGCTGATGGAGACCAATGTTCCTTATAATAGAAGGCAATATTGGTTCCCAGAGATATCTCAAGTTGTTCCAAAGGCTGGCAAAAAAAACTTGAGTAGATGGTATGCTTCCTCTTTTCAAAGTGTAAATAAAGGGGTATGTTCTTTTTAAAATCTTGCATTCTCCTACCTCTGTTTGCCATGAAAAATGTAGGCTGGCCAACAAATTGCTTTCTTAAAGATAAAAACCCCCTCTGGGTTCTTTGAACAAGTGGAATGAACATTCTTCTTGAGAATAAATGTAATTAGAACAAGAAGGCGAGCTAGGGTGGAGTCAAAAATAAGTATATACAATAGGGCTTACACATAGGTCAGTGGTTCCCAAACTTATTTGGCCTACTGCCCCTTTCCAGAAAAAAATATTACTTAGCGCCCCCTGGAAAGGGGGGCATGGCTTAGAGGGGTGGGCATGGCTCCTGCTCAAGAGGACGGGACTTAGCCTCTCCCCTAGTCCAAGATGCAGGGCTGGGGGGAGGGGAGGTGGGCGGGGGCACAAATGGGTGGCCAGGACTGGGATGGGCGGAGTTACGAGCTCTGAGGCAGGGCTGACCTTCTATCCCTGTTCTGTGGCGCCTGCCAGGACACAGGGGGTGTGGCTAGAGGAGGGGACGGGGCCTCTTCCCAAGTGCCTGATGGGGCTGAACCTCTATACCCCGCCCCCGTGTTCTAACAAGCGCCTCAGGGGAGGTATACAGAGGCTCAGCCCTGTCTCGCACTCTTGGGAAGAAACCATGCCCACTCCTCTAGCTCCGCCCCCTGTGTCCTAACAGGTGCCTCAGGTGCCCAGCCCTGTCTCCAGCACTTGGGAAGAGGCCCCTCCCCTCCCCTGCCCCTGCCCCCATGTCCTAATAGGTGCCACCACCGCTCCCTGGATCACTGCAGCACCCACCAGGCAGTAGCGCACACTTTGGGAATCACTGATGTAGGTTTTGCTGGGCATTGCCTATAACATGTGACAAGACATAGCTCTTCTATGACTACCATGCTGAAGTGTATATAGTAGTGCTTCTCAATCTATTTAATATGGGGAAGTGCATTTTTGGGGCTGAAGATGGGCTGACTACAATTGTTTCTTTCTTTCTTGGGAACTCATGGTAGACTGGAAGTCAATGTTTCACACATAGACACTACTTCAGGGACACCACTTTGAACAACATTACTCCATAGGACATTGTGTAACCTCCTGATGTTTTGGACTTCAGCTCCCACAATTCCTAGCAGCTGGTAATTTCTGGAAGCTGAAATCTAAAATGCCTGGAGGAGCAGAGTTTAAGAAACACTGCTCTAGAGTCTAGACTCACTATTCATCATTCTTCGAAGCTACTATTTCTGCCATAATCACAACTTATGATTTCATGCTTTTTTAACTTGGTGATTGTGAGATATTATTGAGGGGTTTTTTGTTCTGATTTGTTTGCTATTTTGTTTGAGAAAGTCACTAATTACACCACAACATTCTGGCTGTTTGCATCATATGTTCCATTTCAAAGTTACTATTTCTCTCTTCTTTCTGCCGACTTTTCAAACATTTTAAGTAGATGATTTATAGTGTAAGCACAGGGTAAATTAGGTAGTGTAAATCAATCAGCAAGCCTTTGAAGTTATGGAGTGCCATGCATAGCATACCATGTGTTAAGAACCTTATATTAAATATATTCATGAGGACATCTGTGTATTGGTGAAAAGCAACTGCTAGATTTTACCCACACATAGCTTGGTGCTATTTCTTGCAGAAAAATCAAATAAAATTGTCAACAAGCTCAACCTAAAATGAGTTTTTGAATTAATTTCAGAGCTTTTCTTCAGATGAAAAAATGAAGAATTTGAGAAGGAGCAATATGGAATTTGAAACATTTACTGAAAATTCCCAGTATGTGTGTGTCTGCATTGCATATGTCCAGCCAATCTGATGAAAAGCAACCTTTTTAGACATATTGAAATGTTTCTACTTATATAAACCATCTAAGGAAGTTCAAGGGAAAAAAACAAGAAAAATCTGGAGAAGGTTTTTGTGTGACACATAGAAAAAAATATTAATGTATTTCAAAAGCTCATTGCATATAATAAGATCCATAAGTATCTCAGGGCACATCTACATTTATCTGTTATCCCCTGAATCAGTCCCTGTGGCAGCTAAATGATGCATGAAGTTCATTTGGAACCTCTTCACATTAGCCAATTTTAATGTTCTAGGATGTTTTAAGGAAGCTGGGAGGACAGAGCCTTCCAGATGCCATCAGACAATACACAGCTATTTCTGGCACAGCTTCATCCTCCCAGAATCCTTTAAACATCCTAAAATGTTGCCGATAGAACAGAAGAGGCTTCCTGTGATCTATTGACAAGAACAGAGGTAAGCAGGGTGATGACGCTTTCATCTGTGGAATGGGGAAAGTGCTGATGCAGGGAATGCAGGATGCAGGTTTCCCCCCACTGCCTGCCAGATTTGGCACACTGCATGGCAATCACCCACTATCACCCACAAATTGGACCTCAATGTGTTGTGGTTCTTGGTCCACATGGCCCAAAACCACTTAACACAGCATTGAACTAGTCAAGAATGCAAAGCAAACCACAACTTTTGGCCCATGTAAGCAGTTGAGTCAGTTCTGAGATGGAACAGATTGCAACTGTTTATGTAGTTATTCTGTATTCCCCAGGCTCAGGTAACCCAAGAACACAGGATGTCACTCTTCATCCTCACATTTTTGCTATCATGGCAATCAACATGGCTAATGTCTGTCACTCATTGGTTGATTTTGTCTAGGATGCAAAGGCAGTTGGAAAAATAAAGAGGAAAAGGAGGGGGTGATTTCTCCTCTGCCTCCCTCCTACTTTCCATGCTGCTCTTCCCCCCTCAATGACATCACCCCAGGTGATGAGTGATGGCCACTATCCGTATCTCAATTGCAGGTCACAGTAATGACATAAATGGAAGGGGGAAGGAAAAGGTGGTCATTTAGTGATGTTGAAATTGATTTAGTGCCACTGGATGATCAGGACTACCTCTCACCCAGGGGCTAGTGATCAAAACCATTACGGGACTGACCCAGCATTTGCCACTCTGGATCATGTCCTGGATAAAGGGTCAGTATACAATATGCTATTATGTAATGCCAGTATAGAGTTGATGTATTGCTGAAAAAAAACAATGTGAGATGATGAAACAACAAAGAGTAGTTCTTTTACTTAAAATATAAGAAAGAAAAGGAATGTGCATCCACTAACCCTTGACAATAGCCTGCTTCCTTACATTCCTTTATATAAAGTCTTAGTTCACTTTCAAATTCCAGGTTAAGCATGTAGATGTTGTGATACGGATGAACTCTGAAGTCTGTTAAGGCTACAGAACTATAGCTTTCAATAGCTCCATCATGTTTTCTTCAAGGACAATACTGAGGGAAATTCAAACATAGAAGAGAGAGGAAATTAATGAATGTGGTGAAATGTATCTTTTGTATGAAGTTGTTATTTCAAAGGAGAGAAGTGATCTTTCACTTATCAAGTACCAGTCCCATGGAGATCTTTGAAAGACAGGACAAAGGCAAGCCATAATATTCTGCCATCAGTGGGAAGACAATAAGGAGAAAAAGGCACCTGGGGATTGTGAAAACTTTCAACTTGGTTAATTCACTTCTTTGTAATATACCAGAGCTGGAGATGGAAAGCAAACTATTCTCTCATTTTTCCCTTCTGTTCTGTAAAGTATATTGTGGAGATTTTGAGAAGTAGAAGAATAGAGTCATCCACCTTACTTTCTTATTTGCCTCCTTTCATTTATTGATTCTGAATAAAAACAACAACTTCCCTTCTTTGTGCTATATCAGGGCTAGAGTTGCAAACCAACCCATTCCTCCCATTTTGCTTTTATTCTGAAAAGTATATTGAGCAGATTTTGAGAAGTAGAAGAATAGAATCACCACCATCCTTTCTTTCTTTGCTCCTTTCATTTATTTTGAATAAAAACAACTTATAAATAGCTATATAGCCCTTGAATGGGATTAACTATAAAACTGATGTGCTATATATATATATATATATATATATATATATATATATATATATATGGATAGATAGGAGACAAAAACAAAACTATTTTAAAACAAACTGAAAACATTTTTAAAAGTCTAATGCATATCAAAATAGCATCATGTTTACTGCTTGTTGAAAGATCAATATGTATGGACTATGTATGGATGTCAAGGTACAGATACCACGAAGTCAGTCCCAAGTACAATAACAATAGTTTAATGAAGAAACAGCTCAAAAGAATCAAAAATGCTTAACAGCAGCAAAAAAGTATTCAAATACAAACACAGACCAACCGGTCAAAAAGGAGGTAAAACAGAGAGTCCCAAAGGCCTAAAAAATCCCAACCCACTAACCAAAATACCCGGCAAAGGTATTCGCTATTGTTTCAGCGAACACTTTCCAAGATGAAGTAAAGTCGTAGTCAAGCCGGTCTAGGGGTCATCCACAGCAAACAGGATACAGCAGCAAGTCAAGCCGGTCCAGAGGTCATCCACAGCAAACAGGATACAGCAGCAGTGTCAACATCCAATCCAAAATCAGGGCACAAGAGCAAACACGATGTCCAGAAGCGATCAGAGGTCCAAACCAAGAATAGTAGCAAATCCCAAAGAATCCACAAAGTTCAGGAACCATGACCCAGCATAACATGCAACCCAGCATACACTTTGCCAGTCGCAAGGTCCCTATTGCAACCAGCCCTCCTTTTATTACAAACCTTCCTCTGAGTTGCAATCAGCCAACGCCCCACCCTCAGCTGCTTCTGCATTCTCCTCCAAACTAGAATCAGACAAAACTCCACGCTCAGCAGCTAGTTGTGTTGCCCGAGCTGCTCTTTGCCTTGCCTGCCAAGCAGCCCTTCTCTTGCTTCTACTTACATCCTCCCAAACAGCAGACAAATCATCTTCCCTCCAAGTTTCATTCCCAACAGATCTTCTGAATGTGCCACTGCTTGTAGGCTCCTCACCCACTTCTGCTACTTTTGTCCAATCCATCTCATCCACAACCTCATCAGTGTCATTCCCAGCACTTCTCATAGAAACTGCTTCATTGTCAAACCCAGCATCCCCATCAAACCCTTCAAAAGACTCTTCATCAGTGGGTTCAGTAAGTATTTGCCGAATCCTCTCCTGCTGTTGCTCTTCTATAGGATCTTTTTCCCGAGTAGACCTTTCTGCCTGCCTACTCTCCAACTCTCTGTTGCTACTACTACTCAGAGACTCATCCACAACAATGGAGCCATCTTGACTTCCAGTATTGGGATTCTGCTACAGAAAAAAAACATACTATTTTTGTGTATTAATCAACCTAGTCTCTTTGTGTCATCTAATTTCTCCATTCACTATGTTTTGCTCTTTCATGGGGTTCAGAGACCTGGGAAAAGAATGGAAACATTGCACAAATATGGGGCTTCATGTAACAGTTCCTCACTAAGTTATTGATACCTCTTGACTGTTCCCTTGTAAGCACTGATATATATCATTTTAAAGACTGATCAGACTGTGTAATTGGGAACAGAAGGGAAAGGATACAATGCAGTGTCATTGAAAAACAAAAGAACTACAAATGCATTGCCCACTAGGTTCCAGCCACAACGGGGGATGATTGCTAAATGATGATGGCTCACTGCACACGTTTGGCACCTCTTGCAAAGAAGGATGGGACCAGCTGTATACAATAGGGCTTACATCAAAGCGAGCATGTCTAGGCTTTCACTATCATGTACTAAAATGATATACACATATTCTCTCTGATCATTCAGTCAAAGACAGAAGAGAAAAGGACAGAAACCAATTTAACAGTGGAAAGGTTGACAGCACTGCCTGACATGTCAACTTCAAGGTGCCCCATCACACACCTGATCGTCGGAAATAAATTGTTTTGCTAATCCAGTTCTGTACGGATGATCTGGGAAAATTTTTACTGTGAACCATGGACCTCTCATTTTCCTTTTGCTCTGGTAAACACATATATTGTTGCCAAACACAGCAGTTGCATTTGGCACATGGTTATATTAGCAAACTGGAACAGCTTTCAGAAGTGATGACAAATTTTGCTTTTGGGCTTCCCTTCTGGGTCAACATTAATGTAGGTTTTTTTCCTTTTTATCGAATGTCATTTAGGTTTCATAAACAATGTATTTTACACACATTATACAAGAAAGTTTATTATCTGTAAATTTTCACATCAGTTGTCACTTTTTATGGAGTGCCTCAATGCATCGAGGCAACCTTTCTTATCAAGAATGAGAATACAGTAGAGTCTCACTTATCCAACACTCGCGTATCCAACATTCTAGATTATCCAACGCATTTTTGTAGTCAATGTTTTCAATATATCATGATATTTTGGTGCTAAATTCATAAATACAGTAATTACTACATAGCATTACTGCATATTGAACTACCTTTTCTGCCAAATTTGTTGTCTAACATGATGTTTTGGTGCTTCATTTGTAAAATCATAACCTAATTTGATGTTTAATAGGCTTTTCCTTAATGCCTCCTTATTATCCAACATATTCGCTTATCCAACATTCTGCCTGCCCATTTATGTTGGATAAGTGAGACTCTACTGTACTTGCAAGAACTCATATACAGTAGAATCTCACTTATCCAACATAAATGGACCGGCAGAACAGTGGATAAGCAAAAATGTTGGATAATAAGGATGATTAAGGAAAAGCCTATTAAACATCAAATTATGTTATGATTTTACAAATTAAGCAACAAAACATCATGCTTTACAACAAATGGATAGAAAAGGCAGCTCAGTACACAATAACATTATGTAACAATTACTGTATTTATGAATTTAGCACCAAAAGTTTGCAATTTATTGAAAAATTGACTACAAAAACATTGACTACTAAAAGGCCAACTGCGTTGGATACAGAACCTTGGATAAGCGGAGCTTGGATAAGCAAGACTCTACTGTATACATTTTTCTCTTTCCAGAGCCAATCACCATAATGTGGCTACAAGGAATGTTCAGATCTCATTTGATTTGGGTACATTTATTCTTCTCGCTATAGCTTCCCCTCAAAACAAAAATTCAGTTTTCTCAAATTTTGTTCTTTCCTTGTCTTTATGTGTGGTTGTACTCCCCCCAAAGTGGTATACAGCCCCAAATGCTGTTAAGCTCAAGTTTAGTTGCTCACAGCCCAACAGATCTCAATTATACAGGGAACCCAAGGATTGTCCAGTTTTGTTTTGAACACCAGACATGCTACAAAGTAACATGTCTTTGTCTCTGCAAAGAGGAGAGACAAGATGCAGACCTCATTGGGGTTTTGGCAGTGATTCCTATAAACATTCCCCCATTATTTACCCTGCATACTCATTATATTTCTACACAGTAGATGAGTGCAATAGTAAAATTTATATGTTCCAACTGGTGCAATGGAGCATAATGCCTCTGTTATGAGTATCAACCATATGTCTGAAGGTTATAGATATAGTTAACAAACAGTGGCCTCAATCCTACATCCCCTAAGTATGGTGTGGATTCACATGTGGGTCTACACTATGCTATGTTATATATTCACTCCCCAAATTACTGAAAGTAATATTAGATAAAGCCATTACTGATAGCCACTGATAATCCCATATTCTATAAATTGTTGCATTTTTTTTACTTAGTAGTTCTCTCTCCCTCTCTGGACAGTTCTACATAGCCAAAAAAAGAGAGGGTGAAACTGTTTGGGGGAAAAGTAGACAAACCAGTTCCAGTCTGCTTTGCAGCCCAACAGGGACTCTTTGAGCCGCTTCAGTGGCGGACGTAAGTCCTTACTGCCCAGCTGTGCTGAGCCTACTTTAGTACCACTGTGCAGGGGTCCATCTTTCACCCCCTCCTCCCAGGTCTTTGCTTACTACAGCGGAGAGACAGCAACCTAACTGTTGGTCAGGAATCATCCTTCCTTTTTCCATGTCATATGACTTGCAAAGGAAGATAGGAGGGGATGAGGAAGACATGGAGGAAGGAAAAATGATCCCCCGAGCATCTAGCAGGTGTTCATCATCTCGCAGCTGTAGCCAGCAATGACATGAGGCCATGGCCGTAGCCAGAAAAAAAATTCGGAGGGGGTTTTGAAAATTTCAGGGGCGGGGTTGAACCCCTAAACCACCACTGCCCCCCCCCCCAGCTACAGACCCAAGTTTGTTTAATTCAAGTTGAAAGCCATATTAGATGGCTTTCCTCAGGTTAAGCCAGATCAGTCCCTGTGCATTTTGTAGCCACCTACTGGCTGACCCAAATTTACACTAACAGCAATCTCTCTCTCTCTCTCTCTCTCTCTCTCTCTCTCTCTCTCTCTCTATCTATCTATCTATATATATATATATATATATATATATATATACGCGCGCGCACACAGTAGAGATACTGGTAATGTGGCAGAAGAGAAAAAATGCAGCATCTGAAGATCAGGATGTGCTTAAAAGAGCAGTTTCCATTCATTGTGGCTGAATTCAACAAATACATTTTGTTCTGTTCTGCCTGTCATGCACCAAGCTGTGTATAAAATTTCCAGCTATTGGCTGATCAAAATCCTGGAATCAGTTCTTTATATATGTACTACCTACCACCACATTGGGGATATCTCATAAGGGGTTATACTAAATTATTTGCTTTTACTTTCTGAGAAAAATCTATTTTAAATTATCTAGTAATTAAAATGGCACACTTGTTTATAGAAATGTGTGCATGCTGTATCTGGACAATATTTAACATTTTATAGTGCTTACACTTACACTAATAAAATTACGATGATGATGATGATGATGGTGATGATGATGATGATGATGATGATGATGATGATGATGATGATAATAATAATAATAATAATAATAACTTTTTTATATGCTGCCACCATCTCCCCACGGGGACTTGAGCAGCTCACACGGGGACAAGCCCAATCAAAGCACATTACATCATAAGATCAACAGTTAAAAACAACATGCATCATAATAAAAAACAAGTTCAACAAAATGTAATATAAAAAACATAATTATAAAAGCACAAAATATTAACAATCATCCACAAGCCTTTAAAAGGTCCAATATAGAACATGAATGGGCAACTATAAATCAAAGTAGAACATACATGAAATAGCAACACAGGTAGGGAACATGATCTTGGGATGGAAACCAACTGTAAAGTGGCAGGGCAGATTTCAATGTAAGAAGAGCCAGGTTATAAAGGACTTGGCTAATCGAATGCATGAAAGAACATCCATGTTTTTAACTGCATACAGAAGGTAGCAAGGGTCGGTGCTAACTTAATCTCCCTGGGAAGGGAATTCCAGAATCAGGGAGCCACCACAGAGAAGGCCCTCTCCTGCGTCCCCATCAGCCACATTTGTGAAGGGGGAGGAAACGAGAAAAGAGCCTCCCCAGAAGATCTTAGAGATCACACAGGTTCATAGGGAAAGATGCGGTCATGAAGATAGACCAGTCCTGAACCGTTTAGGGCTTTATAGGTCAGAACCTGCACCTTGAATTGGGACCAGAAACTTAATGACAACCAGTGGAGCTGTTTGAACAGGGTTTCTCTCTTCTTCTCTCTGTCACACAAGTTGAGTATCCCTTATCCAGACATTTGAAAAGCACCAAAATTGCCCACCTTGGTGACTGAGATACTAATATCTTTGCTTTCTGCTAGTACAATGTGCACAAACTTTGTTTCATGCACACAATTATTTATAATATTGTGTATATATCTGGCTTCAGGCTATGTGTTTAAAACATATATCTAATTATGTATACACAAATATTCCTGTATGCCCCGTTCCTGCATGGCATCACTAATAGCCATTGATGCACCTGTATTCTATGAATATATTATTGCATGGTTTTTACCCGATAGGTCTAGGTCTCTCTCTCTCTCTCTGTCTCTGTCTCTGTCTCTCTCTCTCTCTCTCTCTCTCTTTCTGGGTAGTTCTACACAGACAAAAAAAAGTGTGGTGGAACCATTGGATAATAAAATAGACTGGAACCAGTTTCAGCCTGATTTGCAGCCCAAAATGGACTTGCTCAGCCACTTTGGTGGTGGCAAGAACTACCTACTGGCCAGCTGTACTGAAACTGCTTCAGCGTCAGTGGACAGGGGTCCAACTGCCACCACCACATCCCCAGTTTATGCATATGTTAAAGCTTAGGGAAAAACAAGCCAAAGGAATATTTCCACATTGACCATAAGCAAAAAGATTTTTTACACTTTTGACTTTAGATAACACACTAATAGCATGTTACAGTCCACAACCCTTCAGAAAAGCTATGACAGAGAACCTCAATTTTTACAGCATTCCTTAAATAACCTTGAGCTAGAATGACTGGCCTTTGCCACAGTGTCCTTTCATTAAATATTATTCAGACCATCTTGCCAATTAGTGTGTAATATCAGTTGCCCAGAAGTCATTGAGGACCTTCTGATTGTGTCTTCTCAAGACAATGACTATTAGTATTTTTATTTAAATGGTGTTTTCTTGCTTTACTTTTCTAATTGAAGTTCTAAATTACCATTAATCTAATATAATTCAAAACAGTAGTGACCTCCAATCTTTGCAAGGTCCTCCAAATGTGATGGGAGGGTACCCTGCTTTTTTTACAGAAGTACTTTTCTTTAGATAGTTTTCAAAGAAAATGACTGATTTACTATGTGTCTTGGGAAAATAGTAAAAGGGATTGAAGTTTGAAGGTATGTGTGGGAAGGGAATACAATATGCATAAGAGCTGCACTTTTTTTCACCTACACTTGGACCAAAAGAATACCATAAAATTGCACTGGAGTACCTACAGATGCCCAGAAAGACTTCCAGAAGGGAAGGGCAGTTTTTTTGGAGCATGAGTAAGTGAATGTCTAACTATTTAATCCATGGATAAGAGAATCATACTGTATTTTGCTAAGGTAACACATGGGGGATAAAGAACATTGTGTGTGAGAGAGAGGGGGGAGGGGGGAGAGAGGGAGAGAGAGGAGAGAGAAAGTAGCAGACAACATTTTCCTTTATGAGCTTGTCCAGGTCCTGAGCTTAGTAAGAGAGAAATGCAGCCAGCCACTCAAGATACATCCCTCAATCCTGAACATGTGAAGTGGTAGAAATACAGGAAGGTGCTCTTGAATAGAGACACATTCTCCCCAATGAGGTGTGGCATAAAGCTTTCCAATTTTATTTCTTCTCTCACTAGCAGAGACCATCCATTATTCTCCATGCATCACCAAGAGACTTGGTCCTCAACTTGCTGATTAAGCCATTTTTCCTGTTTAGTTATCCACCACTTTCTCAATGTACTTTTCCAGTTCAGCCCTGAGCATTTGGAAATTCTACTTGAAGCCTTGCATTTTAATGTCCAATAACTTTAGGGATGAATTTATCTCCTTAAACTTTGAAAGCAGCAGCTACAAATTATCTGCTGTCTTAAAAACATTCAATTTACATTATGCTTTATTTTTCTACATCTCCTGGGCCTTGATAGGTGGTGTTTCCAGAAAAGAGGCAATGAATTATCTAGCTGAGAATTCACTTGTACAATCAAATTTCGTGAAATAGATAAAATAATTACAAGCTCCCATATTTTAATGCAGTCCATAACAGTTGCTGACAAAGTAACCTTGGGAAGCTGACTCCAGCCAGAACCTATATACAATCTATCAGAGAAAGTGAAAGACACTCACCAGCACATCTAACGTTTTTCAGTGAACCATGAAGCCTCTGGATCACTCCGTTTATTTCTCTTTCAAAGAGATACATACAAGATGTAAGAAAAATGGCTTTGAAATGTGCATTCAGGGTTGAGTGAGTTTTAGGGAGGCAACACAAATCGGAGGAGGGAATGGAGGGCAGATGTAGGGGAGAGATGGAAATAAAGACTGGCAAATGATGTTCTGCAACATTAAGAAGCTCAAATCATAAAAAGGTCTGTCAATTCAACTATAGAAAAAAAGAGTGCGTGCCCTGAGTTTCTAGCAGTCTTTTAGAACACCTTGACTTGTGAACAGAAAGCAAGATGGCTATAAATGGGAACTTCAAACAGAATCTTTCAACTTATTTGTGCCATTGAGAAGTCTTAGAAGACCAGTTTCAGCACAATCATTTTACATTAAATAGAGCAGAAATTTTACTTTTTTGTGAAATGTGATGTATGAAGTCGCAATATGTAGATTTCTGGACTTCATTTGTATTTTGTATAAAGGAGGGGTGAGCTACAATGACCCATCAGATGCTGTTGGGACTGCACTTCTTATCAATTCTTACCAGAATTGCAAGTTGTGAGAGAACATGAGTTTCACTCCAATAGTATTTAAGGGGACATGTTTTCCTACCCACTAATCTAGAGAGTATTCATCTCATGAATTGTTTGCATATGTTGATTTATGTAGATGGCTATTAACAATTAGATTAATGTAGATTTCAATATGCAAACTATATTTGCACTATATGGGTTAAAACAACCCTATTTTTATGAGTTGTACATATCTCAGCAAAAAATAATGTCCCTATGGGGTGCCAGAACTTCAGTGCAGTAAGAGTGCAGTAAGACTGACATATACAAAGTGATATTTAGAAATACAAGAGGCACACACACACACACAAATCTTAAGATTCAAAACTCTGACTTTTGCATGAGTTATGTAAGTCTCATAAGTGGCTCTAGGTCTCCATTGCCTACTGGATGGCTGGGCAAGGAAGAAGTCCCTCTGGCACATGGTCAGGCCAGAGAGAGACAGGCAGACTCCATCATGAGGCTTTAACAAGAGCAGCCCCAGTATTCTGAAGTGAGCAGAACTCTGGAATATGTAGTTAAGGATGGGGCCTTTTGAAGTCTCTGCCACAGGGGTCCTGACATTCCCGAATTACATTTCCAGGAATTCTGCTCACAGCCTTGTGCCTACCCCTCCTCCCTGAAAGTTTTGGTGGGGGAAAAACCATGTTCATTCTCTGAAGGGGTTTTGAAATAAAAGGGAATTCACTTTTATTTTGAAATCTTTTAGAGAATATACATGGGTTTCCCCATGTTGAGAGTTGAATCAACTTAATCAAGTTAAGAGGCAGTAACTCCAAAGTTTACCTAGAAGGGAGAGAGAGGGAGAGGGAGAGACAGGCAGAGACCATCACATTGGGGCTTTAACGTGGGAAGTGAGCAGACTTCTGGAAAATGTAGTTTAGGGTGGGGCCTTTTGAATTCTCTGCCACAGGGGTCCTTGCCTTCCCAAACTTCACTTCCCAAAATTCTGCTTACTACCTTGTGCCACCTCCTCCTCCCTGTTGGTGGGGGAAAACTTGTGTTCATTCTCTAAAGGGATTTTAAGATAAAAGAATTGCTGGGAATTGAATCAACCCTATGAGACAGGCAAAGTTGAGAGGCAGTAACTCCAAAGTTTACCTAATAGATTTCCTATTATTATTATTATTATTATTATTATTATTATTATTATTATTATTGACACAACGATGTTGTATGACACAGCAAACAAGATAGACATGCTGGATTTCGTTTCACAAAACCACAAGTCGAACACTTCCCAAGTGTCTAGGACTGTGTGATGTATTTTCGGATGATGCGTGCAGATCCCAGCAGGGTGGCCTTTTGCAGTTGGCAGATCGTAATTTTGTCAATGTCTATTGTTTCCAAATGCCGGCTGAGATCTTTTGGCACGGCACCCAATGTGCCCATCACCACCGGGACCACCTGCACTGGTTTCTGCCAGAGTCTTTGAAGTTCAATCTTGAGGTCCTGATAGCGGCTGAGTTTTTCTTGTTGTTTTTCGTCAATGCGACTGTCACCTGGGATGGCGACATCAATTATCCAAACCTTGTTCTTTTCCACAACTGTGATATCTGGTGTGTTGTGTTCCAGACCTTTGTCAGTCTGGATTCGGAAGTCCCACAGTATCTTTGCGTGTTCATTTTCCACGACCTTTGCTGGTTTGTGATCCCACCAGTTCTTTGCTGCTGGCAGGTGGTACTTGAGGCATAAGTTCCAATGGATCATTTGGGCCACACAGTTGTGCCTCTGTTTGTAGTCTGTCTGTGCAATTTTCTTACAGCAGCTGAGGAGATGATCAACGGTTTCGTCAGCTTCCTTGCACAGTCTGCATTTTGGGTCATCAGCTGATTTTTCAATCTTGGCCTTAATTGCATTTGTTCTGATGGCTTGCTCCTGGGCTGTAAGGATCAGGCCTTCTGTCTCCTTCTTCAGGGTCCCATTCGTGAGCCAGAGCCAGGTCTTCTCCTTGTCAGCTTTTCCTTCAATTTTGTCAAGGAACTTTCCATGCAATGTTTTGTTGTGCCAGCTGTCAGCTCTAGTTTGTAGTGTGGCTTTCTTGTACTGGTTTTTTGTCTGCTGTGCTTTGAGGAGTTTCTGATTTTTGACTTCAATCAAAGCAGGTTCTTCACTTTGCTTTACATATTCTGCCAGGGCAAGTTCTTCTTCTTTGACTGCTTGTTTTACTTGTAAGAGTCCTCTGCCCCCTGATCTTCTAGGCAGATATAGCCGGTCAACATCACTGCGAGGGTGCAGTGAGTGATGAATGGTCATGAGTTTTCTTGTTTTTCTGTCCAAATTGTCCAGTTCCATCTGTGTCCAGTTTATAATGCCAGCAGTATATCTTATGACAGGCATGGCCCAGGTGTTTATGGCCTTGATGGTGTTGCCTCCATTGAGCTTGCTTTTGAGAATTTTTCTGACCCTTTGTGTGTATTCTTTACTGACCACAGTCTTCACATGTTCATGCTTGATGTTGTCCAGCTGTAATATGCCCAGATATTTATAGGCCTCTGGCTGGTGACACTTTATTGTTTGGCCATTAGGCATATTTATGCCCTCACTTTCAATGATTTTCCCCTTCTTCAATGCCACTGTCAAACATTTGTCCAAACCAAACTCCATGTTGATATCAGTGCTAAAAATTCGGACAGTGTTAGTCAGAGACTGGATTTCAGTTTTCGTTTTTCCATACAGCTTCAGGTCATCCATGTACATCAGATGCGAAATTTTGTGAGAATTCTTAGATGTTTGGTAGCCGAGATTTGTTTTTTGTAAGATTGTTGACAGAGGGATCATGGCAATAATGAAAAGCAGAGGGGACAATGAGTCTCCCTGGAAAATTCCTCTCCTGATGTTGACAAGTCCATAGCTTTCATTTCCAACAAACAGTTCAGTTTTCCAGTGCTCCATCATGTTTTCAATGAAGGTGCCAACGTTTTTACTAATCCCGATGGCGTCCAAGCACTTGATGATCCAGCTGTGTGGGAGTGAGTCAAAGGCCTTTTTGTAGTCAATCCACGTCATGTGAAGATTAGCTTTTCGGCTTTTACAGTTCTCCAGAATCATTTTGTCAATCAATAACTGGTCTTTTGTGCCCCTGCTTTTCCGTTTGTTGCCTTTCTGTTCATCTGGCAAGATGTTTTTTTCTTCAAGATAGTCTTGAATTCTGTCAGCTATGATGCCAGTCAGTAGTTTAAACATAGTGGGCAGACACGTTATTGGCCTGTAGTTTCCTGGTGCTGCTCCTTTTGCTGGATCCTTTTGTATCAGGTATGTTCTTCCAGTTGTTAGCCATTCACTGATACTTCCTTTCTGCAGCATCTCATTGAATTGTTGGGCCATTTTTCCATGTAAACTAATCAGATGTTTGAGCCAAAATCCATGAAGTTGATCAGTACCAGGCGATGTCCAGTTCTTGACTTTTTGCACTCGTTTGCTGATCATTTCAGTTGTTATTTCCATCTGTTCCATTTTGTTCTGTGAGAATTTTCCTTCAAACTCCTTTATCCACCCAGCGTTTTTGTTGTAGTTTTTATTGTTTTCCCAAAGTTCTTTCCAGAACTTCGTTGTTGCAGTTTTCTCTGGCTTTATGGTTACTGTGTCTGTTGTTTGGTTCAGACTCTGGTAGAACCGTCTTTGGTCTGATTGAAACAGTTGATTTTGTCTGTACTGGATGATTCTGGCTTCATATCTTTCAATTTTTCTGGCTGTTGCTGTAATTTGTTCTTTCACAATTTCCAAAGCTTCTTCAATTTTTCTAGTGTTCAGCCAGTACTTTCGGATCAGGTATTGCTTGATTTTGTCATTCTTCAGTTTCTTCTCTTTCATATTTTTCAGGTTACTTGCATCTGATCTAAGCTTTTTGATTTTCAACTCTAGCCTGACCTTCCACTTTGGTTTTCCAGTCGATTTTCTTTGGGGCTGCCTTGGTTGTAGGAGCCCAAGCTCTTCTGTTACTATCACTGCTGCACTGTAGGCAAACTGGTTTGTTTGTTCAATTGATGTTATTTGGACAGTGGAGAGTGCTGCATTCACATCTTTCATGAGAGGCGCCAGGTGTCTCTTGGGCACTGTTTTTAGAGTTGGGAGCCGCTGTCTTATTGCATTTGCTGCAGCATGAGCCATGATCTTATCCTTGAGCTCTTGTTGTCTTGCTGTCAAGGTTCCTGGTGGTTCAACAGATGTTTCAAGTGCTGGTTCATCAAATTCTTGCAAAAGCGCCACACTTTCTCCTGGTTCAATCTGTTCCACCATTCCAAGTGTTGCTGGAGTCTCTGCTGCTGTCTGTGCTGTGGTCTGATGGTAATTTGCTTTGCAGATTTTCTGGATTTCTTCGAGTTCAACTTCACTGAACACTTTGTTTCTGATTATGAATCTTCGTTGGTCAGCCAGTCAGGGTTCTGTTATCTGTGAATCAGGATACTCTTGTTTCCATAGCTGATGCATCCTTTTTTGGTAGCCACGCCTTTGAGTTTCAGATTTGTAGTAGCATTTCATAATTGTGCGGTTTTCTGGCATTGTATATTTCTGCCGCTTCTGTGACTGTTCATTTGGGTTTTGATGATTCCGTAGCCCACTTGTCGATGGATGTCCAGAATTAGCAGCATCCACCGCGGTCCTTTTTATCCTGGGCGACGACCGAGCCAGTATAGACTTCGTTTTGGTTTGATTCTCCATATGCTAATGGGTTAGGTGCACTTGGTTGCATTCCTCCGCTGAGGCCTCTCTGGCTTGGTTGGACCTGCCGCCACTACGGTACACTACCGCCAGCACAGCCCTCAGCATCCTCGGAATGGCTAAGCCCCCCCACCATAATTATTATTTATTATTTATAATTATTTATAATTATTATTTATATTATTATTTATAATTATTTTATTATGACACAGCAAACAAGATAGATATGCTGGATTTCGTTTCACAAAATCACAAGTCGAACACGTGTCATCTGTACGCAGATGATGTCCAGCTCTGTCACTCCTTCCCATCTGTCACTAAGGAGGCTGTTCAGGTCCTGAACCGGTGTCTGGCCACTGTGTCGGACTGGATGAGGGCCAACAAATTGAAATTCAATCCAGACAAGACAGAGGTCCTCCTGGTCAGTCGTAAGGCTGAACAGGGAATAGGGTTACAGCCTGTGCTGGATGGGGTCGCACTCCCCCTGAAGACACAGGTTCGCAGTCTGGGGGTCCTCCTGGACTCATCGCTGAGCCTGGAGCCCCAGGTCTCGGCGGTGGCCAGGGGAGCCTTCGCACAACTAAGACTTGTGCGCCAGCTGCGCCCGTTCCTTGGGAGGTCTGACTTGGCCATGGTGGTCCATGCTCTGGTTACAGCTCGTTTGGATTACTGCAACGCTTTCTACGTGGGGTTGCCTTTGAAGACGGCCCGGAAGCTCCAACTAGTACAACGGGCGGCAGCCAGATTAATAACTGGGGCGGCATACAGGGAGCGTACCTCCCCCCTGCTAAGCCAGCTCCATTGGCTGCCGATATGCTACCGAGCCCAATTCAAAGTGCTGGTCTTGACCTATAAAGCCCTAAACGGTTCTGGCCCAATTTACTTATCCGAACGTATCTCCTCATATGAGCCAGCTAGATCCCTAAGATCATCTGGAGAGGCCCTGCTCTCGGTCCCACCTGCCTCACAGGCGCGGCTGGTGGGAACGAGGGACAGGGCCTTCTCGGTGGTGGTTCCCCGGCTGTGGAACACCCTCCCCACAAATATCCGACAAGCCCCAACTCTTCTGGGTTTCAGAAAGGCTGTGAAAACATGGCTGTGTGCACAAGCTTTTAACGAGTAATATGATAACGTCGACATGGTCCGATTGAAGGCTGAAGCATGAGGTTTTTAGACAAATGGAACTAATTTACATATGTTTTAATTTGTATAATGTATTTTAATGATGTATTTTTATAGTTTTAATTGATTGTGTGTACTGTTTTTGTTTTATTGTTGTGTTCTTGGCATTGAATGTTGCCAACTGTGTAAGCCGCCCTGAGTCCCCCCGGGTGAGAAGGGCGGGGTATAAATTCTGGAAATAATAAATAAATAAATAATAAATAAACACTTCCCAAGTGTCTAGGACTGTGTGATGTATTTTCGGATGATGCGCACAGATCCCAGTAGGGTGGCATTTTGCAGTTGGCAGATTGTAATTTTGTCAATGTCTATTGTTTCCAAATGCCGGCTGAGATCTTTTGGCATGGCACCTAATGTGCCAATCACCACCTGGACCACCTGCATTGGTTTCTGCTAGAGTCTTTGAAGTTCAATCTTGAGGTCCTGATAAGGCTGGGTTTTTCCTGTTGTTTTTTGTCAATGCGACTGTCCCCTGGGATGGCAACATCAATGATCCAAACCTTGTTCTTTTCCACAACTGTGATGTCTGGTGTGTTCTGTTCCAGAACTTTGTCAGTCTGGATTTGGAAGTCCCACAGTATCTTTGCGTGCTCATTTTCCAATACTTTTGCAGGTTTGTGATCCCACCAGTTCTTTGCTGCTGGGAGGTGGTACTTGAGGCGTAAGTTCCAATGAATCATTTGGGCCACATAGTTGTGCCTCTGTTTGTAGTCAGTCTGTGTGATTTTCTTACAGCAGCTGAGGATATGATCCATGGTTTCGTCGGTTTCCTTGCAGATTCTGCATTTTGGGTCATCAGCTGATTTTTCAATCTTGGCCTTAATTGCATTTGTTCTGATAGCTTGCTCCTGGGCTGCAAGGATCAGGCCTTCTGTCTCCTTATTCAGTGTCCCATCCGTGAGCCAGAGCCAGGTCTTCTCTTTATCAGCTTTTCCTTCAATTTTGTCAAGGAACTTTTCATGCAATGTTTTGTTGTGCCAGCTGTCAGCTCTAGTTTGTAGTGTGGTTTTCTTGTAATGGTTTTTTGTCTGCTGTGCTTTGAATTATTATTATTATTATTATTATTATTATTATTATTATTATTATTACTACTACTACTACTATTACTTGGGGACCTGGCAATGCCCAGATTATTTGAAAAGGGCATTTGTCGGATGAGTAGAATGCTCTTTGGATAAGGGTGAACTACAACTCCCAGATCCAAGGTCAGTCACCCCCAAACCAGGCCTGTATGCATAGTTGGCCATGTTGGACCTGGGTTCCAAGTTTGGTCCAGATCCAACGTCAGCTGGGTTCAGTGCTCTCTGGATAAGAGTGAACTACAACTAGTTTATTTTTTTTTAAAATGTTGTTCATTAAAACTTTTTAAAATTTCCAAAAATCAGTGAATGAGTGAAATGTTCTGAAATTTGGTGCGGTGTGGGTAACAGTGGTAAATGTGTTCTACCATTGTTTCATCCCAGTAGCTCTAAAAATGAAGGAGAAAAGAGCCCCGAAAGCTTCCCCACTAGCGCAATTATTTAATGAAATATAATGAAAAATCCATTATATCCTTATAGTTATATTACAGATACCTAACAATATTTTAGGAACACTTGAGAAATTATTCACCACCCCCTCCTAATTTAGTAATGAGTATTGAAACATTTTGCTTTGAATGCACAGACTTAATAGGCATACAACATTATTTACTCTAACACCCCTATGTATGCACCTCTAAAATCCCACCTTGACTTATAGCAGATTCCTAGTAAAAGCTTTGTTAAGGTGTCGGCTGTAATTTCAATAGTTGGACAGAAGATCACTTTGATTACATCTTTCTCAGTCATCTGATAGACGTTGTATCTAATTCCAATGTCCACGCCATTTAGAGCCATCTTCTTGTTTTAAAAAGTCTAATACAATTCTGATTTTCATCTATAACTTCACTTGATTTCTGCAGCCACCTGTGGCGCAATGGGTAAAATCCTTGTCCCGGCAGGACTGCTGACTGACAAGTTAGCAGTTCGAATTTGGGGAGAGTGGGTGAGCTCCCTCTATCAGCTCCAGCTCCCTATGCAGGGACATGAGAGAAGCTTTCCACGAGGATCATAAAACATCAAACATCCAGGCGTCCCCTGGGCAACGTCTTGTAGATGGCCAATTCTCTCATATCAGATGTGACCTGCAGTTTCTCAAGTCACTCCTGACATGGAAAAAACTTGGTTTCTGTTCACTTGTTCTAAAATCAGACAACAATTAATCAAGTCATTATAATGATCTGTATGCCTCTGTGGATTATTTATTTATTTATTTATTACATCACTTCTACCCCACCCTTCTCACCCATCAGGGGACTCAGGGCGGCTTACAATATAAACATACACATTAAAAACAGTTGTCAAATTTAAAAC